>NC_063061.1:21353237-21662612 GCF_018812025.1 Megalobrama amblycephala | reverse complement strand
TCTAATAAGCTCGTAAAGTAACGAGCTGCTAAATTGTGTATGCTTGTTTGTGTTCATTTCGGAGTCTGCATTAAAGAGGCCCACGTGCATATACTGAGCGACAGAGGTGAAATTGCATTATTGGAGACCACAGGCTTGTATGTGTGATGGGGTGTAAGATGTCAGTGTGGAGGTGTTTGCAAGGGAAAAAAAAAGTTGTCCTGATAAGAGCAGCATCATTGCCAAATGTCTTTTGCTTATTGAGCGTCTGCAGGGATGCATGTCAATGTCTGCCTTCTCAGAACATTTACGGATGCTTGGGTATTTATGTGTGTGTGTTAACGTCTGGACTTGCCGCATGACAGACTGTAAGTTGATCTCTTATTTGCGGTCATTACCTGCCTGAATGCTGCTCAGTCACGCTTGAACGCACGTATTGTGTCTCTGTTTGTGCATAAGCGTGTTCCTGTTGGTGTATGTGGTTGGCTCTGTTCCTCAGAGGTCAGTGTGTTTATTAGTGTGGCTCTTTTCCTTTAGCTCAATGACCTGCCTCAGACCCCATTCGGATGGGATTTAAATGTGTCCACGTTTTCTGAATCTATCCTAATTTCCCCTTTTCATGACCTCACAAAGGGATCGCCGCAGTTCTATTCCGCTCTACTGCGCTTAGAGACCATGCTGCTCCTTCTGGTCAAGAATATCCTCAAGCAAAGCACATGTCTTACCAACAAACCATTTTTACTTCTCCCCCCATTTGATACCAAGGCCTAGTATTGTTTATATCAATTTCAATTATGGTACTTCTAATAAATGTCTATTAAAAGTTGTTTTGTGTGTGTGATTTATGGGGGAAAATGACTAATAGGTACACTACCGTTCAAAAGTTTGGGGTCAGTAAGATTTTTTTAATGTTTTAAAAGAAGTTTCGTCTGCTCACCAAGCCTGCATTTATTTGATTAAAAATACAAACAAAAACAGTAATATTGTGAAATATTATCCCAATTTAAAACAGCTGTTTTCTATGTCAATATACAGTAAAGTGTAATTTATTCCTGTGATCAAAGCTGAATTTTCAGCATCATTACTCCAGTCTTCAGTGTCACATGATTCTTCAGAAATCAATCTAATATGATGATTTGATGCTCAAGAAACATTTATGATTATCAATGTTGAAAACAGTTATTTACATTTTTATTTCATGATGCTATAAAGTTTAAAAGAACAGCATTTGTCTGAAATCTAAATCTTTTGTAACATTAAACACTACCGTTCAAAAGTTTGGGGTCAGTAAGAATTTTAATTTTATTTTTGGGGGATAGAAATAAAATTAATCAATACTTTTATTCATCAAGGATGAGTTAAACTGATCAAAAGTTACAGTAAAGACAATTATAATGTTAGAAAATATTCTATTTGAAATAAATGCTGTTCTTTTGAACTTTCTATTCATCAAAGAATTTTGAAAAAAAAATTGTACACAACTGTTTTCAACATTGGTAATAATAATGAATGTTTCTTGAGAATCAAATCATCATATTAGATTGATTTCTGAAGAATCATGTGACACTGAAGACTGGAGTAATGATGCTGAAAATTCAGCTTTGATCACAGGAATAAATTACACTTTACTTTATATTGACATAGAAAACAGCTGTTTTAAATTGGAATAATATTTCACAATATTACTGTTTTTGTTTGTATTTTTAATCAAATAAATGCAGGCTTGGTGAGCAGAAGATGCTTCTTTTAAAACATTAAAAAATCTTACTGACCCCAAACTTTTGAACGGTAGTGATTATTTCTGACAATTTAACAAGATATGTTCCCAATTTAGTAGTTTAGTTGAGATGCCTCCAAAATCTGGTTTCTTTTATTTCAAGATCGGTCCACTTATCCCTACTTTCATCTCGTTCCCTCTTACATATCTTCTGGAAAATGGCCCTGATATTCTCTCTCAGAAAGCCTCTTTATATGATATGAAGAGAATGGGTCTCTCTCCATGCAAAGTCATTAATTTTGCCTTTCTGGTTTAGGATTAGATCAATTTAGATCCAATTTAGCTGTCCCTCGGTCCCAGAGAGCAGGGGGGCCCAGAGCTGGTGCTAATTCACTCTTGCTGTACTCAGAGGCCTGTGCAAATGAAGTGGGAACATTATGATGAATGATCCCTCTGATGGCAGCTACATTAAAGCAGCATTAACTAGCATTCCACCCAAACCCCCTGTACACAGCAGAAGCTAACTGCCTGCCTTCATCACTTATTTGTTTTGCACCATTTTTTGAAACCTTGTTTTTATTAAATGGAAATGTTAGGATTCGTTGAAGGTCTCTTTCTCCATCTCTGTATTCATTCTCTCCCACCCCTTGCCCTTTTCCCCCTCACCCTTCTCTCCCTGTGAGATTAAGAAAAGGAGAGAGAGCTTTGAAGGATAGAAATGAACTGCTCTTCTCTGTTGGGCTCCCTGATTGCGAGCTGGTCATTACCATATGATTATTAGTGATGGACTATTGGCCTCCCAGATATTCCATTATGAATCAGCTCTCTGGGAGCTCATTAGAGCCCTGCGTTTGGGCACCGTCGGTCAGGCCTGTTCCTACTAGGAGCTGTCTCAATCAGACCCGAGCATGCAGTTTTTAATAAGAGTCCTGAACCACACGTAGGGACTCAAAGTCACAGGATGGATAAATAAAATGAAGTAGAAAGGTTATAGAAGTATCATATCATCTCGTTAAGGTGGAATTTCTCACCAACCGGATTTAGGCCTTGCACCTTTGGATTATAATGATTTGTTTAGTTTTCATGATTGTGGCAAAGAAAATAAGAAAAATGTTTGACAGAAAATAAAGTGTAAGTGCATAAAATTACAGATAATAATATTAGAGGGTTAGTTCACCCAAAAATGAAAATTATGTAATTAATTCATCAGTCACCCTCATGTCGTTCCACACCCGTAAGACCTTCGTTCATCTTCGTCGGAACACAAATTAAAATATTTTTGATAAACTCTGATGACTCAAGTGAGGCCTCCATTGACATGTTAATTTCCATTTTCAGTGCCCAGAAAGATACTAAAGACATATTTAAAACAGTTAATGTGACTACAGTGGTTCAACCTTAATGTTGTGAAGTGACGAGAATACTTTTTGTGCGGCAAAAAACAAAATAACAACTTAATTCAACAATATCTAGTGATGGGCGATTTCAAAACGCTGCTTCATGAAGCTTCGAAGCTTTATGAATCGCCCCCCAGTGGTGAACCATTTAAATTTCGAAATTTTATGAAACACTTACGACGTAACAAAGACTAATTTACTGAAATTACGTGACTTTGGCAGTTTGAAACGCACTCCGAACCACTGATTCGAAACAAAAGATTTGTAAATCTTCGAAGATTCATGAAGCAGTGTTTTGAAATCGCATATCACTAGAAATTGTTGAATAAAGTCATTATTTTGTTTTTGAATATATATACACACTACCGTTCAAAAGTTTGGGGCCATTGACTTCCATAGTATTTTTTTTCCATAGTCAATGGGGTTGATTATGTTCAGCAGAAGACAGAAATTAAAAGTTTGGAACAACTTGAGGGTGAGAAAATGATGACAGAATTTTCATTTTGGATTGTGAACTATCCCTTTAAATATCAAGGTTTATTTCAGGAATACATGGCCTCTCGCCCCATAGTTCCACAGAATCAAAATAGCATGGCAGATGCTGTTTTCTTCGTTCCATGTTGTATATTCAGTGCCAATCTCCATGCATACTCAGAATCACAAAAATACAGTATAGTACTGCACAGTAAAGTTTTTTTATTTACAGCATAGTACAGTAAAATTTGCATATATTCATATTTAGTAGTAGTAATTACAAATACATTTGAATGCTTTTATGTTTACATTCATTACACATCTTGTCCCATATCTGAAGAATCTCTGCCTGTGTTATTAGCATTACCATCACTCCATTTTCTTTTCAGTTGTTGCACTTTTCCTGTTTTGCCGCTCCCTCCCTGGCCTGCTGTTGTTGGTGTTTGTTATTCAAAGGCAGGTGCATCCATCATCAAAATGCAATTTAATTTTTCTTGTGCACTGATACTCTCTCTCTCTCTCTCTCCTGTTCTCTGTGGTGTTGATAAAGTTGCTGACTTCTGCCTATCCTCTAGATGAGATCGATACCTGTTTGTTTACGGTTATAATAACACTGCTGGCCTCTACCCGCAATGCCTGTTTTAGTCAAGGATTTCCATGCGCAACATTTTAGTGGTTAAGAAATGTTTGCGAGGGCTTGCTGGGCTTTTTGAGGGAGGAACTTTCTGTTCTAAATCAGTTTATTTCTACTGGTGCAACTGTAAATATAACTGTTATTCTTTGTATTGCATTGTGTTTCCTGCCATCACAAATCTTGCATTTGTTCAGCTTGAAGCTGTGAGTGGAATCAGCTCCGACGGGTGACCTTGTAATCGCGTGACCTCAGAGAAACAGAAGTTGTCAATGCTGTCGGCCAATCGTGACAAAGTCTGGCAACTTCACACAAGCCCCATAGTGGCTGCCATGTGTGATGTCAGATTCAATAGGCTGCATGATCAGTTGGAAGTGTCTTAAGGTGTCAGAGGCATGTGACTTTCACAAATGGCCATTCTGAAGGAATTTGTCAATACTAAAAAAGGTGAGGTAGAGGACTGAAAAGGAAATAAAGGCAAGGAAGGAAAAGAGGGAGAGAGGGAGCAATAAATAAACCACGACTTTGACGTCTCGCACAGATTTCCCAACCTTTAAAACCAGTCATCCATGTTTTAAGAGGTGTGGGTGCGTGTGTCACAGGACTGCCCTTCATTCGATCCTTCCTGGTTATATAGTTTGTTCTCTGTGTTGGGCCCCTGCATCGATTTCCCCCTCAGCTGACGTGTTTATTGTTTCAGGGCAGGAGTACTGTCAATAAACCATAAAAGATAGAAAAAAGAGGGCGCGATGGAAGACATAAGGGACGTGGTAAAATAAAAACATCGAGATTGAGTGGCAAAATGGCCTGTACCGACCGAGACCCTCGTCATTGTTTGTTTTTCACAAGGCAAAGCAGAGGATATTAGCGCTTGAGGAATGGGGCCAGACTTCATCACCTCTTCGCAGGAAGGCGGGCACTCCATCAAGCTCCTACTGCATGCTCGTCCAGTCCGGCCGGCCCGGTAAAATCATGTTTACCTAGCAGAAAATAACACTTGCGTCGGTAAACAACCTTTTTGTCACCAGCATGTCGCTGTAGCAGGCGAGCGGGCGGCGTTTGCCATACATTCCTCGTAATTGTTCTCAAAATGATGGCTGTTGGCCATTCCACTGTTCTGGTGACAGAGAACAATTCAGAAAAGAGGTAGGGCGAGGGGAAAATTTCCTTCTGCCTTCGTTTTTTCGTGCCTGTCTTTTGATTATAGCCATCCCTTATTAAAGTGCCAGGCTGCGAGTTGTAGAAATATATCAACCCTATTGAAATTAGCTGCAGGTCTAAGCTGATTTTTTGTTCTTTTTTTTTTTTTCTCCTGCCTGCCACCCTCCAACCCGGCTGATGGTGGAGCAGATGAATCAGCAGCATGGGCTCTTAAGAGACGCCAGGCTCAGACTAGAGCAGGGGAGATGGGTGACAGAGGAATCTGCTACACCATTAATTACAGTAATGGTGATGCAGCATGTGGGAAAAACGGCTCGCTGTATAATGAGGTCCGTGAATAAAACTCACTCTGTGTGGTGTGTGCCCAATAAACAATGAGTTTTTAAGGGTCCAAGAGAAATCTGGGGATCAAATTCCTGCTACAAGGAGGTTGTAAACTGGATGAAGGTGAGTCAATGACTGCATTTACATGTACACCAATATTATTATTTTTTAGAATTATGGTTATTTTTACTGTCATTAGTCAAATACCCTAGTTTGCTGGTCCTTTGGCATCTGGCTGATGTGCTAAAAATGTCTCCATTTCAATGTTTGGCCATCATTAAACTGCATTATATTCATGTCGCACAGTGTTGTCAACATGAACTCAGTTTCTTCAGCAACCCAAAATTGCACATGCACACTTTGGTGAGAGTGGAATAGATAAGATTAAAGTGTTCACATGCTTGTTTATTGCGAAAATTGGCACATGCCACATGTTTTACTATAAAAATGGTTGCTATAATTAGGGCTGCACGATTTATCGCGATTAAACCACGCGCGATTTGGCAAAGGCTGCGATTATTTTATGCGCAGCTTGTCAGAGCTGTACAGCTCTGTGATCAGTAGTAAATGCTGCTCCATCTGAAAGCCAGAGGGCGCTTTTGCACAGAAACTCCAAATATGCCCTGCCACAGAATAAGATAACGCGTCATATCTCTGTAGCTGAATGAACAGAAGATTGAAATGCTTTGATTGATTAAACATAACTAATAAACACACGACTGTCTTATTCTGTGTAAGAAGTCACATCATTTCACAGAAGGATGCTCAACTGTCATTATGAAGTGAGTTTGGAGTAAAAACATGTTATTAAATGTTGTCTTTTGTTGTTAATAGATGTTAATAAATGCTTCTCATGTCTGGAAAGATGTTTGATTTATGTCCCTTTTTGAAATGGACATTATAAGTGACTCAAACTCGCAGTGCTTTCAGATGGATTAGCATACTTCATTAAAATAAAAAAGGGTAACACTTTACAATTCATTAGTTAACTACATTACTTAACATGAACTAATAATGAATTGCACTTTTACAGCATTTATTAATCTTTGTTAATGTTAATTTCAACATTTATTAATACATTATTAAATTAAATTATAATTGCGTTTAAGTTCAATGTTAGTTTTTTGATCATGCAATAAATTGTGCAGCCCTAGCTATTATTATGAGCTTAATTGCATCAATTTGAACAAAGTATTGTGTTTATATGAGGTAAAGTTTAATCACAATATTGTAAAAATCTTATAATCGCCTTATGTTCGAATTGCAATAATTGCATTGACATGAGGCTTATTTTTTGTCCTATCTGCAATTTATAAATGCAATCACTTAAATACTTTTTAGTTTTTGTATTAAATTTTAATTTGATACAATTGTTTTTATTGGTTTATTTATTTTTTTCTTAATAAAAGAACCAATAACATTTTTAACAAAACTGCTTAATATTTGAAAAACATTTGTTGTGATCGAACTAACATGCAAAGAATGTGTTGGTATTGACTGTATTTTAGTCTCTTAAAACATCAAAATAATTTAACTAATTTAATCATTTAACTAATTTAGTTCATATTGTAAAATGTCACATGGTGTGACTTATCAAAAACTTGAGATTTATGAATGAATTCATAACTTTTTTTAAATTTAAAATAAAATATAGAATTATGTATATATAAATATAAATATTTAAGTATGAAAAAATGTTACTTTACAGTTACACCACATAACTTTTTTTTTTTCGAGAAAATAGAATTTTATAAAAAATAGCATTTTTTCTTTTTCTTTTTTCTAAAGCCATATAAAACCAACATGGACCAAAAATAAAAGTGCTATATTTATTTATTTTTTTTTTTATCTAGATTTCTTTCTTTACAAACGTATGTCACACATAGGTAGAGACAGATGTGTACGGAAGACCCAGCACAGCAGCCAGCTGTTCCTCCAGTGTAATGCTAGTATGTTTGGAGTAAAATTTTAAAATAAACACTCAGCTCTCTTCTCATTCAGTAGTATAATCCACCCTCTGTAATTGCACCAGCAGATCTTACAACCGGCTCTGTGAAATATAAATGATTTCTATGAAAGTTTAATTAACATTATGTAAGCTTTTCCTCCACTGGAGACCTTGGTTAATATTCTAAGATCGCAAATGCGTGACCTTGCAGTGTATGTGTTTTACCGAACTAATTTCATCAAAGGCGACTGGATACTACTTTCAGTGCTCGGAATAATCAATAGCTCTGATTGGCTTTAAACATCCTGCTGGCTACATCGCTGCGTTTCATTGGAAGAAGATTTTGTTGGAATATGATGTCACAGATCATTGACCCTGAACATGGGCTTTGATGCTGGTTTGAATATTAATGTCTCATCATGCATTGCTTCTCAAATCAGTAGTATAGCTGATCCGTAAATGCATCTTGATGGCTTTCTGCTGTTTTGACTGAGATACTAATGAGGAGTGAAAGAAAAAAAAATGTTATTGATGTACTGTGCTGTAAGTACAGCATGAGCAAGAGCAAAATTTAATCCTGCTCACTTTAGAGAGTACGATGGAGCAAATGTGATGAACTTAGAGTTCGCATATAAATATAACAAGACATTAATTCTATTTCTTTTACTTCAGAGCATAAGCTGTAGGATGTTTAACAACTTGACCTACTCTTGATTTGCAGTGTGCATAAAAATTGAAACATGAAAACGAGCTTAGCACTTTAAATCTTGAAATGAATTTAGCACAGTATATATAGCTAATTAAGCCATTAGATTGGTTGACTTTTGCAATCAGTCTTTAACCTTTGTAATAAATTTAGAAACATGGGGAGAAAAAAGGAGAACAAGGAATTAATTCGCTCTAAGATGACTAGACTGGGAAGAGTATAACATCATTATGATGTTGCTTGAAAATCGTAATTAAAGCCTTCTTATGTTAAGACTTCTTAAGATGCATCAAGTCAGACTGAGATATAATCTGCATTAAAGGGGTCCTTGATTATTAACTTTAGTTAGTATGTAATGTTGCTGTTTGAGCATAAACAATATCTGCAAAGTTACAATGGTAAAAGTTTAATGCAAAGGGAGATCTTTTCTTTTACAGAAATCACTTTTTAAGGACTACAACAAACGGCTGGTAGGGACTGGGTGGGTCACACAAACCCCAAAATTTACATAAACCCTGCCCCTGGGAACACACAACAAAGGGGATGAGGCCATGTTGGGCTGCTTTAGAGTGTTGTCGCCATGTCATGTGCTCCACAAACGAGGGTCAATTCAACGCTGGATTTGCACAAAAGATTAATATGATGACACATGCTAGTCGATGAGTTGAATCAACTCCACAGCAACTACATAAATTTAACCATTCAGAAACGTTCAGATGCATTCTAAAAGTTGTAACTTCTTCCTGAGTCTCTCCGACTCCGGTTTGAACAATGTGAGGCTGAACACCGTTACTGACAATCTTAATTTTGGCTGTGTGAGATTCTCCAGTTTTGTTGTTGTTGACCAAAGTGTGAACTGTTAAAGCTCTGCCCTCTTCTAGAAAGGGGGCAGTGTGCAGCAGCTCATTTGCATTTAAAGGGACACAAACAAAAATGGCATGTTTTTGCTCACACCCAAATAGGGGCAAATTCGACAAGCTATAATAAATGATCTGTGGGGTATTTTGAGCTGAAACACATTCTGGGGACACCAGAGACATCTTTTAAAAGAGGCATTACAGGTCTCTTTAAGATTCACATTGAAGTTAGTCAGTTGTTTTTACTTTTAACTTGATAAAGTATTTATCATGACATAAGTTGACCTGAACCTCAGTGGCTTGATCCTTCAATTAGCGTTCTGGGTTCAAGTTAAGTTTTATTGACAGCAATTCTCATGTGCACAGTAATGTACTTGCAATGGATGTTTGTGGAAAAGTGCAACATTCATATTCATTCTCCTGCCTCTTCATCAATGAAGTGGCAAAAAGGCCAAAAAAGTGTTATGGAGCTGTAGAGTTGTGTAAATCATACTTTTAGCAGTAGGACTACTGTTTTAGGTAGTGAGTTCATTATCTGGTAATTAATTAACATTTTTAACTGCATTACTGTAATCGTAATTTTTGTTTTTGTGGTTTTGTAATCTAAAGGAAATCAGTGGTTTAATATGTTGATAGAGCTTCAAGATATAATTCACCCCAAAAAATGAAAATTCTGCCATCATTTCCTCACCCTCATGTAGTTTCAAATGAGTTTCCAAATGCATTTTTCGGTCACACTTTAGATTAGGGTCCAATTCTCATTATAATGAAAGTTAATTGGGTCCAAAACCACTTAATTGACTTACATTGTAAGGAACTTGTATTTAACTCAGAACATTTCTTTAACAAGCTTTATATCGGTTTCAGGTGTTATTTTTTGCCTGCACTGACTGCATGTAAAAGTTTGGCCCATGAGGTGTTTGAAAACTCAAGCATTGCACATCAATCATAACTGCTTATCCACAGACCTTCCTGTCAGTCACAACAGAAGCATTGTGATGGCTTCTTTACCACTGTAAAAATGCAGGGAAAACATTTCTCACTGAAGGCGACGCAATCCTGTGACTGTCACTATCCAGCGCTGAATTTTCTATAGAACCGATCTATTTTGGATGTGAACTATGGCCATTGGCAGCATTCACCAGTGTAAATAATGCCGATCTAAATAGCAATGAATCAGTTCCCACGGCATTCCTGTTTCTCCACTCACTGGCAAAAGCTTCACTCCACACTGAGCCAGAGGACTGGTTCTTTCTCAACATGAATGGCACCATGGCAACGACTCGTCAGTTAAACATTCAATTGTATTCTGAAAGCTTCAGTGAATAACAATTATCCCAGAGTTTTTGATGACTGTTGCCCTTTTTTTTTTCTTATTTTGAAATTGCTTTTTAACGACCAGAAAATTGAATTTGCGAGTAACCCGTATCCCAGAGTGCAGTCCAATTTCCCATCAAGCTATGAAATACTGAATATTTTGATACACAGCGTCTCTACCAAGTATTTCATGGTTATCAACTACAGTTTCTGTGGAAATTACCAATGACTTCCCGGCGATTAGTGCAGTCCATGTATACTTTAGAAGTTCAAAAGTAATTTTACTACTTACAGTGCCACTGTAACTAATAGCCTGCTGCCTCAATTAATGGTGACCCCTGATTGAATTTGAAAGTTTGTGACACAGCACTCTTTTCCTCACTCCCACACACTGCTGGATGTCTTCTGGAGCTCACGCTTGTGTTAAACTTACTGCTGCTTCAATTACTCCTACGACTGTTGAGAATCCACACTCAAGTCCACAAACGCAGACTTGTTTAATTCGGGGTGTGGGTGTGTTTTTGATGTGCATTACTCAATTTTGTTTTGTAGAAAAATCTTAGTTTTCTTCATCTTCATCATCATCATCATCATCATCGTTGTTGTTGTTGATGATGATAATGATATTGGTGCTGATTGTCATTATCATCCTTGTTCAAAATGTCTTGAACATTCTGCTCTTCACCTTTATCATCACCACAATCATCATTGTTAAAGTATCATCATCGTCATCATCATCACAATCATCATTGGTAAAGTATCTTCATCATCATTGTTAAAGGATTAGTTCAATTTCAAATGAAAATTACCCAAAGCTTTACTCACCCTCAAGCCATCCTAGGTGTATATGACTTTCTTCTTTCTGATGAACATAATCTGAGATATATTAATAAATATCCTGATGCATCCAAGCTTTATAATGGCAGTGAGCGATGCAACAAGTATGAGCTGAAGAAAGTGCCTCCATCTACATCCATCCATCATAAACATATTCCACACTGCTCCGGGGGGTTAATAAAGGCCTTCTGAAGTGAAGCGGCAAAAAAAAAGTCTTGTGTAAAAAAAAATAAAAAAAAATCCATATTTAACAAGTTATGAAGTAAAATATCTAGCTTCCGCCAGACCGCCTTCTGTATTCATGTTACGAAGAAAGTGTAAAACTGTCGCAGTTCAAAACGTCCAACACCTTCCCTATTCAACTTACGGAAAAAGCTTAACTGACGTGACGCCAGTTCTGTTTTTTGTTTTTTCATAATTTGAATATGGAAGGTGATCTGGTCATCATCATCACAACTATTTTCATCATCGTAGTTTATAGCATTTCACTCTACATTTTGTTAAAATACCTTCATTCTGATCTTCATCATTATGATTCCTGTCACTCTCTCTCAGATCCGCAGTAGTAGTTTGGTGTCTATTTCTGTCCTCTGTGGACTGGGTCCTTTGGACCCTGAACCCCTTCAGCTCTTACTGCTCTGTGTCTAATAATCCACTGTTGTGCTGTGGCTCGCTCTTCTCAGCCATGACTGCTTCTCTCCCTGGGGCGAACCGACCATGAGGGATCAGGCTGACCAGCACAATCCTGTCTCAAGCACTGACAGGAGCTATCCCATCCCACCCCATCCCATCCGCCTGTTACATCCAGCAGGTCTGTCTGGAGATCAAAGGGTTTTTTCTTCACAGAACCTGGATTCTGGTTTCACTCTTGATCGCTGTTTTTGAGTATGCAAATATAGTGACACTAGAGATTTGAAATCATGGCTGGTTAATGTCTGAAGGTTGCTTGTATTGTGAAAACAGTGTGATGCTGTGTCCCATAAATTTGTGGGATTCAAAGATAACTGCTAGGATTTGAAACATATGAAAGTCGAAGCTCATAGCAATAATATATCAGCAGGGCCTGTTACGTAACTGACAACTAGGTCATAACAGACCCCGCTGATATACTATCATGCTTAACGTGAAAAGACAGAAAGTGCTCCATTACGGCAGTACTGGGAGCCATCCATAAATCAGAACTGTTTTGACTGCATCCTCAGATGTTGTAAGAGAGCATCAGCATCAGTTTACAGTGTGTGCTCATTAACGTCTCCATTTGGCTCTTTTTCATCTTGCTGTGAGATTGTTATAGAGTTGTTATATTGCTGTTGTTATAGAGGTTTAGGCACTCGTTTCTGTCATTCTCAAAGGAATATTTCAGGCAAAAATTAAAAGTCTGTCCTTATTTGCTTATCCTCATCCCAAACTTCATTTATATCGAGGAACACAAGGTGAAAATTTGAAGAATACGCTAGCATTATTCACTAGGGATGATTAAAATGATTAAAAATTCTGTCCACAACAAAAATATAAGTGATAATTTGCTTTTCATGTTATGGTTGATGTATAATAAATGGCCAAAAAAAAATAACCTTTTTTAAAATGAAAAAATGCTTAATTAAAATCTAAATTCAGTTATTTTAAATGCTATATTTATTCCCATTTATTCCCAAAGTGAATTTAGGCATCACAACATTATAAAACAGTATGAAAAATGGATATTCATTAGCTAAAGATTATACTGTCATGAATTGCTCGGAGATGCAAAGGTTGAGGATCCAAATGCAGTAATTTATTGAAAGGGCAATCCACAGTCATAGTCAAGAACAGGCAAGAGGTCAAAAGCACAGGGTAAACAGTCCAAACAATGACAAAGTCCAAGGCCCAGGCAAAACAGAGAAATCCAGGACAACAGGCAAAAGATCAAAACCAAGACACGGTCAAACCAGAATACAAGACTCAGAAATGCAGTACAGATACATACAAGACTTTGCGAAGAGTGACTGAGTTAACCAGGCTAATATAGGGTGAGCTAACAAGGCTAATGAGACACAGCTGAAGACAATCATGGATGAGACCGGGCACCCACCAACCAACCAACCTACCAACCCACCCACCCACCAACCAACCAACAACCACCCACCCACCAACCAACCAACCAACCCATCCACCCACCCACCAACCAACCAACCCACCAACCTACCAACCCACCCACTAACCAACCAACCAACCAACCAACCAACCAACCAACCAACCAACCAACCAACCCACCAACCCACCAACCTACCAACCCACCCACTAGCCAACCAACCAACCAACGAAACAATCAACCCATCCACCCACCAACCAACCAACCCACCAACCTACCAACCCACCCACCAACCAACCACCCAACCAACCAACCAACCAACCAAAATTAATAATAATACAATCTCTTTTTTGTAAGCCAATAACCTAGAGTATATAAATATCAATATATTACAAATCCAAAGTAAAAAAAAAACAAACAAACAAAAAAACAATTCATATTTCATGATTCTTTTATGTTGCTTTTGTGTCTGTTTTGAAGCTTGACAGCCCCAGTCCTCATTCACTTTCATTATATTGAAAAGTACGTCCAGGAAAAGAGGGTGAGTAAATAATGAGTGGATATTCCATTATACATGGACTGTTTAAGCTGGCAGCTCTGTGACCGCAGTGATATTGTCCCAAACGCTTGATGGAAATATCCAGGTTAAGACTGTGACACTCAACATGGCGTCCAGGTAGCGCAGAACAAATGTTTGCCATTTATTTATTTGAGTTCTCATTTATTTACTTTCTCTTGTATTAAATGATCTAATGGAACGCACAGCTGGCTGTGTAAGTGATGATTAGGCTTTACGTCGAGGCTCCCTCAGCGGCTTTTTTTGCGGGGGTTTCAGGCAGGTGCCCTGTAATCTTTTTTCCAAACGACAGTCATGAGAGAGTTTGCAGTATTGGCATTTCTGACTAGCTGAGATTTATGCCCGTCTTTGGTAAAGAGAGGAAACTCTCCGTCATCAGTGCTTATTCACTACAGTGTGGGATGGGGGACAGTTAACCCTCTGGAGTCTGAGGCTGATTTGGGGCCTGGAGAAGTTTTGACATGCCCTGACATTTGTGCTTTTTTCAGTTGTTCATAAACATATTAATGAACAAGTGTCATTACACTGTATTCAGCACAAATGGCTACCAAATATGTGAGGAACATGTGTGTACATGTTTGTGTTTTTGAAGAATAACGTTATGCGTGGTTACTGAAAAAACAAAAAACTTAAGTCACTGATATAAGGCCAATAAAAGTATATTAAATCTGTGTTCACAAGACTTTTGGGTATTGAAGGTTGTAGACTAGAGTTTTTGCTTCAAAATTATGTAAAAATTATGCTGACTACTCTTTCATTTATAACAATATACTGATTTAGTTTTTGTAAGACACTTTTTGCAGAAAACGGTATGCGAGGAGGCGTGAATCTCCATGAATAATGGCTCATTCTCACCTGTGAAGACAAAAGAATTGAATAGTAATGACCTGAAAAGACTTGCATATTAATGAGGCATTTCAGTCAGGTAGGCTGTGAAAAAAAACTTCTGTGATGTCTCAAGCTCATCATGGTATATGAAACATACAGAAAAATGTTATTACAATATAAAATAATGGTTTTATATTATACTTTAAAATATAATGTATTTCTGTGATGCAAAGAGTCTGAATATAGGCTTTTAGTTTAAAAGCATGCACATTTGGAGAAATATAGGATTCTCATATGTTTATGTCAATTTTCTATACAGAGGAGTTATTTTTTATTTAATATTCATTGTTATTACTATGAGCGCTGGTGTTTGCAATTCATACTGCAGCCGGAGGGCGCTCTGTGCATTTTAGTCCACAAATTCACCTAAGAAGAAGACGATATTCCATGAATGGTGTTTACCAATTCATACTACAGCCGGAGGGCGCTAAAGAAACAAAAACTCACTTAAAACTTATCAATAGAAGAAAACAAACAGGAATTTACTGCATGTCTTCCAGAGATCGCTAACCATGGCTTTTTCATCCAGATAAACAATTTTCAAGGCAATAAATACACGATTGAGATGATGAATGCATGTGTTGTCTCTGAATTTGCCTGTGAATAGCGCTGGCTCCGTGGGCGTGGCCGCATTAGCGGATAATGAGCTGAATCACGGACTTCTGACATGGCTCTCTTTTCATACAGATTACATAAACACAGAATGTTTGTTTTCGATTTGACTTGCACGATTTAAAACCTGGCATTTCAACGTTTTGTTAGACATAAGTATGAATTTTTTGTGATTAGTATTCACTAAGTTACACTTCATTTTCTGAGAACTATCAGATTGGACTTCGTTCAGAGGGAGATGAGAGATCACGCATCATGTTAGTTTTCTTTATTTTACAAAAAGCATAACATTTTGTTTTTACTCTGAGTGTATACAAATAAAAGGAAATATTCTATAGTTTCAATTGACGTATTACTTATGTCTCTATGACAACAAATGACAGAGTATTTTAAGTCTGTTTTGCTGCAATGTGAAAAAAAACCTGCAAAACGCGCCGGCGCGTTTTTAGACCTCAGAGTGTTAATTAGTTTGTTTGTTTTTGTGCGCTGTGATGCCGGTAATAGAGAAGCACTTGAGATGAACATTAAAAGGAAACAGCTAAGAGAGAAATGGGACAGAAGCACCTCAAACAAAAGGCTAGGAAAAATTCTGAAGAAAGCAAAAATGAATAAAGGGCTAGAAAAAAATGGAGAAAAATAACAGACTGGAAAGGAGAAAGAAACCAGAGGCAACAGTGGGAGAGAGAGAGAACGAATGTTGCAGGCTTTGATGAATAGCAAATCAGACTTTGTAAAAACCTCCCTTCCATGGTCAATCAGAGCCGCAATTTATATTTGACACAAAGCTGGGGTTCCTGGCAAGGACCCCAGAGGACACTGAGACACAGAGTGAGGTGATTGGTCAGTCTGAGCCAGTCATGCTGAACAGACACCCTTTCTCCACTGGAGCGTAGAAGGGAGCTGGTGCACAAATATAAGCGTTGGAGGCCACAGGCGTGATGCTCCCTCCCACATTTTCCTGAACCGTTGTGTTCCCTTCTCTTAGGTTATTTCTTCAAAAACAGCTAGTCACCTTCATTTTGTTCCAACCCTGCATGACTTGCTCTCTTTGAAGAGTGTTCAGGAGCTGTTAAATTCAAAAAAAAAAAAAAAAAAAACTTAAAAAGTAGTCTACACAACTACACTGCCAATATTTCAATAGTCATTCAATAGCCTTGTGTGAAGAACAAACTGGAATTCATCATCATTTGTGCGGCTGCATATTCAAACATGACATGTTGGGTCCTTGTGTGTTCTTGAGATATGCATAGTTTGAATATGAACAATGAGAATAAGAACAAATGAGATACAGGACAAAGGAAAAGCAACTACATTTTGGTCATTCTTGAAAAAAAAAATCCTTTTGTGTTTTACAAAAGGAAAAAAAAGTCATTCAGGTTTGCAGCAAAATGGGGCTGTTCACACACAGTGCTTTTTTGCACTTCACTTTGATGATTCGCTTAAGTCTAGCATGTTTTTCAGGGTTTTGCTCATGACAAAGCACAAAAAAATGCACAGCTTAAGGTGTTACATTCTTAAAAACTGTTTTTTCCCCCCATTCTACCACTTGTGTTTTCAACACGAGGCTTGAGCAATAGAACTCAGGCAAAAAAATAAAATTTAAAAAATATTAATAATAATAATAATAATAAAAACGTCTGGAGACACTTTTATTATTGCTATTGTTTTATTTTACTTATTAAATATATTTACTTATTTTTTTATTTACTTATTACTTATCCTGGATATGCTGTCACATGCTCAGTATGAGAGAACAGAGTTCTGAGTTTGTTTAAATTAGATGCTCCTTTGTTTACATATGTTACATCTATAGTATTAACCAGAAATGATGCATAATTACATGCAACTAACCCTAAACCAAACCAAACTAAACCCTAATCCTAACCCTATAGTAAGTACATGAAGTTACTTTATATTACTCAGTACTTAAATGAATAATTACAGTGTAACAAAGACACCTTAAAATAAAGTGTAACCCTGTTGCTTAAATTCTTATTTATTATTTGAACTATTCGATTTTTATTTATTTATTTATTTATTTGTATTTTATTTTTTTTGGTCACACTTTAGGTCCAATTATCTGTCACGGTAGAACACAAAGCAAACAGGTAGATCCAAGTGCAGCGATAGGGGTTTATTTAGGGCAAATCCAAAAGCGTAATCCAGTTAACAAGCAGGGGTCAAAATCCAAAAACAGCAGTCCAACAAAAAACTAGAAACAAAACCAGCGAACAAGAAAACCTGGGAACAGACATCTGGGGTGACATTAACATCGAACCACAAACACAGACAGAAACACCTCAGTATAAATACACAAACACTAATGAAATGATGCCAAACAGGTGAGTGCAATGATAATGAGATAATGAGTCCGGGGAGTGCGTGATGGGATATGTAGTCCTTGGGGTGAAAACAGTCCAGGATGGAGTGCCCTCAAGTGGCTAATTCGGGCACTCTCACTGACGGTCGTGACATTACCCTCCCTCAAAGGAGCGGCTACCAGACGCTCCACCAGAAAAACACAAAAAAAAAAAAACACCAGCAACTCAGGAGGGAGGTGGACAGGAGGAGGATCAGGGGGAGGGTTGGCGGGTCAGATCCTGGGTGTCCTACTGGACACCAGGGCGGTGCTGGAGGATCTAACCAGGCGACCACTGGCAGGTTTGGAGTCCTGACTGATTGCCAGGGTGGCGCTGGAGGAACCGCCCAGGCTGGTTCCAGTGGTTCAGACGGCCCGGGCCGTGGCGGCAGGGCAAAAGGCTTGGATGACGGCGACAGAACAGAGGGTCTCGGCGGCGGTGGCAGGACAGAAGGTCTGGGCGGCGGTGGCAGGGCAGAAGGCTTGGATGACAGCGGCAGGACAGAAGATCTGGACGGTGGCAGGGCAGAAGGCTTGGACGGCGACGGCAGGGCAGGAGGCTTGGACGGCGGCGGCAGGGCAGGAGGCTTGGACAGTGGCGGCAGGGCAGGCCAAGGGTGCTCCGTGGTCGTATCAGGGAGAGCGGGCAGCTCGATGGCCGTATCAGGGAGAGCGGGCAGCTCTGGGAAGGCAGCGGGCTCGGGCTGCTCTGGGAGGGCAGCGGGCCCGGGCTGCTCTGGGAGGGCAGCGGGCCCGGGCTGCTTCGGTGGCGACGGCAGGGCAAGGCGCTTCGGTGAAGCCAGAGCAGTCTCTATGGTCGGAGGGTCTTGCAGATCGGAGGAAGCCCTCTTCCTCCTTCTCCTCCGCTTACGAGGGTGAGGCGGTGGCTCACCCAAACTGGACTCACTGGCTGGAGCGGGCTCTGGAGTGGGCTCACTGGCTGGATTGGGCTCTGGAGTGGACTCACTGGCTGGAGCGGGCTCTGGAGTGGACTCACTGGCTGGAGCGGGCTCTGGAGTGGACTCACTGGCTGGAGCAGACTCTGGAGTGGACTCACTGACTGGAGCGGGCTCTGAAGTGGACTCACCGACTGGAGCGGGCTCTGAAGTGGACTCACCGACTGGAGCGGGCTCTGAAGTGGACTCACCGACTGGAGCGGGCTCTGAAGTGGACTCACTGACTGGAGCGGACTCACTGGCTGGAGCGGACTCACTGGCTGGAGCGGCCTCCAGGCCTTGAAAGATGAAGGAAGCCTTCTTCCTTCTCCTCCTCCTCCCCTTACCGGGGTGAAGCTGAGGCTCAGTGCCCACTTCCCCTGTGCCTTCTGAAACGGACTCATGGGCTGGAA
Organism: Megalobrama amblycephala; assembly: GCF_018812025.1. Taxonomy (NCBI): domain Eukaryota; kingdom Metazoa; phylum Chordata; class Actinopteri; order Cypriniformes; family Xenocyprididae; genus Megalobrama; species Megalobrama amblycephala. The sequence continues at coordinate 21,643,409 of NC_063061.1, read as the reverse complement.
CATTTACACTGGTGACGGCCTCCGTGCCCGTATGAGGATGACTCTGTGAAGCCCGTTCTCTCCGACAGCTGAGATAAGCGGCAAATCTCCAGAAGTCTACACTCCGTAGCCCCTTCATCTCGCATTGGGGCAACAGCTCATTAAGGCAGCAATTAAAAAGGTCTTTCAAAGCCGCATCATTGTAACTCAGCCCCACCGCCATCGCCCAAAAGACCTTGGCAAAGCAGCCTACCTCCCATCCGTCTTGCCGTAGGGCCCTCAATGCCCGAAGTTGAGCCATCCGCTCCTTACTGTGGACCGGGAAAGGGATCCGGAACTCCATGCCGCTGGATCTATTATCTGGTGGTTCGTTCTGTCACGGTAGAACACAAAGCAAACAGGTAGATCCAAGTGCAGCGATAGAGGTTTATTTAGGGCAAATCCAAAAGCGTAATCCAGTTAACAAGCGGGTCAAAATCCAAAAACAGCAGTCCAACAAAAAACTAGAAACAAAACCAGCGAACAAGAAAACCTGGGAACAGACATCTGGGGTGACATTAACATCGAACCACAAACACAGACAGAAACACCTCAGTATAAATACACAAACACTAATGAAATGATGCCAAACAGGTGAGTGCAATGATAATGAGATAATGAGTCCGGGGAGTGCGTGATGGGATATGTAGTCCTTGGGGTGAAAACAGTCCAGGATGGAGTGCCCTTAAGTGGCTAATTCGGGCACTCTCACTGACGGTCGTGACAGTGACATTATCACTATGAATTAACTATTACCTATGTCTTTTGCGTCAAAGAACAACTAATTACTGCTTAATAATAGTTAGTAAGGTATTGTTCAGATTAGGTATTGGGTAAGATTAGATAGATAGAATATGGTCATGCATATGTGCTTTATATGTAGGGAATATGTGCTTTATATGTACTAATAAACAGCCATCCTAGTAATATGCATGCTAATAAGCATAGTTAATAGTAAGAATTGGACCCTAAAGTGTTCACACAATCAATCAATCAATCAATCAATCAATCAATCAATCAATCAATCAATCAATCAATCAATCAATCAATTTGCAGTAAGTACAGAGCCCCTAAATATGAGAAAAATAATGGCAATAAAATGTTTGTCAATGCTTATGCATTTTCTCATAAATGATTTGCATTCCCCTAAGAAACTCTGCGTTCCCTTGGAATGGTTTCGCAAAGAACACTAAAACTTTGAGAGCAGACACAGATTTTCTCTGGGGAGTGCAAATGTTTATTATTTATTATTAGTTTTATTATTAAAGTTGCTGTCCGCGATTTTTGGCCCTCTAGCGGTTAATAGACAGAACTGCACGCATCTTGCGGAGGAACATTCTAGCCGGAGCTACTTTTCTCCGTGTATGTCTATGGCGAATCACGCAGTTACTGTGATACTCTGCGGCGAGTCCTACCAGTCCGGTCTGAAATAGTCAGAATATAAACACTTATTATAAATGTACCATAATGACATAATGAGGATAAGACAAAAACATGGTTTGGAAAGTGGATTCATGTTGTATATTCTCATTATATAATTTTTGTAAATTTTTAACACAAAAAAAGTTACGGACTGCAGTTTTAAATATGTTAGCTTGAATTTCTGGAAAATTTTTGCAGTTATTTTTAATAGGGACATCAAACTGTCCTGTCTGTTTTCTTCTACACATTTTGAAATGTTTTTACTCTTTTTGTTTGTAATGCCTCTACTAAAGCTGATTGATGTCATTGACACTAAAAGAGCTTTGTTCAGCCTTTTTAAAAGCCTATTTGGACTGTAACCATTGCGATTTTTCATATCTTTGTTAGTTGCACCATAGACTAATCACACACCAGTGAAACAGAGAGAGGACATTGCTGTATTTAACATAGCGAATTAGGGAACTGGTGGGATGTGTTATTTGTCAACTGGCTGAAAAAGCGTAATGGAAAATCACTCATTTATAGGGAATCGACTGTAAGAAAAACATTTGCACGCATCTAATTGAGCCCACTCTAATAGGACGCTTGATCATAGCTGTTTGAGCACTTATGATATTAATTTAGCAAAGGCCTAATTTCCACTCCTGAAAACACGGCACTTACATAAAAGAAAGGAAGCAAGAAAGTCTTAATTAGATCTATGAATAGACAATGAAGGAAAGCACAGCAGGCTAAATGGAACTGTTTATTGGCTTTGTTCCCGATTCCACCACACACACACATGCAAATGCACATGAACACACTTTAATGCTTTTTAATGTGTACTGTATGTGATGGTCATCTCTAAACTCCATTGGGGTAATTAAAGAGGACAGCTCAGGGGTGGCAACCAGATGGAGACACACTAGCATCAATCCGTAGTGGACATATACCTGGATAAAAAAAAAAAGATCTGCTGCTATTCACTTTTCTCGCATCCTACACCAATCCTAACCATCTGCAGAGTACATACTGGTGTCCCCATGCTAATGTACGCCCTCGTAAGGACCTGCTGAGTGCATACTTCTGTTCCTGCACTTCTGTCATACCCTACTTCATCCAGAGCCACCTGCTGAGTGTGTACTTTACAAACATGTTCCCCTAATAGCAACCAGCCCAAGTGTCACATTCGCTTCCTTGAAGTGCCCACACTCTGATTTGGCACTTGTTTGACCATGTTTTAGTTCAAAATAACTTCTCGAGTGCTCTGTTTCACCTCAGTATTATTCCACTCCATCCATATTCAAGTTGACCTCAATCAAAGAGCATGACTTGAGAGGGACCCGAATGTCATAGAAAAAAGTGACTGGGTGCTTTTGATTTGGGCCAGCAAACCGCCCTGAAAACCTTGACATCAAGATGTCGAGCACCATGTCCTCTTGTCTATTTCCCACATATGCACTGTATTTTTTCCCCATAATAAATGTATTAGCAGTTCTGCCCTGTCAAATCATTCAGCACTTTTGCAGTGACTAATGTCAGTAGCGTTTGGGACACGGTTGGACAACGAGGCGTCTGTCAGTTCATACCAGCACCCTCGTTTTCCAAAACTAACAATTCTTTAATTGGCCATGCACAAGCGACATATGTTCTTATGTGAAATTGTAATTAATTCTGAAATGTTTGTTTATAAGTGTCGGCAAATTTAGAAAAGCCATTTTTACAGACGTTGTTCTGGTGGCATTTGTTAATTAACATTGTTTTAATGCGGCTGTCAGCCTATGGTGACAGTCTCTTCCTGGCATCATGTGAGTAGTCAGTGGTCAGGAGTGAAGCAGAAAAATAAAAGAGGAGAAAGAGAGAGAGAAGGCTAAATACAGAAATGGAAGATGGTAAGAGGGGGAAACGAGGCCCTGCAGTGCCTAATGGAACTGCCTGGAAGCAGAATAGGAGATTTTTAAAACGGAAATAAAATAAAAGGGAGGTGTGGAATGGAGATGTACTGTGGTGAGTGAGGGAATAGTGATTAAAAGAAAACAGATGAAAGGAAAAATAAGACTGTGATGAGCAGGGCGGGCGAGAGCCGTGAGGGAGCGGCGCGAGGCCAGTGACGCGAGAAGATACTTAGCTTCACCTGCGAGGCGCACCGGCCGTGAGTCCCTCACGGAGGAGCTCCGGAAGCATAAAAGGAGGAGCGACGACAGTGAAGGACGAGAGAGGACCAGGCCTGGACTTTATTTTATGTTTTATTATGTTTGTGTGGCCGGCAAACGTCTGTGAGGGTCTGCCGGTATTACTTTCGTTTTGTTCTTTGTTTATTTTATTAAAGATTATTGTTTGAACGTTCGCTGGTTCCCGCCTCCTTCTTCCCGTACATACGAACTGTGTTACATTGGTGCCGAAACCCGGGAGGAAAGAGGGACTCACGGCCAGTGCGCCTCGCAGCTGAAGATAATTATCTTCTCACGTCACCGGCCTTGTGCCGTTCCCTCGCGGCTCTCGCCCGCCCTGCTCGTCACAAAGACCTTAAAGGTGCTGAAGAACATGTTTTTAAAAGATGTAATATAAGTCTAAGGTGTCCCCTGAATGTGCCTCAAGAGCTCACGCATGCCTTAAACAACATAAAAAAAGTTCACACAGCTAATATAACCCTCAAAATGTGTCAAAGTGTTCGTCATGCAACATGTCTAATCGCGTAAGTATGGTATTTATATGGATGTTTACATTTGATTCTGAATGAGTTTGATAGTGCTCCATGGCTAAAGCTAACATTACACACTGTTGGAGAGATTTATAAAGAATGAAGTTGTTTATAAATTATACAGACTGCAAGTGTTAAAAAAATGAAAATAAAGACAGTCTTGTCTCCGTTAATATAGTAAGAAACTATGGTAACTTTAACTACATTTAACAGTACATTAGCAACATGCTAATGAAACATTTAGAAAGACAATTTATAAACACCACTAAAAATATCATGATATCATGGATCATGTCGGTTATTATCGCTCCATCTGCCATTTTTCGCTATTGTCCTTGCTTGCTTACCTAGTCTGATGATTCAGCTGTGCACAGATCCAGACGTCCTGCCCTTGTGTAATGCTTTGAACATGAGCTGGCATATGCAAATGTTGGGGGCGTGGATATTAATGATCCCGACTGTTACGTAACAGTGTTATGTTGAGATTCGCCTGTTCTTCGGAGGTCTTTTAAACAAATGAGATTTACACAAGAAGGAGGAAACAATGGACTTTGAGACTCACTGTATGTCATTTCCATGTACTGAACTCTTAAATTTTTGAATCTAGGGCACCTTTAAGTTGTGCATTCTGTCAATTTAAATAGTTTTTTTAAAAAACACAAATTTGAGTGACACTTTCCTGTTAAAACCTTACAGGGTGAAAAAAAAACCTTATCTCCAGGTTAAATAAAGCGCAAAAGAAACTACGAGCAATGACAGTCGTTGTTCTGTTGTAAGTCATGAAATTACAAAACATGCGATTAAAGCTGCCTCAAAACTGTGCATGCATGTATTTGTTGACATGGTTTTAAAGCTATCGTTATCCAATTTGTTGGCCTTGAAAGGTCTTAAAAATGCACATATATACACCAAGGAAATCTAAATTTTCTCAGGGGACCATGCCCCCGTACCCCCCTAGCAAACTGTTTTCTTACCTCTGTAATTATGAAACCCAGCGTACGGCCCGGCTTATATTCTATCTAATGAAATCTGAGGTAAACGTGCATTTCTACAAATGTGCACACCTTGGGACTAAAAGTTTGTATGTGTACTGTGATCAAAAATAAATGGGACCAAACGCGATTGAATGTAAAGGTTTGTGTCTCGTTATTCTATTAATAACATTTCTATCAGAAATTAAAAATTATTAGATTATTAAATCTGAAGATATTTTGTAAAAATGTTTCTGTAACAGCTGCCAAACATAGTATATAGCTCCACTGTGGTTCCCTTGCAAAAAAAAAAAAAAAAAAAAAAAAAAAAAAAAGCTACAGTATTATTGACAACTAATTTCTAATCTTTTTTTTTTTTTTCTCTTTGTTTTCTCCCGCATTGCAATTCACCCGTTAATGGCTTGGATATTCCTGTATAGGTAAGCTTAAATTTCTTTAAAAAATATTGTTTGTGTGTGTGTGTGTGTGTGTGCATCTGAGAGTTTGTAAGATTGAGATTGAACTTGTGGAATTTGAACTCCTCTGTACCTACTGACTTTCCTAAACTCTTTGATGTTGCATTGGTAGCATACAGTGAGTGAAGGAAGTGCTATACGGCTGAATCAATAAACACACACACAAGGTTATGAGCAAACTTTCATCTCAGCCAGTGGTCAATATTTGATTCAGTAGTTTGGTTTTTGTTGATATTTCACTCTGTATTCCGATGTTCTGGAACTGTTTTTCAAGCTTTTCTTACACATTTGAAACTTAAAGTTTCAGAAAGAAGTGAGACAAGGTTTGCAATGAACCTACTGCATCAAGGCTTGTCTGATGCGATTTACAAAATTGTGTTTTTCAGTTGTGTGCGTGTGCCTGTAGTAGGACTTATATTGTTCTATCGCCCCAAACTTTTTAAGAATTCAGGTCTCAAGGAAGTGGAAAAAAACACTAAACTGCAACTTCCACACACACATTCAGATACATATCCACCAAGAGACAGATACCCTCTGCCGAAGTTAATCCAGGCCACTACATATCAAATCATTCTGACACTCAGTTCCTGTTCAGTGGTGACTAATGTAGCTCATCCTGAAAACAGAGACGCCACACTCAGATAGAGAGAGAGGAAGTGTCTGGCTGTTCTGTACCTATTGTCTTACACGTATTGCAGACCAAACCCCTGAAAATCAAAGCCATAATGCAGACCTCCATTTTGAATTTCACATAGGTGCAACAGGCTACTGAAATTTAGACTTAGACTAAAGAATAATGTGTTCGTTATATAAGTTTTTCTTCTCTTCCTTATAGTCTCTGTTTGTTCAGTATGATAAAGTTTGAACTAAGGGTCTGGTGTTATCATATAAATTCATTTGTATTATTCAAGTCAGATTAATTTTGCACAGTGTGTCCTCATCAATGTTTTTATCCCTTTGATAAAGACTTCATCGTGAATTATTAAGTGGGCTTTGTAACTCTGAGAGGAGGGCTTGAAAAATTAAAAAGATAAAAGCTCAAGATGAGAAGAGTATTAAAATTCCAGATGATTTTGGGCTGCAGAAACTGGAGAAGCTGAAGCAAGGAGTGTGTCTCTTAAGCAAATAAAACAAAAATACAAGGAGAAAGAGTTGAGTTGAGAATATGAAAGAGCCTCTGGTGAAGATTGTCATGTTTTAGCCCAACTCACTCAGACTCAGAAACTGCCTAAATTCAGCACACGCAGACCCAGAGTTACCAGCGATAATTAGTCTAGTTGTCAGGGTTGTGTGCCCTTCAGAATTGAATTGAGTATGCCTTGTAGTTTGAATGGAAACAGAATTAAATTAACTGGAATTCAAAGAAGTCTGTTTTCAAATGTATAAATGTATAAATTATATATGTGACGGAGGCCAGCTAGTAGTTGCTGTGCAAGTAAACCTCACTCCTCTGATCTCAAGAGACGACTGATGCAAGGGGTTGTAGCCTTTAGCCTCCTTGTTAGAGCGTCCGACTCCCACGCCGGAGACCCAGGTTAGAGGCCCGTGCAGAGCGGGGCGAGTAGGACCTGGGTAGAGAGATTTCATTGGTGCTGTGACCTGGATGGGAGTGAGTTTTTTTTTTTTGGGGGGGTGAGTCTAACGGAGGCCAGCTAGTAGTTGCTGTGCAAGTAAACCTCACTCCTCTGATCTCAAGAGACGCTCTAGCGACAGATGCTAGGGGTTGCAGCATTTAGCCTCCTTGTTAGAGCATCCGACTACTATGCCAGAGACCCAGGTTCGCGGCCCGTGCAGAGCGGGGCGAGTAGGACCTGGGTAGAGGGGTTACATTGGTGCTGTGACCCGGATGGGAGTGAGGTTTAGGGGGGTGAGTGTAACGGAGACCAGCTAGTAGTTGCTGTGCAAGTAAACCTCACTCTCCTTATCTCTAGAGATGCTCTAGCTACTGATGCTAGGGGGTTGCATCCTTTAGCCTCCTTGTTAGAGTGCCCGACTCCCACACCAGAGACCCAGGTTCGAGGCCCGTGCAGAGCGGGGCAAGGTGGACCTGGGTAGAGGGGTTACATTGGTGCCATGACCCGGATGGGAGTGAGGTTTGGGGAGGGGTGGGTGAGTGTAATGGAGACCAGCTAGTAGTTGCTGTGCAAGTAAACCTCACTCCTCTGATCTCAAGAGACGCTCTAGCGACAGATGCTAGGGGTTGCAGCATTTAGCCTCCTTGTTAGAGCATCCGACTACTATGCCAGAGACCCAGGTTCGCGGCCCGTGCAGAGCGGGGCGAGTAGGACCTGGGTAGAGGGGTTACATTGGTGCTGTGACCCGGATGGGAGTGAGGTTTAGGGGGGTGAGTGTAACGGAGACCAGCTAGTAGTTGCCCTGCAAGTAAACCTCACTCTCCTTATCTCAAGAAACGCTCTAGCTACTGATGCTAGGGGTTGCATCCTTTAGCCTCCTTGTTAGAGTGCCCGACTCCCACGCCAGAGACCCAGGTTTGAGGCCCGTGCAGAGCGGGGCGAGTTGGACCTGGGTAGAGGGGTTACATTGGTGCCGTGACCCGGATGGGAGTGAGGTTTAGGAGGGTGATTGTAACGGAGGCCAGCTAGTAGTTGTTGTGCAAGTAAACCTCACTCCTCTGATCTCAAGAGATGCTCTAGTGACTGATGCTAGGGGTTGCAGCCTTTAGCCTGGGAGAGCATCCAACTCCCATGCCAGAGACCCAGGTTCGAGGCCCGCGCAGAGTGGGGCAAGTAGGACCTGGGTAGAGGGGTTACATATACATCCCACTGCTCTTTGAGAAAGAGGTGATTTGCAATGTATATTATGAGAAAATTTAAGTGTTTCTTGACATTTGATGCATGTAAATCTATTGCAGGAGACCTTAAAAACAAAATTAGGAACCTTTAAAATAGCATAATATGGAAAGTTTAATAAATGAACTTTATATTTAACTTCAATTTGATTTCCCGTCATTCCAGTTTAACTTCCTGTGAGGTGTGGCCAATTCAGATCAAAGAAAGCCAATTCTTCAATATCACTAGCAATGATGAGTCATTTCATAGCTCAGCACACTCCGAGTCAACAGAGAAGAATCACGCTTTATCCCAGCGCACCAACATCAGAGTCGCGAGCAATGAGTCATGGCCTAACCCATTCGGCTGTTGAGAGAACAAAACCTTTATTTCAGAAGTTTAACACAAACTCCACCTTCCACTGATAGTTTCTGAACTATTTAATGTGTAGTCTCTCTCTCTCCAGTGATTTTGAATGTCTCGGCTGATTGCGCACACGTCATTATGACTGAATGGCAGTGCTTTTGATGAAAGTGTGAACACTGTGAAGTTTGAGAAATAATCATTACTATGAATTATGGCAAAATAGAGAATCTCAGCAGTGGGTCGCTCTGATGATCCCGTCTAATGGGCCCTCCATTACGGCATGTGTTTGTGTGCATTAGATTCTCAGTTGGGCCGTAGTCTTTACGAGTTGATCAACAGGGAGGCTCTTTTATGATAGTTTCAAAGTACTTGTCCTATAGAACAAAGTGATTTAAGGAAAAGTAAGGGGAAAAACAGAGCAAGTGTGTGGAAAACACTCCTTTCTCTTTGTGGTAATGTCTTCCTTCATGTCAAAAGACACTGCAATACCACTGTTGTAATTATGTCACAACTTTAGTGAAAAGAGTCTAAGACAGAAACCCAATTGTCTCAGAAAAAGACAATGACACTATAATTGCCTTTTATGTTCATGCTGAATGACAAGGAAGAATCAGAAATGACAGCCAATGAGCTTTTATTGTAAAGCACAGAGGCTATTGAATTCCCTGCTGGAATAACCCTCCATCTAACGTTGAGAGAGTCGACAGGTTAATAATTACAAGCCCGAATCCCCGTAATTGAGTTTATACATAGTTTTATGAGCAAGACCGATATCTATTTCCATTCACCCTTTCAGTGTAATCAATTGTTATTGTCAATTAAAATGCTGTAAAGATGATCTAAGATGGTTTACAGGAGTAAACAGATCTCTTGTACATTCAGGCTTGCCATAGGCTTAGAGATCTACGGTATTATATTATGTGCCCCTTGCTCATACAGCCTGATACGTAAAGGTGTTAACATAAAAGGGGTTTTCAGCAGCCCGTTGATTGTCACTTCTGGTGCGAAATCATGGAAAAGTGTTGTGTGCATCTAGGCTCATTGTGATCAAGGTTTTGATTGCTGGCCAGTGTTTGATCCCCATTACACATTTGGCATGCTGCGTGTTCATGGGGTTTAATTAAATAATTCTGGATGATAACTCTTCTCATTCTACTCTGTTGGAGTGCTTTGAATGGATGCTCTCCAGCGTGATTCTTCACTGCTGTGAAGAGCAGTTCCACAAGCTTTCGCATTTCACTCAAACTCCAGGGAGAATGAGCCAGAGTGGATCTATGCCCAATTGTCCGTAGGCACAGAGTTTGGTGTGTGTGTGTGTGTGTGTTTCTGTGTGTGGTCCTGGTAAACCCTACAGTACAAATATGGCAATATCTGAAATCCTTGTCCTTGTGGGGACATGTTTTTGTCCCCATGAGGAAAACAGCTTATAAATCATACAGATTTTTTTTTTTTTTAAATGTAAAAATGCAGAAATGTTTTTTGTGTTATGGGTAGGTTTGGGGATGGGTTAGGGGACAGAATATATAGTTTGTACAGGATAAAAATCATTATGTCTATGGAAAGTCCCCATTAATGATGTGTTAGTTTTTATTTTTAATTTTTTTTAATTCTTCATTTATTTTTTTGCAAATTGAAAGATTGGTATATTGAAAATAGTCTGGCAAACCTCTCAGGTTGATATACAATTGATTGTTCGCAAAGACCCGCCCCCTTTAGTTACTGTTGCTATGTCCAACAAGCCATGTCGCTCACACCACACATGTTCTCACGCAGTGAAAAATACAACACGTCGACAGACAAAACAGAGCAGGTTACATTTGATATATTAAATAGTCTCAAATGTTGTAATTTTTAAGGAAATTTAAACAATAAATACTGTTTTGTGGCTCTTTAATGTGTCGCATTAGATCAATGTATCGCCAGCTCCGTGAACCGATCATCTCTTCTTTCTAGTTAATTTATAGCATCAAATTAACATGAATGAACATCAGAAGGAATGTTGTTTCAAATGCAAAAAGACGTCAATACACACCATTTTTCAAGTTCAAGTTTACTAACTCCCCTGACTGCTTTGTTGGACAAAACGGCGGATTCTGAGTTATAATTGGTTAAATCGCCTGTCACTCAAACTCCCTGTGAAGGGTCATTTTCCAGTTTTGGATGTGTTTCTCTGGTTATTGGTTTTTCAGTTAGTCTTGAATTTTCCAAGTGTTAAAAAAATAGCAAAAAATGGGGTATTGATTTTATCTAGATACTACAGTAATTCTAAACATTAAGCGGTTTTAGTTCAGTGAATATTTGATGTATTTGATATGAGCCAAATAATTTTTTTGAAAGTGAAAGTGACAATTGAAGGCCATTTATGGTAACCCATACTTGGAATTTGTCCTCTGCAAAATTTGTCCTTTGTCCTCTTTATATGAATTTGTGGCCTAAAGGTGTACAGAGAGCGCCCTGCGGCTGCAAGTATGAATTGAAAACACCATTCCTGAAATGTCCTCTTCTTCTTTAGAATAATTTGTGGACTAAAGGTGTACAGAGCGCCCTCCGGCTGCAAGTATGAATTGAAAACACAGTATCCAGCACTCATAGTGAGGACAATAAATATTACTTCTCAGTATAGAAAATTGACATAAATATATAAGAATCCATCAATATTTCTCCAAATGTGCATGCTTTTAAGCTAAAAGCCTATATGAAATGCCATAGAGGTAACATAATTGTTTAAGTCACCATGAATTTAAAATGGATGATTCTTGTAGTTTTATGGATTATTGTAGTATTTATTATACATTTTTTATCCTTGCATATCATTATTTATTTATTTCATTTTTTAATTAATCAATCTTTATTTAAAATAACTTTTCAATGATGTATTTAATGGCGTGAGGGTGGGACAACCTGTCACTCACGTGAGATCGTAGCAAACCACAACCATCCAGTGGTCAATTCCAAATGAACAAAATCAAGTCGCGCTCTACATTTTTTTCCTTGTTCGGGAAGCTGTTTCACTCAGATATAGTTAGAGAAGAAATGACTACTTCCATTTAATGTGGTCTTTAAATGCTTAATTGCAATTAAATGTGGATAGTTTTGTACTTTTCACTGTTTTGTTAGAGTCATTAACTTGTAATTTAGTAAATACTGACACAGTACGCATACTTTAGTATAATTCTCTGCACTTTTCCCCCTTCTCTGGAGATCAGAGAACTAAACTGCAGGAAGGCAAATCTCCAGGAGCGAGACTGAGCCCCCCTGGTGTATGTGTATGCTCCACGATTACCACTGCATTTGTTGCTTTCTCTGATTAAAATGTGACGTAAAGGTATATAGAGAGGATAAGTGGCTTTTAAAGAGCTTTCATCATCGAACAGTGCTTCAGGGAGAACTGTAAGTCACTTTGGATAAGTGTCTGCTAAATGATTATTTATACAACAGTAGATCACATACCATAAATAAAGCAGAAATTTAAGCTTTCTGTTGTCTAATCCAAAATTCTACAAAAACAGGGCTGCGAGTATAAAGCGGATTGCCTTAGGATGCATTAATACCCGTCATAGCGTTTACTGTGCTTAACTTCACTTGTTGATTTACTGTTATTAGATTAATTTTCTACACACATATTCTATACATTCTTTCCTCATTTGATGCAGAATTCATCATTCTTATAATAATGAGAAAGTACACTTGAGATAAATTCCTTGTCACGTTGGGAGCACATTTTTATTTATTTCTCATGCCGGGGGCTTAAATTAATCATTAATGTTTTGATGTATAGGTGTATTAATTTGCTCGTGTTTGTGTTGTAAGGACGCCAGACGTGTATGCATATTCTGTGTGCAATTAATTCTTTGTGCAGTCTCAGGGAAAGGTTTTGCCACATTATGTTGAATGGATGAAGCCGTAATTATCTCTTAATTCATGCTATTAGTGTTCCACTAAACAAAGATTCATTCCTCATCCCCCTCTTTCCGCCATTGATTGGAAATGCATGTAATTGACTGTGAGAACGGACCATTTAAGCAAACAGATCAAGTTCCTAGGTTGCATTGTCTTACATATAGTGGTCCCTGTAGGGAAATCTAGGGCTTTTTGTGTAGGATTTCTTATGATGGAATTTGATTCCTTATTTAGAACCATGGTATGCTCTCCTTCTCTGTTATCCTTATCTGATCCCCTATTGTTTGAATTGCTTGCAAATAAGTGATGAGTTATTATAATATGGATTCACTGGTCATATAAACATTCAGAGTCTGCTTATTTTAATAGAATTAAGTCTACAGTTTAAATTTTTGCTGTCACTTTAACAAAATAATTTAGTTCAATTATGAAAATGATGGCAAAATAGATGTCTGTAGATTGCAGGCCAGTTAATATGTTGAGTGAATAAAAAATTAAAGGCTTTTGTAATGTCCTAATAATGTAATGTATTTAAATTATCTTCATTTAAGAGCTTTTCTCAGTAAATCTTGAAATATCTCGATTAATTAATTGCCATATCATGTTCTTAACTCAATTACATTTAAACCTAATTATGCACTAAATTACACTGTGAATCATTTTAAAATCTCATCATTCAGGAACTAAGCTTAATCTGTATTCAATAACTTGAAATATTCCTCATTTAGCTACTGCTTTCTTTTGAATCTTTTTCTCTATCCTTCTTTATTATATACATTGTTTGCGTTCAGTGTGTCTAGCTGTTTTCTAACACCCTGGCTTTTGTGATATTTTGTTCAGCCTTCCACTGAAATGTTTATCTTTTCATATTTTTTCTGTATCTGTGATTTTCCTTGTTCAAACCCCCAGAATTTGGAGATTTTGTAAGAGCTTCATGGTTTTTGTGAATCTTTGTCTATGCTTTTATTCTTCTTTCTCACTCTTTTTCATTCTCAGTTTGTAATGTATTTAAAGGGGAAGTGTATAATGTCTACACAATTTGGGGTACCAAGCAGAGCAAAAAGGGCTCTTTTACACTTATTGGCTTATAAAAAAAATGTAAATATCAATTTATTACAAACTAAGTGAGACAGAAGCAATACTCACTCCTATGAATGGCTCATCTACTGTTGTTTCTGCAAATGGCACTAAGATAGAATAAAAAAAAAACTTTTAACATTGAGGAATGAGCTTCTTCATACCATTGCTCTGATTATAGGAGCCTGGTCTCATTAGAAAAACGTACCTGTGGGAACGTTTTCGTGAGTCGCAAAATACGTACCAATACATATATATCACTGTAGTTTCAATGTGAAATGTCCACTGAGTGGCAGTAAAAGTAAAAGTAAAAAGTTTTTTTTTTTTTTTTTTTTTAAACGTGAATAAACAGATAAACGTGAATATGGTATGTTTTTATGACGTTGGTTTTTATACGAATCACCGCAGTTCTGATTTAAAATTTGTCCTGTGAGTGGCGCTAAAAGTGTAATGCTCTATTATGTTTTAAAATAACGTAACACCAAAACTACACCTAAACCTACCCGATTGTAGCATATGCACACGTATCAGGATAATCAATAAACTTGGGAATGTTCAGAACGCTTTTAGCATGCTGGACTGGGTTATAAAACCATCTCGGCTCCGCATAGTCTGCCATAAGATAAGCCCACTTGACACTTTTGTGGACAAGCGATGGTAAACAGTAAAGTCCAACTTCCTCTCTTTGGTGACTTCAAAAGGAGCACCCCCCCAGAGACTGACCAGATCCACATTCCAACACCCCACACACACAGGAACACACAAAAGCACACACACAGGCACATACAGAAACACACAATCATACATTTTTAACTGTATATGTGAACTACCACTATGCTGGAATATATATATGATATATTTTAGAGCCTATGCATGTTTCCTAGTGTTTAAATGAGTGTATTTGTGCTAGTGTGCATTTTAACGATATAATTTTGTCTGTAAACCATAACTTGGTTTCTATGCCTTTCTGACCTATCGAGTTTGATCTCGTTTCAAAGCTCCGGACTCGAGCTATTCATTGAGACATGTCACAAAACGGACAAATGCATTTTGCTATGTGTTTAATGATCCTGTGAAGAACCCACTCCATCTCGAAATCCGATCTGATGGGCATTAAGTATGCAAATTCAGCTAGGAGACCAAACAAAGCAACTTTGCCCGCCAAATAGTGCTGCGCCTCTATTGGCTGCTACAATTCAGGAGGTGTGTTAGCTTGGGTTTCCATAAAGACAACGACACACACCTTCGCTCTCTCTTGTCTCTTCGCGCTGCTCTTCTTCTTCTCCTTTGTCTCCCGACTGACTCACGAGCACCTCGTGCACGGACGCCTCAGGTGACCGCGCTTCCCAACCACGCGCGCAGTTCGGGAGGACCACTTCTTTAGACTCTCTCTCTCTCTTCGGCTAAGTTACTTAAGCTTAAACCTCTTTTGAAAACCCCGCCGGAGAAACCCTCTCTGAAAGGACCAACCCAGCCAGGCGCATTGAAACTGCTACACACGGACTTGAACCAATAAGCAAGTATTATCATTTATCTGAATTTGTCTAAACTGATTTCTGTGCTGGCTCTCTCTCTCTCAAAAGGGTTTACGTTAACTGTGTAATTTGCCATCCTTTGATCATCTTTCTTTCCATGTCTTTTCTTCATTCTCACTCGTGTATATATAGGTGTATACTTCTGTATATATTTTTGACGTATAATCTCGGTAGCCGTAGCTGCATATATTAAACACATAATTCATGCTCGATTGTTCTGTTGTTCTTTCAACTGAAGATCAAGTCACTTTAACGTTTTTCGATCGCTTTATGCTTTAGTTATTTTCATGGCCAGAAAATAACTCTGTTTATAATATTCTGTGAGGGACTTAGTTTGCTGGACAAACGAACAGTTTCTCTAGATAATTATTAAACCAGAACTAATCATATATGTAATTGATTATAATTCGTTGTAATTGATTCACAATATATGTTTAATTCCCCGTTGGGTTGATATATGAATCATAATTTATTCATAACCTTATGAATTATTATATTCATATTTCATCCATAAATTAATTAATAACTGTACGAAACGCTACATTCGTTACACGATAGTGTTAACAAAAGCAAATGTGACATAAAAAGCATCCGTAATCGTGCTGTTTTAGCTTGTTTGGATCTCTCATCTTTGAGCTTTTTTACCGTGACTCGTTTTTCCCCGAAGGCTTCCTTGTCCTAAGTACGACTCCGTATCAGCTGAGCTACCGAGTAAGCTTGTTATGTCAGAAAAGCGAAACATATGGAGCTGGTTAAGTGATGCAAAGTCCAAAATATATTTGTTTACAAATCGTGCACTTTGGTAAAAAGCATTTTGAAGTCATAACATAACACTGTGCGAGGAGACATGAAAACAAGTTTTGTTAATTTAATTTTTTTTTATTAATCCATAATCTGACTCTGTAATTGTTACTGTGTATGAAAACGATTAAAAGCGCTTGCTGTTTTACTGCCTCTAGTGTTCATTTCTGTTGGAAACTGTAGTGATATGTACATATTGGTACGTATTTTAGCGACTCGCGAAAACATTCACACAGATACGTCTTTCCATGAGACCAGATTGGATTAAAGCGATTTAGGCCCTGTATTAAGATGCGTTTTGGTCAATCGGTCACAAGTAGACGAGGGAGACACATTCCCGTTTACACCTGGTGTTTTAATCCATCTCTTTTGTCCACTTTTGGCTGCTTCTGTCTTGATTTCTTTGAGGGGAGGGTCTATGGGTGGGTGAATGTATGGGTTTTTTTCATATCTTTTGATTTACAAATGAATGTGAAAAAAGGAGTGCAAAAGCTTTCATTTCTGCTCCAATAGCAGCAAGATCACCCGAACGCGGTGAGTGAGTGTGTGTGTGTCAGTAATGGTGAAAGAACATTGTGCTTGGTACGTTTTTCGTCTTTAAACCAAGCTTCTGCCGACAAAGTTTAAACCCCTTCTGGCTTGTGTGTTTCCCATAATGTTTACGCATTAGGTCTGTAGGCAGAGAGTAGGTGGTCTTTTGTGGCTGTTCGAAAACATCCGACCACATGAGCGTTTACATCACGAAAGCAATTCAGTCGAATGCGTTTTCGACTACCTCTGGACAAGCTCAAAACATTTTAGACCCTGTTTTTACACCTGTTTTTAACATTGTCCACTTGTGATCAGATTGGTGAAAACGCTTCAAAATACCAGGTGTAAACAGGGCCTTGGAGACTGTGGGGGTGTGTGAGTGTGTGTGTATGGGTCAGTATAGGTGTATCTGCACCCAGCCAGCTATCAGAGTTATTGGCTCAAGCACCTGACTCATCAGGTGAGTCCAACAGACTTACAAAGGGTAGTTAACTCCTGTGCTTTGTTTGTGCCTGCTAATTTTTCCTAGATAGACAGAGAGACTTGTTGCTAAATCAACATCCAAACCTCATTCTAAGTTCTAAAAAAAAAAAAAAAAAAATCTCAGCTGCAGATGAAAGTCTGAAATAATCTAAATAGCTCTGGTGTGAATGATTAACAACCCAGGTGGCCTGCTGGAGAGGGTCTGACTTAATTCTGCACTGGTGTTTATGCAGTGAGACTTGTGTGTCAGAGCCAACTGTGAAGTGTCCCTTTTCCCTAAGCCTGGCTCCCTTCTATAATTATGACACCCTCCAGATGTCACCTCTCCATCCTGTGAGCCCTCCTGCGCTGCCTGCCAACCACACCATCTTTTTTTCCTCTTTTCTGTCATCACCTCTCTCACTCCCTATGATTTGTATATATATATATATATATATATATATATATATATATATATATATATATATATATATATATATATATATATATATATATATGAAGACTTCAGATGCAAAAGCCTCTAAGTGCCATCTGAAATTTTCTTCTAAATTGAGCATTTTTTATCAAGCTTGTATGTTTATGTTCAGTTATTTCACTTTAATGGCAATGAAAAGGACCTATTAATTGCCATTAAAATGAAATTACTGAATCTAAACATATGAGCTTGATAAAAATGCTCATTTTAGAAGATAACTTAGAGGCTTTTGCATCTGAAGTCTTCATATACACACACACATACACACACACTACCATTCAAAAGTTTGGGATTGGTACGATTTTTAATGTTTTTAAAAGAAGTTTCATCTGCTGTTTTCTTTTCAGAAAAGAAATTAAAGAAATTAATACTTTTATTCAGCAAGGATGCATTAAATCGATCAAAAGTGACAGTAAAGACATTTATAATGTTACAAAAGATTATATTTTAAATAAACGCTGTTCTTTTGAACTTTCTATTAATCAGAGAATCCTAAAAAAATATTTTGTACAATTGTACACAATAAATGTTTCTTGAGAAGCAAATCATCATATTAGAATGATTTCTGAAGGATCATGTGAGACTGAGGACTGGAGTAACGATGCTGAAAATTCAGCTTTGCGAACACAAGAACAGTGATGAGAATTACGGCGTTATAAATAACGCGCGTTACTAACGCCGTTACTTTTTTCAGTAACGAGTAATCAAACGAATTACTTTTTCTCCCGTTACAACGCCGTTAGCGTTACTGACAAAAAAAATGCCGCGTTACTATAATTGAGCTCACTGAAGCGGTTTTCATCCGAGTAAGCTCTCTCTCAGCCATAGGACCTGCAAAGTTTTTTCTCTGGTGTGTGCTGCGGTTAGTCATACACAAATATAATTTTAAACTGATAATAATGTATGATGCGCTGTGTGTGTGTCTGTCAGAGCATGCGCGCAAAGCGCGAGCTCAAACCAGAATACCCTTTTTGATGCTCGAAAATATGTGAAATTAGCTTTTTTCTAGTCGACTAGTAGTTGTTCATTTAAGCTATTAGTTGACTAATCACATTTATATTAATTTAATTTCTTAAATACTGGAGAGAATAAACCATAATAAGGAGTGTTTACATAATATAGGCTATAGCACTCAAGGGCATGCATAATTGCCATAAAGAACCGGCAAAAGTAATGATTATGAGTGTGACAAAAACAGCAAGGAGACATTTTAATTGTTTATTAATAAAGTAATGTTTTCTGAATCAGTGTCGGCTGCAAAGATTAAGTTGACATTGCTGATTCTCATTGCTGATCATCTGCTCATATGGACGCGCCTAGAGAGATAACGCACATTTCATTCGGATTAGGCTATATAATCAGAGTAGCCTCTTTATTTTCGTGTTTAATTACTTCATTTTCGTTAAAGTAGATATTTCAAGCATTCTATAGATATATTTCTCATGTCTGCGAGGCAAGCAGCCTCTGAGTTTCGGTTCATTTAGCCTATAAGACGCGCTCCAGTTCACGCGCCAGTGATCGCGCCCGCGCCTCCATGTCATGATTTTATTGTCTGCTATATTTGCTTGTTATATATTAAATCCAAGCAATTGGTTGATGAAACATTGATTAAAATTAAGATGCAATTTTTACAAAACGAAATTCACTTTAAAGAGAGGCTTTCTATAAAACAAAACTTAATGAAGTGTTTAAAATCATGTCTGACCCACTCCATGTCTCCCGATACATTTTCCCCTATTTTGGAGTGAGCAAAAACATGCCTTTTACTATATTACTATATTGCTGGCTAAAAAAATAAATCCAAAATTGGTTGAAAAAAAAATGGCTGGGTAAAAACAACCCAATCCGTGTTTTTGTCCATATTTAACCCAACATTTTTTAGAGTGTACTAATTGTGTGTATACTATATATACATATTATGTTCGCAGATGATCAGGGATCCTGGGCATCTTTCTCCTGGTGCTTTTCAGAGTCAGTAGAAAGGTCTCTTTTATGTCTCTTTAAAGTTATTGAAACGGTGACCTTAATTCACCCTTCGCCGGGAGTTTGATGGACAGTCGGTAATAGAGAGTTAATAGATTAACTTCGGTGGACTTTAACTTTAAAAAATGGTGTATTGATGTCTTTCCGCAGTTGAAACAACGCACCTTCTGATTCTGATGTTCATTCATGTTTATTTCGTGCAATAAGTAGGAAGAGATGATCAGTTACTTGCACTTTACTTGTCACTTGAACTGAGGTGCTACAGCGATCTGTCACGACACATTAAAGAGGCACAAAATGGTATTTGTTTGAATTTCGCTATGTATTTTCCACTGTGTGAGAACATGACGTGGTGTGAGAGCGCCATGGCTTGTTGGACATAACGTCAGTAACTAAGGGGGGCCTATAAACTGTTACTGTCTTATGGACTGTTCCACAGGTGCATGTGCAATAATTGTTTCATTGAACAAGCATGATAAACATCTTTCCAATAAAGATATGTAAAGCTTATTTGGATTTTACATAATTATCTTTAAAATACATTATACCCAAAAAAAGGGGCGTTTCATTCTTTTTTTTTTTTTTTTTGCTATAAGCATTTTCTCTAGTGCTCTTCCTTGACCTCACTATATATCTACATATTTTATTCAATTTAAACAATATTAAATATTCAGAAGAAAGTGAGTAGAAAAAAAGTGGCAGTAGGGATGCACCTCAATAATTGTGTAATCACACTGAATGTGATTGTAATTGCGGCCTGGCAACCCTGCTGGAAAATTCTATTTTCTCAAGAACGGAAATGAGCTAAGATTCCAAGATGGTTTAGTTTGGCATTTACACACAATCAAACTGTCGCTTGTTAGACTGCAAATGATAATGATGGATGTATCAGTGTTATTTAAGTGTTTACTTTTAGTATAGTGATAAAGCGTGCATAAATTTGCATAAATGTTTGTGGAAATAGCGAAATGTTCTGTGAATACCTTCCCTCTGGTGATTGATGGCCTAGTTTCTCACACTGTAGATGGGAGAGATATTCAGGGAGAGAGATGGACAGATTGAGCTGATATGCACAGAGAGAGAAAAAGAATATGGAAACTTCTGCCCTGAGTTTGAGTTATCTATCGCTGAGGCGATGCCTCATTATTTCTGCCTCATATACATGGCCCTGAATGTTTCCCTCATATAAGCAGTTTTGAGGAAGACACTTTGAAACTTTAGCTTCCCAAGCTATTTCAAGAAGTTAAATTACAGTCAAGCTATGCTTTTGATGTAGGTAGTTAGTTAGTCCAGGCTAGAAGATCACATCCCATCGCAGATAATCCCCTGCTGTTATCTATCACTTATAAATAATGCAAAATTATCTGCTGTATTATCTAGTTGATATATGCTCAACCTCAAGTTTAATCATTTACACTATATTTGAATGTCTTCAGTGTAGGGTTCCCACATTTTGATCAATGAATTCCATATTTTTTCCATTGTTTATTTATTTATTTTTTATTATTGAATCATATTTTTTAAAAATTATTTATATTCAGACGCATTTGTTAATGAATCAGGCCAATTTGTTTATCACTACAACTGATTAATTTCCAGCAGCTTTGATTAATTTCCATGACTTTTTCAAGGCCTTGAACTCTATTTTCAGTTGTTTTGTAACCACGGGAATCCTGTAAATAGCACCAAAATACAGTGCATTTTCAAACCTGTTCATTTAAAAATCTATCTTAGTGAATTGGTTTGTTTGGATGGTTAATCAAACTTCCAAACAATATATATGAGCGAATTATATGACGGTATGTTTAATTATTGCTTCAACTTGCTCTTGCTTAGTGTTTTAACAGCATGTTACTTTGGCTAGAAAGTTGTTTTTTTTCTGTGCTATGAAAACTTCTGACCTCCTTTTTGCCTCCGAACCCATCATACTCTGCATGATTATGTCCACGTGTATCTTCACATGTATCCCTCTCTTTAAATTTCAAGGTTACAAGTAAATGTGTGCATGTTCCCCCGTTAAAGCTGATGAAAGGTTGCTGACACAGCTCATGATTACATCCCAGAAGACCTATTCCACTTGCGGGAGCAGCTCTCAGAAATCAGCACTGGTCCGGTTCGCCAATTAGCCCCACGAGGACTGTAATGGCTTCTGTGATCAAAGCCTGAACCTCGTGCTCCGCTGGGCCTGTTTCTTTAAGTCCTCCTGAGGAGCACACTACAACTATGGGCTAAAAGCTGCCAACCAGCCGGTCACTGGTACAATGAAAGGTGTCAAGATCATATGTATCTCTAGAGAGCTTTGCATATTCATGCAGAGTGTAACTCAAGCACACATATACAAGCACTTCGGAGACCTCCAGCACATCAAAAGAGGTATTCTTAACTACTCTTTCATAATACACAAGCGTCGAAGTGTGGCTCGTGCTATCTGAGCAAAAGGCATTTTCACATTTTCTGGAGAAAGATGAAACGGTTAAAACAGCTCAGTAATGTGTTTTTTTTTTTTCTTTTTTCTATATGACAAATCTACTGTATAGGGCTGATTTGTATGTAAATATGCAAATTACACCCCTAGATTCATCTGATTGGCCCATGTTGGCTGCCTCTGAAATCACATACTCCCTGATTAGGTACTTCTTTTGAATATATAATGAAATACTTCATGGCCATTGAAAAAAAAAAAAAAGGTTCTATAGGATGAATGTGTGTAGAATGAATATATTTTGCTATATCGATCATGTTGTTACTGTCATGTGACCTACCAGTGTCAGTTGCGTAACGTCAGTGTCCATCAGATGCGCATGTCAGAATCTCGACCTAGAAGTTGTAAGTCTTCAGAATACTTACGCCTATACTGTTTTATGAATATCATTAATTTGGACATACTCTTTTTATACTTTTTTCACCTACTATGTATTCAATTTCAGATGCAGCCTTTGTGTGAAAATCTAAAATAATAAAAAGGTTGGAGGTTATCAGTGCCACCTGCTGGTCTGGAGAAAATTCATGACAGGCTTGTGCTTCTATGGACATATGTTAGGACGGCCTTTACGAATCTTTTGTTTCGAATCAGTGGTTCGGATCACGTAAACAAAGCCTCATTTACTGAAATCACGTGACTTTGACGCTCCGAACCACTGATTCAAAACAAAAGATTCGTAAAGCTTCAAAGCAGTGTTTTGAAATCGCCCATCACTAGATATTGTTGAAAAGTCGTTATTTTGTTTTTTTGGCACACAAAAAGTATTCTCGTCGCTTTATAATATTAAGGTAGAACCACTGTAGTCACATGATTTTTTTAAATATGTCTTTATTACCTTGCTGGATTTTGAGAGGTTCAGTGACATTGCTGGCAATTGATGCCTCACTGAGACATTGGATTTCATCAAAAATATCTTAATTTGTGTTCCGAAGATGAACGAAGGTCTTACGGGTGTAGAACGACATGAGGGTGAGTAATAAATGGCATTATTTTCATTTTTGGGTGAACTAACCCTTTAAATTCAGGGTGGACTAGAAAGCAAAATTGACCAAGACTCCTTTAACGTTTTATTTTAGCACTGTTTCATGTTTCTGCCTTAATGTTGAGAAGACCAAGCAGGCTAACACTTCCAAGCTGTTGATTCTGTCAGGGGAAGAAGGGTTAACAACATTTTTTGACAGCTAGAAAGGAGTAGGGAATTGAGAAGGCACTGAACAAAGCCATCAGTAAACTTCAGTCAGCTTATTGGTAGGGAAGAGTGTGTTGGCCGTCACACCACATAGAAGTGAAATGGCTGAACCGCAGTTGAGGTCAGTGCTAACGCACTGGTGCGGGGCGAGGATGGGGCTGGAGGAGTGATGAAAGGTCTTCATTGCTTGAGTCTTGTAAAATGACAGGGAGCCTGTGTGGAATAGGACAAAGGTGCCTTAATAGGGGTCACACCATGGAAACAAACTACTTTCGAAACAAACGGGTTAATGTACAGTGGGTACGGAAAGTATTCAGACTCTTTGTTTCAGATTTTTCACTCTGTTACATTGCAGCCATTTGCTAAAATCATTTAAGTTAATTTTTTTCCTCATTAATGTACACACAGCACCCCATTTTGACAGAGAAACACAGAATTGTTGACATTTTTGCAATTTTATTAAAAAAGAAAAACTGAAATATCACATGGTCCTAAGTATTCAGACCCTTTGCTGTGACACTCATATATTTAACTCAGGTGCTGTCCATTTCTTCTGATCACTCTGCCATAAAGCCCCGACTGGTGGAGGGCTGCAGTGATGGTTCATTTGACCTCATGATTCCCATTTGCTCTGACATGCACTGTGAGCTGTAAGGTCTTATATAGACAGGTGTGTGGCTTTCCTAATCAAGTCCAATCAGTATAATCAAACACAGCTGGACTCAAATGAAGGTGTAGAACCATCTCAAGGATGATCAGAAGAAATGGACAGGACCTGAGTTAAATATATGAGTGTCACAGCAAAGGGTCTGAATACTTAGGACCATGTGATATTTCAGTTTTTCTTTTTTAATAAATCTGCAAAAATGTCAACAATTCTGTGTTTTTCTGTCAATATGGGGTGCTGTGTGTACATTAATGAGGAAAAAAAGAACTTAAATGATTTTAGCAAATGGCTGCAATATAACAAAGAGTGAAAAATTTAAGGGGGTCTGAATACCTTCTGTACCCACTGTAGATAGACTTTACATAATTGACAGTAAACAAGCATGTAGAAGTCTTAAAGGTACAGCAGCAAAACAGCTTTCTTTTTTTAAATAAATGTCAAATAAAGTGTGGAAAATAATCAGGTTGAAATTAATTATAATGATTTTGTTGCGGTCTAAATCCTGACTAACATTATAAGTGGACTTGCGTGTAGACCTACTGGAAACTTAGGATTCTTTCAGCACTGAACACAAATTTTCCGATCTTTAGGACTTGATGGTCCGCACTGCCATTTCACAAGTGATAAAATCTAATCCATTTAGACACTGTAGTCAATATCTGGTTGTTTCTACATTGGTTGCTGTATTGATGATGTAGCTAAGCACCAGGACGATGCCAGAGTAGCAGTCAGTGTGGAAGGAGATGACGGAAAATGGAAAGTTTGCCTCTGTTCATGTCCATCATAACATCTTTTGCATGAGAGAACAGTAGCAACAGAGACATGTTTGGCATTCATGCATAAACTGTGACCAAAACTGCAAACTCATTCACTGCATAGTGAATAAAATGTAGATTTGTATTGGGTTTGTAACATTGGATTTTTTTTTTTTTTCAGACATATATATATATATATATATATATATATATATATATATATATATATATATATATAAAGGATTCTAGGCTGAAATGCCAAAAAAAAAAAAAAAAAAAACGGATTAGGATGGACAAAAGCAGAGAGATTACCGACTAATATGACAAGGGCAAGATCATCATCATTGCCCTGGAAATGGCCCATGGAAACAGCTTACATGTGTGCTCTGTCTGACTGAGTTTTAAATCATTGGAACTAGTGTGTGAGGCTTTAATACGTGAGCGTTTGTGCGTTTCTGCAGGAAAAGTCCATAAGTAATGGGTGGTGTCTTGTTTAAAGCAAATGATGAGCACACCTCCACCAGTCCAATTGGAATCGTGGGTAACGTAGTATATCGTCAGTAGGGTCAGGCAGTATGTTTCACTCATTTCTCCATCTCATCCCCTAGTTTTTATCTTGTTCATCTTTCCCGCTGGCCGCCCATGCCGGTGATGATTGCAGAAGTTCTTCTCAAACGTGTCAGCACATCTCTCACGTGACGCATGACCAACATTTCTCCTGTAATGTCGTCAAGTTAATGATCCCTTTTCTGTATTTTGTATATTTCGCTTAATAGAATAGTTCATCATTTACATTCATGCCATTTCAAGCCAGTATTACTTTGAATGAATTTAAATGATGATGAATGAAGACCGAAGCTTTTCAAGCTTGTGTCAAAAGGACACATAGAGCACTATATTCCA
Organism: Megalobrama amblycephala; assembly: GCF_018812025.1. Lineage (NCBI taxonomy): Eukaryota > Metazoa > Chordata > Actinopteri > Cypriniformes > Xenocyprididae > Megalobrama > Megalobrama amblycephala. The sequence goes on along the minus strand of NC_063061.1, from coordinate 21,617,906 downwards.
AGCCTTAAGCCACACAATAGTGTGAGAAAAAAGTCATAAAGATTTGAGCTGAGTAAATGACACCATTTTCATTACTGAATGAACTATCCAGGTTGGCACTTGAATGTGTGTATGTGTAAATTGAGAGAATAGTAATCGAGAGCACTGGCTTTTCTCCATGTCCAAGTGTCCTTTTTTATTGTAGTCATAACACTGTGTGTCTGTTTGCAGGTGCGGCACTGTTTGAACAGATGGCACTATAAAGGTTATTGCTGTTTATTAAATGCAGGGAATGTGAAGTTTTTATATACATTTCTCAGTCCCTGAATGTTAATACTTTGCTGAATCAGTCGTCTCTAGTTCAGCAGACTGTAAGCAGATTCTTTGAAGGTGTCAGAAATGTTTCTGATCAAACGGAGGCTGACAGTCAAGCTTAGCAGAGCCCGTATCCAGATTCACATAATTAAATTCAAACCTCTGGAGAACTTTTATTTTCATTAGTTCAAATAAACTGCTTTCATCATTTCAGTCATTAAAATGCTTATTGCCGCACACTGCACATTTGCAGGCTTCTTACATGTGACCATATGTTAAATGTTTACGGTGGCCTTGTTGTGGTTTTTCCACTTCATCCACTAGGCGCAATCTGAAAAGTAACACATACACTAGTGACAAAACCACAGCAAATTAGAATATGTTTGATGTTTAAAATACAGCTTTTGATGTTTAAATGAGTTCAGTGAAATTTCACAGTGATGTGACTTCCCAGTGTGTGTAAAAAAAAAAAAAAAAAAAAAAAAATTAATAAATAGAAGGCGACTGTAAACGACTATAATATATGTTGATTGTTAAGATTGGGTAGAACAAAGTCAGAATAACATGTCAAATATTATTTGTGACAGACCTAGGAACAACTAAAGATGCTAACCAGCCAAACCTTGGCCTTTTGGTTCATAAACATTGCGTGAAATATTTTTTTAATTATGATTTTTTTTTTAAACAAGGACTTTTTCATATCATATTATTATCATGTAATAATAATAATAGAACATTTTACGAATTAAAGGTGCCCTAGAATTAAATATTGAATTTATCTTGGCATAGTTGAATATCAAGAGTTCAGTACATGGAAAAGACATACATGAGTTTCAAACTCCATTGTTTCCTCCTTCTTATATAAATCTCATTTGTTTAAAAGACCTCCGAAGAACAGGCGAATCTCAATATAACACCGACTGTTACGTAACAGTCGGGGTGTACGCCTCCAATATTTGCATATGCCAGCCCATGATCAAGCCATTAGACAAGGGCAGAACGTCTGGATGTGCAGAGCTGAATCATCAGACTAGGTAAGCAAGGACAATAGCGAAAAATGGCAGATGGAGTGATAATAACTGACATGATCCATGATTACATGATATTTTTAGTGATATTTGTGAATTGTCTTTCTAAAAGTTTCGTTAGCATGTTGCTAATGTACTGTTAAATGTGGTTAAAGTTACCATCGTTTCTTACTGTATTCACAGAGACAAGAGAGCCATCGCTATTTTCATTTTTAAACACTTGCAGTCTGTATAATGCATAAACACAACTTCATTCTTTATAAATCTCTCCAACAGTGTGTAATGTTAGCTTTAGCCACGCAGAATAGCCTCAAACTCATTCAGAATCAAATGTAAACATCCAAATAAATACTATACTTACATGATTCGATGCATGCAAGCAGCATGCATGACGAACATCTTGTAAAGATCCATTTTGAGGGTTATATTAGCTGCGTGAACTGTGTTTATGCTGTTCAAGGCAAGCGCGAGCTCCGGGGGAGGGGGAGCACGAGAATTAAAGGGGCCGCAACCTATATATCAGTGCATAGTTAATGATGCCCCAAAATAGGCAGTTAAAAAACTGAAACTTCACAGACACATTCACATTCAGGGGACACCTTAGACTTATATTACATCTTTTAAAAAGAAGTTCTAGGGCACCTTTAAGTCTTTTACGTTTTTTTTATGTCCACTAAGTCTTCATGTATTTGATCAAAAATACTATAAAAATCATTATTTAAAATAAGTTTTCTATTAAAATATTATTTTTTTCCTGTGATGTCGTTGCTGTGATGACAGCTGAATTAATGACACGAAAGGAGGCAAGATTGAGCAAGAGATTGCTTGAGTGGTAAATGGAAGGTGAAGAAGGGGTTATCTTGAAGATGAGTGATCTTCAGAGGTGTATATGTGGTATGATATGTTGAGAGGCTGTAGAGTGTGTCCCAGTGATGACCTATAGAAAGCATTTGACTATAAGGATGGATTCTTAGCTGTAGTGAATAAGTGCTTAATTAATTACAGATGAAACAACACTATTTTTATCTTAATGAAATAAAGATTAACTAGACTGTGAATTTACAGCAATAAACCAGCTATTGTCATTTGTGCAAAAATAGTCTTCTGCAAGTTTCTCAGAGAAAACTTTGTTTCTTAATTCACTGAGAGAATAACAACTGTGGAAAAGGGCTAAGGTCAGTATCTCCCCCACACCCACCTGTAGTCTACCAGATGGGTCTATTTAATCAGGCGCACAGGGGCACCGCAGTGCAAGAAGTGTGGAGACTCAACACTGTTTATATGAAGCTTTTTGTTAGAATGAGGAAGATATATTTTTTTCCTACTTGATTTTATTTGTGTTCCTTGGTCGTCTACAGTTTGTGTAACACGAATTCCGTTATCAGAAGAGTATGTGCATACTGTACCGTATTTTTGTAACCACACGTACATGTGCGCACAGGTCGCACATGCAGTAATTAGTCTATCCACAAGATGGCAACCGTGCTCTGGGGGTTTCAATTCACAGGGTAGTTGAAGAAAACCTGCAAAAACTTTTTTTTTTTTTTCAGAAATATTTTCTATTTATTACAGTTATTGATTAAAGATGCAATGTGAAAATTTTAGGAGGATCTATTGACAGATTTGCAATATAATATACATAACTATGCTTTCAGTGTTGTATAAAGACCTTACAAAATGAACCATTATGTTTTTATTACCTTAGAATGAGCCATTTCTATCTACATACACTGCGGGTCCCTTTACATGTTAAGTCGCCATCTTGCACCCGCATGTTTCTACAGTAGCCCTAAATGGACAAACTGCTCTATAGAGAGTGCGTTTGCTTGACTCGCTACTCTCTGCTGTCTCAGATGATGACATATATGTGTTGGCCACCGTAGCTTCTCTATTTTGCAATTCACAACCTCACTGCTAGATGCCTCTAAAATTTACACACTGCACCTTTAAGATATTTTTAATATATAATATATTCTAAGATATTCTAGTTCCATTTACAGTGACTTGTACCTTATCATATATATGATATATAAAAATATATATTTTACTACAGATAGAAATACAGTACAGCATATAACACAGTGTAAATGCTTATTGTATATCTGTATGTAGGAATTGGTTTTACGCTTACATTTAATGGTGCCCTAGATTCAAAATTTGAATTTTACTTCGGCATAGTTGAATAACAAGAGTTCAGTACATGGAAAAGACATACATTGAGTTTCAAACTCCATTGCTTTCTCTTTCTTATGTAAATCTCATTTATTTAAAAGACTTCCGGAAAACATGCGGATCTCAACATAACACCGACTGTTACGTAACAGTTGGGGTGTACGCCCCAATATTTGCATATGCCAGCCCATGTTCTCAACATTATGAAAGGCATTAGACAAGGAAAGCCAGTAACGTCTGGATCTGCACAGGTGAATCATCAGACTAGGTAAGCAAGAACAACAGTGAAAATGGCAGATGGAGCAATAATAACTGACATGATCCATGATAACATGATATTTTTAGTGATATTTGTAAATTGTCTTTTTAAATGTTTCGTTAACATGTTGCTAATGTACTGTTAAATGAGGTTAAAGTTACCATCGTTTCTTACTGAATTCACGGAGAAAACACTTGCAGTCTGTATAATTCATAAACACAACTTCATTCTTTATAAATCTCTCCAACAGTATAGCATTAGCCGTTAGGCACGGAGCACAGCCTCATAGAGAATCAAATATAAACATCAAAATAAATACTTTACTCACATAATTCGAAGCATGCATACAGCATGCATGACGAACATCTTATAAAGATCCATTTGAGGGTTATATTAGCTGTGTGAACTTTGTAAATGTGCTGTAATATAGTCGAGAGCTCGTGTGGCAGGGAGCACGCGAATTAAAGGGGCGGCGCGCTGAAAAAAATCAGTGCATAGTTAATGATGCCCCAAAATAGGCAGTTAAAAAAATTTATTTAAAAAAATCTATGGGGTATTTTGAGCTGAAACTTCACAGACACATTCAGGGGACACCTTAGACTTATATTACATCTTGTGAAAAAGCATTCTTGGGCACCTTTAATCATTTAGCAGAAGCTTTTGCCCAAAGCGACTTACAAATTAGGAGAAAAATAGAAGCAGTTGAACCAAGTGCAATGACAAGTCCCAGTTAGTCTTTTTTCCCCTATTTTTCTCTTGGTTGTACATATACAGTGCATTTAACAATATGTACAACCAAAGTAACCTACTGCAGCTGTGCACTAATGAAGCAAGGTGTCAGGATTGTGGAAGACCCTGAAAAGGGTTAGTTAGTCACTGTGAATGGTTCCGCTCAATAGCACTAATTGCGAAACTGCCCAGCTGAGAGGGGATGTGTCCCTCTGACCGTGAGGCAACCTCCACTGGGCCTTCCTCCGACCTCCCTCTAATGATCATGTATAAAGGGGAGGACTTCATTTGCTCCAGCTTTGTCTTAGTAAAGGATTAAATTTGTTCTTTTTTCTGTAAGTGTTCTTTTTTTCCTGTAGTGTTACATTTAATGCCAGTATGTGGTACATTTATAGTGTAATGATATGCTGTATTCATAGGGTTCGTTATGCTCTTGATTGCTGTGATGAGGTCAGAAGATTTTACCTAATGGTGCAGCACAAAGAGTATGTGCTTGGGGTTAGAGGGTAGAAGCTAACAGAAAAGAGGGGACATGCTAAGTGAGCTAATGCTAATGCCATCAGATATAATGAATTCACCTGGCATGTCTCCTTAACTTTTTTTTTCTAATCACATCTGACTTTTAGATATAAAGACATACCTGTCAGGACACTCTGGAGCAAATTTGCTAAAAAAGTTTTTACTTTGCATTTGAGCGCCAACTATCTTATTTAACTAGTTGCTCTAAGATAGCATGTGCCTTATTTAAATGAAATCTTATTTTAAATTAAATCTTTGTCTTTGGGAGTCATTCTCCTTTTTGTGTAAATTAGACTTTTTGTGGACTATTGTATGCCAGATCACAATCTGCTACCTAGGGCTCAGAAGCGACCAACAAGATTGGGAATTGCTCCATGCAAATTGCATTCAACATATTCTGTGGGAGCATTTGCGCCGTTACACAATTTGCATAATTTTTTTAGTGATTTGGGTACTAAAACAACGCAGACAGCACGTGCAATTAAACGCCACTTTCAGTGGCCGCAGTTCGTTCTTAGTGAGTCCTCTATGAGCTGACTGATATGATTAGAGACAAATTGTATGTGTCTGTTTAATATTCCTCCTGAATTCTGCAGTGGTTGGACATGATTAGGTGCAGAAACCCTCTCTAATATTCAACAGAGAGTTTCACAGCTACCGTCGAATGACCTGCAAACTCAAAGCCATGTTTTAATGTGTTCACCGAGGTGATTAAAGTCAGCTCGTCAAATTCCTGGCTGACAGTAAAAGTCCCTCGGGTAGCTTTAAGAAGGAACAGGTACAGAGTTGTGGTGACGGGGGGCATTCTGTTCCATTTGTCCTAGCTTTGTGGAACTGGAATCAATTTTCTCTGCTCTCAATGAACAAAGTCGTGGCACGCTGGATCGAAGATGCTTCCTGCTGACATGCAACCAGGGTCACGCTTAAAGATTTATCTTCTGTTGTTGTTTAATGTATTAAGGACTTCGGTTTAATCTCATTATTGATGAATTTGCAAGATTTAAACTTCAAAATATATCTATATATCTATCTATAAGAACATGAGTAAAGTTTGGTCTGTTCCTCACTCAAAGGTATTGTTTAGCTTGGATGTAGTGCACTAGCTGGATGGACTAATTTTATGGTGTTAAAAGCCACCGATCACTGTTTTTTTTTTTTTTTTTTTTTGAGGAAAGAAACGGTGATGACTAGAAAGAATTACTTAGACTTTTGTGTGCTAATGTACATCAGGCTAAAGTCAAGAAAGTATAGAAAGGCATTGATCTGATTGCTGCCTCTTCTTTCCAGACAGAAAGTAGGAATAAGGGGATGAGGATGAATGGAGAGAGGTAGCAATAGAAAGGTACTGTCAAAGAGAGATAAAGAGGATGAAAGAGGAATGAAAAGAGGGGGTGTGAAAAATAGTAACGATTGGCACAGGAAATGGTGTGGAAGAAAATGCTTGGTCAGGCAGCTGACCAGCCGAGTCCAGATTTAATCTCCCAGCGGCTCCTGATTTGATTACTTTAGTCTGAGATTGAAAACACAGAGTATGTGCACTCAGGTGAACATCTTACGTGATGAGCCAGTAACAAAGTGAGACCGGCAGTGGAGCTAGCTGCAAAAAAAGCTCTTCCATAATGAACACGTGGCACTGTTAACACTAACTACACCATTTGATTCTAAAAGATGTTTTTGTATTGACAACAGTTCAAATGAATCCATGAGGGTCATGTACCATTGCTATGAATGCTGACAGCTTAGGGCTAACGGGTGTGTATAGGGTAGGGCTGCACGATTAATCGAAATAAAAGCAAAATCACGATATGGCTTGGTGTCATTATCGAATCACAAAGGCTGTGATGTAACGCATTGCATGTTTCAGGGTGAAGCGCGGCAATGTGTTCTTTTACACCTAAGCAGCTCATGATCCAGTGTTTTCAGTGTCTCAAAGTGGTTCGATAAATAAACTTCAACCAATCAGACGTACTTTGCAGAGTGACGCGAAAACTCCAGACAGGTTTAGTTTGTATTGGTTTATAGCACTGATCAGCGGTTTGCAGAAGCAGCAATGGCATCGAGCGATTTTTGAATGGTTGTGCAAAAAAAACATGAAAGTGAGTGGTATTTACACCCACTCGAGCGATTTGTTTACTAAACTAAAGAAGTCATTCAGCATCGTCGAGAGGTTAAAAGGAATTGAATTGACGGTCGTGCTTGCCGTCGCTTCTCTATCGTCATCGTGTTATACCCGCCAATAGCGAGCAAGGTGGATAAGCCAGTCTGTGATTGGTTCCCGCAAAAGTGTAACAGAAGCAGTAGAAATGAATGTACGGGTTTCCAGACTGAGTTGCCGGGGCGAAATCAAATCGCCGGCAGATCAGGCTGGGTTTACCCAGTCTAGACTCTATGTAGTTTTCCACCAAAATAAAAGCCTGATGTTTAATGTTTGAAAAAAAAAATAAGACAGCCATAAATATTAGTATTTTAATTATATATATATATATATAATATATATATATATATATATATAATTTATGTTTATTTTAAAGTCATTTTGATACATAATCACATCAATTTGGGCCAAATTGTGCAGCCCTACAAACAAGCACAGCAAACTAGGACTTTTTTTTCTCCAATTTTAAAATTATTAATTTTGATTATTTGATTATTTTTCCTCAAATTGTCCATCTTTATTATAGGTTCAGTTAAAATTTAATAACTAGCTTTGTCAAAATGAGTAATCCTCTGACGTGATGTATGATGCAGGATGTAGGAGTATTGTAAGCTTAGACGCCTTTCGCGGTTCAAACAAATAGGGCTGTGCAACAAATTTAAGCTCCTCTTCTCTCATATCGAAATCCTCTGAAATTATCCATGACCGGTGATTTGTTTTGCTCTATCCTCTGCGCCTCCGCGTTCATCATTACGTTGTTATGTTACGTGCATCAGGTCCAAGGTTACTCTTCCGCTGCAAATTGACATTCTGTGTACTGTCATCTGCCGGAAGCTAGTTATTTGAAATGATAAAGTTTTAAATATGGATATTTTTCTTACAAAAACGCATCGCTTCACTTCAGATGACCTTTATTAACCCACTGGAGTCGTATGGATTACTTTTTTTTTTTATGGATGGATGGATGCATTATTTTTTACTTCAAAACGCGGCCCCGCATTCACAACCATTATAAACCTTGGAGGACTAAGGATATTTTTTAAATATATCTCTGATTGTGTTCACCTGAAAGAAGATAATCATATACACCTAGGATGGCTTGAGCGTGATTAAATTATGGGATAATTTTAATTTTTGGGTGAACTATCCCTTTAAATGCAGTGTGTTTACAGCAAAGTCAACAGTTTTAGTAGGAATGTTCACTTTCACTTATAATGAATGTGTAAACCAAAGCAGCTAAGCTCTCCTGGTCATTAATTGTGTGGAGCGTTAGCGTTTGATTAGGGCCGATTTGCTTCTGTTGCGATTATGCTTGATTGATTATGGTAAATCCACAGGATTAAAAGGCTAGGAAGATGCTAATGTTTATGCATGGATGGGAAAAAGAGCATCCCTTTAAGGAAAAGCAAATGAGAAAAGATCGGCCACAAGTTTGAACAGAAGACGATCAATTAAAGGGAAGTTTTCTGACTGTCAGTGGGCTCTGTTACATTCTAAAGCACATCAGTGTATGGGGATTAGCGGTAAGCCTGGGTATTTGGTGAATGTTAGCATTAATCGGCATGCGCCAACTACGCAGACACACTTGCTCTCTCTATTCCATCCCAAAAGCCATCCGCCAATAATAAACTTGCACATTCACGCACACTCATACTTTTCTATGGGTTTTTTCCCTCATCCTCTCTTGCCTCATACGGGATGAATAAACATGAAGCTAATTATGGGTCACTACAGACCAATCTCATGTTTTTCATATGAGCTTGTGACCTCACCTTGACCAGCACTGACTTTCCTCATTTTCGTATATCGCCTAGTTTAATCCCTCCTATCAGAATTTGAAACTCTTTTGACATATATTACTGCAGCACCGTCTTGGCTGAATATACATTTGAATTTTATCACTTATACGTTTATGATAGTTTCTATTTTAGCATAATTGGATCTGATTCATATCACAGGGCTTCTTGTCACCTATGCAAATGTAAATCATTATTAAAACCTTTTTAGACTCCGTACTGATATATTACATGAAATTTTTGCTTAATGAATACTTTTAAACTCTCCACTTAAAGCCCGTAGCAATAATTTATCACTTTTTACGCTAAGCACTACAGCCTCATTAGAATGATTGAATATAGGCTACTTATGTGTCATATCCTTAAAGGAACCATTCTGTAGGGGACCTAATTGAGTACAAGTGAAAAGAAAGGTTTATTTTTTTGGATGTGTTCATTGGCCTTCTGTATTATGACTCTTAATTAACATCTGAAAGTATATTCATGTTATTTCCAGCCTCGTATTTGATGCGTTCCAAGAGAAACAGGCGTTTATAGAGAGTGATGTATTCAGAGGAGGGTGAACCGCGTTAATGTGCACTTTATTGGACCTGATGCTGAGTGGAACCGAGAGGTGAGACAGGTTATAACCTCTGATTAGTGAGCATTACAAGCTAATGAGGAGAGATGAGGGTTACACCTCTGGGAGAGAGACAGCACATGTGACTGAGGAAACAATGGAGGGATGTTGTCAGGAAAGAACAGGCAGCATGTGTGCTTTTTTACATATATGTTTTGAACTATAGCACAAACACTTGAGATGATACTAGCGGCTCCATTACATGGGTAAAATGGGTGAAACCAAGCCTGAAACACTCCAAACGGCTGTCATTTCAGTGGAAATAGGTAGAAATAATAGTCAGAAGACCTTGAAGAGGAGGTCAAAAGGGAGCACTGTGATTGGCTAATGGAGCGTAATTGATCTACAGTGCAGCACAGATGGCAAAACAGCTTAAAAAAAAAAAAGAGGAAAAATAGTCAGGATTTTCCAGTAATTTGAATGTGGAAAAAGCTTAGACAAACATGCTTGTACAGTCTGGTCTGATGCTACATATGCTACATATATATATATATATATATATATATATATATATATATATATATATATCCATATATGTAGCCTGAAACACAGATTATTCGAACCAACCAGCTACGAGATGGATAACATTACAAATTTTGATTTGCAGCAAAAAAAGTATTAGAAAATTGGACAACAAACTGTGCTTAACAGCTGAACAACAATCACATGAAGCATTGCGAATGACAATCAAATTAAATATAATGTACCAATATGAAAGTTCAAGTTACGGAAAAAAACGAAACTGGCGCCGCGTTCGTTCCATAAGTAGAATAGTGAAGGCGTAGAACATTCAGCGTAAGCGTTATGAAGAATGCGGAAGCGGAAAGTACGTTCAATGCGATATTTTGTTTATAAAGCATAAACGGTTGTATTTTTTTCAAAAATGGCCGATCAATTCACTAGATAAGACCCTTATTACTCATCTGGTATCGTTTAAAGCCCTTGAAGCTGCACTGAAACTGTAATTTTGTTTATTTTGGTAGCCTTTGAAATCCACTGTAAGGAGAATAATCCTGGAATGTTTTCCTCAAATACCTTCATTTCTTTTCGACTGACGAAAGAAAGACATGAACATCTTGGATGACATGGGGGTGAGTAAATTGATCAGGAAAAGTGTATTTAAAAGTGGACTAATCCTTTAAGTAGTACTGTATGGCTCTTTTCCACTGCGTGGTATGGCTTGGTTCGGTACACTGTACTTTTGGTTCGCTTTTCCACTGCCGTTTCGTACCGCTTCTAAGTGGGTGGGATTATAGACTGATATAGTTGTGCCGTCTTTACTGCCATGGATCCGCTGTTCAGCTACTAATGAGTCTGCACCTCATCTACTGACCACGATACAGCCATTCCTTTTTTCAAATTGCGTGCGAATGTCGTAAAAAAAAAAAAAAAAAAAAAAGTCGCACGTACAAATTATACTGCGGTGGCTGTTACTGACTGTTTAAATCTAGTGGGTTTGGTGTCTCTTCTTTCAAATCCAGTGACGATTCTCTGACCAATCAGTAATATGCAGTTTACATGTCACATTCAGTATCAGTACAGCACGCTTGGAACCTCAACTGAGGTGGTACTATTTAAGCGAGCCATTCCATACTGAGCCGTCCCATGCAGTGGAAGAGAGCCAAAAAGTGAGCCGTACCGAACCATAACATCCAGTGAAAAAGCTTTTTAGGACCTAGTTTTATTCAGAATGGGAAAAAAAAAAAAAAAAAAAAAAAACCTCAAACACATTCATACACACATATTAGGACCTCAAATGTCTTTTGTTGATAGTGAAGTTATGTTTTTGTGACAATGAGCAATGGTTTGTTGCTACCCAGCACATATTCATTGTGTGTGAGAGCATGTATCCCTCTGTGTTTCAGGGTTCAGAAGTTCAGCGAATATGAATTCTGCTCTGCTGAAAATACTGCGGGCTATCACTCATTCATGTGTTTAATACAGACTGTTTCCTTCTCGAAATTACTTTCAGCAGAAGGGGTTTTCAACTCAGTTGTCATGAGACGCTCCCTTAGCTTCACTCTGCCTTTCACTGAAGTGTTTTTATTCATAGATTTTAATGTCTTTGCATCATAAGAACGCCTCTTTATTGGCTCCATTTTCTCTGTTAGCATCAGGTTTTGTGAAAACCAGTAAGCTAAAGTTGCAATGCTATTGGATGCTAACCATGCTAAATACAATATATAGTGCCTACAGAAAGTCATCATCCCCTTTTAAAACAGTTATTTTATTTGTCATACAGCCTGAAATAAAAACCCATTCCAAAAATAATCTTTTCCAGCTTTATTTAAAATTGTGCCTGCCTTACCACAAAAACAAGACTTGTAAGTCCTTCAAAGTTGCCTTTGGTCTCTTGGTAGCTCCTCTGATCAATGTCCTCCTAGCTTGGTCATCTAGTTTGGACGGACGGCCTGATCTAGGCAATGTGTTGGTGGTGCCATACGTTTTCCACTTCTTAATGATGCTCTGAACAGTACTCAGAGGGATAGCTAAAGGCTTCAAAAAGTTTTTGTAGTCTTCTCCTAACTTGTGCTTTTCTACAACTTTATCCCAGAGGCCTTTTGAAAGCATTTTCCCAACCATGGTGAATTCTTTGCAATACCTTGCACTACAAACAGTGAAATCTTTAAGAAACAGCTGGTTTTATTCTGAAGTAATCAAAACCATACAATTGATGTCAGGAGGGGCAATTAACCTAGTGTTTGATCTGGAAGTTGATTGGTTGCACCTGAGCAAGTGTATAATGAAAACTTTAAGGGGCTCATCACTTTACCAAACCAGGTATTTCACCAATAGATTTGTAATGTGTTTAATTTTTAAATATAATTAAATGCATTGATATAATAATATAATGTTTCAAAATGTTATGTTATGTTTCGCTTGTTTTTTTTATTTTATTTTATTTTATTTTATTTTATTTTTTATTTTATTTTATTTTATTTTATTTTATTTTATTTTATTTTATTTTATTTTATTTTATTTTATTTTATTTTATTTTATTTTATTTTATTTTATTTTATTTTATTTTATTTTATTTTATTTTATTTATTTATTTTTTTATCCAGGGTGTCATGTGACAAAAGTTAAAGATTTTCACAGGGTATGATGACTGTCTAGGCTCTATAGATGATATTCCTTTTGTGGGAAGGAAAAGCTGGGCTGAAGTAGTTAATAGGCAACATTTCTACCACATAAACACTGGTTGTCGTTCATATATAGATTTTTATGATGGAAGTTTGCAAAAAATGTCAAGTTAAAACCTCCAACCCTCACAGGAAGCCATTAAACTGAGCTATGGCTTTAAAGCGCTTTAATCCGTGTCTCTGAGTCTGACATTTAAACTTCAGAGCCGGAGTGGCGGTGACCAGAGCCAGCGTTAGAGACAGATGAAATATCTCTGTGTGTGTAAACACAATTACACGTAATAGTTCAACTGCTGTGACCTTTTAATTTTAACAGACACGATTATTTTTATGGAAACAGGTCATTTTAGACTGTTCAGAAAAAGATATTTGGAAAGCTTTTACCGTACACAAGGTTTTTTTTTTTTTTTTTTTCCTGCGACTTGCCAACTAAGGAAATTTTGGTCGACTAAGCCTCTTCTAGTTGACTAACAATTAGTCGACTATTAAGGGGCAGCCCTAAAAACAATGTGATGTGATGTTTATGATATGTATCTTTTATAAAACGATTAGTTCCTGACCTTGATTCTGATTGGTCAATAGCTGTGTTTTATTCACGATGTATATGTATCACTACACAACATCCTTAGCAACCACTCTTAGCAACGTAAACTGAATTGAAGCTTACTGTATTATGTAGAACTAGAAGAGTATTGTTAGAAAGAGGTCGATTGAACAAGTTTATTACCTGCATTAAGATTTAGCATTTTCCTTCAGGTCAATCCTATGTTCACAATAAAAAAACTGTTTAAATGTCCGATGTATTATCTTGTCCTTTTAACAGTTAAAGGTGCCCTCGAATGAAAAATTGAATTTATCTTGGCATAGTTGAATAACAAGAGTTCAGTACATGGAAAAGACATACATTGACATACAGAGACCCCATTGCTTCCTCTTTCTTATGTAAATCTCATTTGTTTAAAAGACTTCCGGAAAACACGCAGATCTCAACATAACACCGACTGTTACGTAACAGTCGGGATCATTAATATGTACGCCCCCAATATTTGCATATATGCCAGCCCATGTTCGAGCATTAGACAAGGAAAGGCTGTATTAACGTCTGGATCTGTGCACAGACAAGGTAAGCAAGCAAGAACAACAGCAAAAAATGGCAGATGGAGCAATAATAACTGACATGATCCATGATATCATGATATTTTTAGTGATATTTGTAAATTGTCTATCTAAATGTTTCGTTAGCATGTTGCTAATGTACTGTTAAATGAGGTTAAAGTTACCATCGTTTCTTACTATATTCACGGAGAAAAGAGCTGTCGCTATTTTCATTTTTAAACACTTTCAGTCTGTATAATTCATAAGCACAACTTCATTCTTTATAAATCTCTCCAACAGTGTAGCATTAGCCGTTAGCCACAGAGCATAGCCTCAAACTCATAGAGAATCAAATGTAAACATCAAAATAAATACTTTACTCACATGATTCGATGTATGCACACAGCATGCATGACGAACATCTTGTAAAGATTCATTTGAGGGTTATATTAGCTGTGTGAACTTTGTAAATGTGCTGTAATATAGTCGAGAGCTCGTGTGGCAGGCAGCACGCGATTTAAAGGGGCGGCGCTCTGAAAAAATCAGTGCATAGTTAATGATGCCCCAAAATAGGCAGTTAAAAAAATTAATAAAAAAAAATCTATGGGGTATTTTGAGCTGAAACTTCACAGACATATTCAGGAGACACCTTAGACTTATATTACATCCTGTGAAAAAGCATTCTTGGGCACCTTTAAGGGGTTTTCCCGTGACTGATAGCGCTAGTCAGAGCATTTGTCAGTTGCGTCTTGTTCCGTGTTCACAACAATTCAGTCTTTTCAATGTAAAAGTCTTCACTACTGACTGACACACTCATAAAGACAGTCTTTGCCGCCATCTAATGACGTAATAATGTAACTTCTGTTGCTGTTCACGGTCAGGGACTATTTTTTCCGGCAGAAGGAAGGCTTTTAGAAAAAGTTTACTTCATGAAAGTTGCATTGATACATATTTTTGGCTTTAATATTTGTATTGTGTGGTAACTCGAGATCTGTAAATGTGCCGTGAATCAAGATAACATAATATAACATTCTAAGTAAGCAATAAGGTACTCAAGGCTAGTGCTGTCTCGTGAATAAGTCACGGCTGAAGGGGTTGCAGGCACTCCGCACGTTATATTATATTATCTTGATTCACGACACATTTACAGATCCATTTCATATAGGTTATTAATAATTTTGGATTATTGAATCATTTTAATCAAATTCTTTTTAGATAGATGACAATTTGACAAATGAATTATTATAAATAGGTTTGCATTTACTAACTTTACTCTTGTGCAGAATTACATGTCCAATCCAGGTGATTTTTATACAAGACATTTGTAGCTAATATAAATAGACATTTCAAATGAATTCCTGTCTAAAGAGATATTTGTTATGCTCTTTCCCTGGTTATAAATATGGCAGGACAGATTGTTTGATTGATGTTCCTGTATCACGGGACACTCATCGCATAAATTGTGTGTCAGTCTTTCACCTTTTTGCTAGTTTGCACATGTCATGTTGTAACTTCATCAACTGTACTCAGAAGACACCAAACTTCCATTATAGAGGACAGTGGGGTGTCAGCTAATGATTTCTCTGTTTTGTAAGAGTCGTTAAAAGCTCTGTCTCACCTTGCTGTAATGATTATCCTAGGTTGTGATGGATTCTGGGCAAAAAAAAAAAAAAAAGAAAGAGAAAGAAAAAAAGAAGAAGGTAAGAGGTGCAAGTTTTATGAGTGACATTTTTCCATATGCCACATATGCGCACTGACAGGAGAATAATGATATTAATAAATTCACCAGAACGATCCGCTTTCGTTCTTTTTGAGGGATATTAACTTTTTTATGGAACTCAGTTCCTCTCTGCTGCCAGATTTTTAATGAAATGACAAAATGACAACATTTAAGGTATATTTTATCTGTTCTGCTCCTAAAGCTGTCTGGGCACAGGGAAGAGAGATTGTAATATATTCTGAGGTTCATTTAATAATACTATGCAATCGAAAGAGCAGGAGAGGCGAGAAACTCTATGTTGGCTCCATTTGGTTCAAGCAGACTAGAGAGAGAGAGAGCAGAGGGAGATGGAGAGAAAGAGAGAGACAGAACTGATTCCTACTCACTTAAAGGCTGTAATTACAAGCCTTTCTGCCTGATGGATGAAAAGGAGTTTTTGTAATGAATGAACAGAGATATTGAAAGGGGAGAGTGAACGGAATTGGCTTGCATATTGCTCTCAAAATAACAGTCATTATGGATCTGTTATTGCAGAAAACATACCTGCAGATTATATAGAGAGAATATGCAGTATGTTTTCTTGAGTTACACATTGGTCAACTTATTAGATTAAAGGGTTTTAAAATGTATCAGCATTCCCTTTCATAGAAATGTATGGAATCTATCATTATGGCTGCCAAATTTACTGCACCGACTGATGTTATTTAAAATGTTTAACAGCGTTAATTTTCTCAGCGCTGTAGTTTTCCATTTTGTGGTATAGAACTCCCACAATTCACCTTTTCCCTGGCTGCTTTTCTTTCTTTTCTGAGAGACAGAGTGAGAGAGGGAGATAGGGATTTGGCTAAGGATCTAAGACATCCAGAAGACAGACATGGAGTGAATGCAGCGTCTTCATGATTCAGACAGATGTTTGCCACAGGATGCATTCAGAGGGACTTCCCTTGAGAGAGAGAGAAAATCCGACCTTCATTTAACAAAAACAGCCTTTCAGTTCCCAGTTATCCAGCTACCTGAGGAGATTCCTCAACAACAGCGTTTTGGCCACGTTTCTCCTGTGATTTGTTGATATAGTATCACATATTTGAACAGATGGTGTACAGAAATCTGTATGAGCTCCGTACATTCACACTCTCCTAACAAGCCATAATGCCCCCTGCTGCGGCTCACGGCAGGGCTTCAGATTAATCTCTCTCTCTTTGCTCTCTTTCTTTATCTCTCACCCTCTTTTGCTTCCTTTACATCATCCTCCTACTCTCCTACTGAGTTTCTTTCACCTGTCTCCATGTTCGGCTCTGATCAGCGTCTGAATGAGAAAGAAGAGGCTATTTACTTTGACTGACAGAATGAGACTCCCGCCAAACTCGATAGAACTAGCGTGTCAGGGTGAGTTTTGTGTAAAGAAAATGAACAGCTGGAGGGTCAGTCGTTTTTAGGAAGGCGGGAACTAGGCGGAGGACATCCTGAGACAGGCAAATTTGACTCTAAACAGTTGTTATCGCAGGACTCGTGCGGTTTAGATTCTTGCCGCTGGGAAAGAGGCATTCACGAAGCATTTTCGAAATGAGGAATCTGCCGTCTATTTATAACTTATGAAGCTCATGAATTTTTACTGATGCTGTGGAGACGTAAGATGTTATTTTGGGGGGGTTATGGTAAAGGTGCTTTCTTGAAATCTCTTTCCAAGCGCTTGATTTCATCTGAACACTCATGATGTTGTCTGAACTCTCTATACTCCTTAAAAGCAGCTCTGCGAGGAAAAGCTTCTGGAGCTGTAGGTTTGGAGACAGCGTGTGGGAAGCCGCCGTGTCTCTCTCTTCTCCTTCTCCTCCCTCCATTTCTCCAGTGTCTCACGGCTCAGTGTGATTCATGATTAATGTGCCTGTCATGCTCATCAAGAGCTCAGAAAAGCCTTTTGGTTGTTCATAGTCCCTTCGTTTTTTTAAGCTTGTTTTTTTTTAAACTCTTCTCTTCTCTTCTCTTCTCTTCTCTTCTCTTCTCTTCTCTTCTCTTCTCTTCTCTTCTCTTCTCTTCTCTTCTCTTCTCTTCTCTTCTCTTCTCTTCTCTTCTCTTCTCCTTTTGTCACATCTCATCATTTCTGTTCACCGCTCATTTCTTTTTGCCTCTTCTCTAATCTGTTCTGATCACTTTTCTTCTGATTTCTTGTCAGTTTCATTTTTTCTTTTCTCTACCATTCTTAAGTCTCTTCACTTATCTACATGTCTCTTCTCATCTATTCTCCTATTTTCTCTTCAAGTCTTATCTCGTTTCTCGTTTCTTGTTTTCTTATCTCTTCTCACTTCTTTTTCCACATCTCGTCTCTTCTCTGTTTATTTCTTAGGTTTGCTTAATTTCTCTTCTCTTAGTTTCTCCAATCTCCTCCTCTCATTTCAAAGTCTCGTCTTTCCTCTTCTCTCACCTTTCATCTCCATCCACCTTTCTTTTCAGTTTCACTTCATTTATTCTCTACTCGTGCTTTGTTCAACACAGGCTCATTGGAAAAATATACCTGCGTCAACATTTTTGCAAAAGACGAGTTCAAAACAAGCTTACATACCATGGTTATGATTGCGTTTTTATGTCACATTTGCATTTGTTTACACTATCAGGTAGGTTTAGGGTTTAGTGTAAGTGTACGTTATTTTTAAACGTGATGGAGTATTAAGCTTTTAACACCACTCACCAGACAGTTCAATTCAGAATATGTACAAACTCCAATGTAATAAAACGTTGCCATATTCACGTTCATATGTTCCGGAAAAAACAAAACACACTTTTAGCACCACTCACTGGACAATTCACTTTGAAACTGCACAACACAACATATTTTGAGTTTTGTAAAAATGTTGACACAGGTACATTTTTCTAATGAGCCTGGAGCTTAGAGAAGGATGGACAGAATAACTGGTGGTGTGTATCTGTATGTAAGCCAAGGGCCTGAGGAGGCAGTGTCTCCTCAAAAAAAAAAAAAAAGTTTGATGTATTATCTTGTCCTTTTAACAGTTAAGGGGTTTTCCCGTGACTGACAGAGCTAGTCAAAGCATTTGTCAGTTGTGTCTTGTTCCGTGTTCACAACAATTCAGTCACAACAATGGATGGGAAAATAATCAATATTACAAAAATAAAAACGCAAATATTACAAAATGTGACATTAAAAAGTGTAAAAGACACTCTTTTTTTTTAAGTAATACTGTCCAACAACAACACCCACAGGTAAACAGCGGGAAGCTTGCCTCCTTTCAGCTAATTGACTTATAACAGACCCCCACACATGCGCTAGGTTTAGGTCGGGGTATTGAATGGGGGAAAGTCACATGAGAGGACTTTCGCCTCCATCGAGTTATGATTGGATATGATCGGTTGTGATTGGATATGATTGGTTCGTGTGGTAAATCCCACCTCTTGATTTTGTGCGCATTCTCAAATCAGCCTGAATGAAGACAATGATGGCATTAATGGGAAGACTAATTAAAAAGTAAACAACTCAACCACTTATATCAATGCTTTGTAATGTCAAACTTCAACTTGAAATGGCCTAAAAACAAAATAGCTGCGGGTGGTTTTGGTGTGCATCTTTGTGTCTGTGAGCAGTGCGTACAAGCTTGATGACTGCTGTAAGTTAACTATTAAAAAGAAAAGTTGAACATTAGTTCACAAATAAAACATATAGTTTAAATTGTTACTGCTTTTAGTTATTATTTTGGAACAAATGTAAAAATGTGTAAAAACACTAACTTGATGAAATTTATACTTGTTTAAAAAAAAACAAAAAACATTACATACAAAAACCCTAATGCTTGAAATAACCGATTTGAGTAGAACAAACTTAAATTAAACAAATTAGTTCAGTTTAACTTTTATGAGTATTATATATTTTATGTAAACTGAACTGTTTCATTGTTTTGAGTTTTATAAACTTATTACTTTTCATTTAGGTTTAACTGAAACTGGGCTGGGATTTCTATTTCCCAGTATGCTTTGCCCATGGCACTCGAAGGATAGAGTAAATATTAAAATTAAGTGTTATATAATGGTTTTTTTTTTTTTTTTTTTTTTTTTGTGCAAGATTAATGTTAAGTGATAGATTTAGTAGTGATTAATGTTTTGTTATGCTAATTTAGAAGAGTTTCTAATATTATGGTGACAAGTGTGCAGCTTGGTTTAAGAGCAGTATGTTAAATGCTTTATTTATGTAATGTACTCATTCAGCAAGTGTTATATTATGCTATTGTTAACACATTAGCAAATTAGCAAGTTAGCATTTTTTTGAATTAGCTTGTTATAGCTAGCTAAGTTTACACTAATAAAAATGTTTACATCTTAATTTTAAGTTAAATGTATGAATTAGTGTACTCAAACATTTCAAGTTAAGAATAATTCAAATGTATGAGTACAAAATAAAAATCGGCCAGTTCTGCTTACTTAAACTTTCTTATTTTTATTTTTTTACTTAAAATTAACTTACTTAAAATTTCTTAACTTAAAAATTGAGGCAACCGATTGCCTCAAATTTTTTGGTTTTGCAAACTTATTCGGGTTTACAGTGTATAGTGTAAAAATACAAAAGAGAACTGTATATCTCTCTTTTTATATAATGTTTTATGTGATTAAGTGTAACGGGGAGATAAATTTACATTTGAAATATAAAAAACTCTGAGGACTTTGCCTCCTCTTTTTGAAACACCACCGCACACCACTGATGTAATGTGTATGTTCACAATATATATTGTGTAGAACAATATCGGAACAAAAAGAACAGAAGATCTGTCTCACATGCCACAGTGGGCTTAAAGAGTCAGGTCGTCACACTGAAGAGCTTGGAACATAGACTGCATCTTTATCCAACTCACCACTGAAATAGGCTGGATCCAGTAGACCTTTAATGAGAGACCTACAGAGAAAATCACAGGATATGGGAGATGATGTTGTGGTCGGCAGGGTGTCTACATCCTGTATGAATCCATACTGGGTTCAGACTACACTATATTTTTGTCTGTTATGATCAGACTATAAATTCTTGTCGTGCAGTGGACAAGAAACATGTTAGACTACACGTTGCTTCCCAACCAATCATTGCTTGCCGTATTTAACGGTGTGCGTGATGTCATAAAGAAGGCAGAACTACCAAACTGATTTCGGGAAACAAGAGCATAAACAAACAATGGCTACCGAAGTGGCGTATTAGCTTAAAGCCAATTTCAATACTCACCTGATTGCTGAAGTGCAACGATTGCTCTGCTATCGTTCTCCAGCATTTATCTTTTTTCCCCTCTGTCGTGGTAGTCCCTCGAGGAAACATCAAGGCATCATATTGTCGCCATAGCTCCACAAACCTTTCCTCCATTGCATAATTCCAACTAGCAGCACCAATACCATCGTCTCTCTTTTGTTTTGCCATATTTGAAAGATATATATGTAACCCCTGACCCAGGTCCTACTCGCCCCGCTCTGCGCGGGCCTCGAACCCGGGTCTCCGGGTTCGAGGAAAGTAATGCCGGCAGACCCTCGCGGACGTCTGCCGGCCACACAAACATAATAAAACATAAAATAAAGTCCAGGCCTAACTTAGTCCTTTCTCGTCCTTCACTGTCGTCGCTCCTCCTTTTATGCTTCCGGAGCTCCTCCGTGAGAGACTCAAGGCCGGTGATGCTCGTTATCACTTGAGTCACCGGCCTCGCGCCGTTCCCTCACGGCTCTCGCCCGCCCTGCTCGTCACAGTCAACTTCACAGATGTGATGGGACCAAAAAAACAAACAAAAAAAAAAAAAACCTGCTAGGCTGCTAGTCTTTCTGTCAGGACGTCGTAAAGAGTCGCAGACGTGGCGTCGGTTGTCATCCACTTTGACACACTACAGATAAAATAATCAATTCTTGCTCATTGTCATTTAAGAATCTGTTATGCTGGATTCAGTAATCCAGTCCAGCCCTCAGTTAAAGAATCATTTCTTATTATTATTATCAGTGCTGAAAACAGTTGTGCTGCTTAATATTTTCATGGAAACCATCTTTGATGAATAGAAAGTTTAAAAGAAAATAATTTATTTGGAATACAAATCTTTTGAAACTGTCTTCACAATAATTCATCCTTGTTAAATAAAAGGCTTAATTCATAAAAAAAAAAAAAAAAAAACTTTTGAATGGCTAGTTTATCATTGGTTAAACAGCAGCTGTAACAAAACCTAATGTACATAACTGATAACAAAAACTATTAAGAAACATGATTATTTAAACAAAATACTTTAAAATATGTAGTGTCACACAGGGAATTGTGGGAATATCAGTTTACAGTTTTTTACTGTAAATTATACATTGATTTTGTCTTTTTTACTTCTAAAAATATAAAAATTTACAGCATTTTACTGTAAAAAATTACATAAAATGTCTGGTAAGAGTTTCTTCCTGTATATAATACGGGAACTTACTGTTAACCTATTTACATTTTTTTTTTCCCGTAGCATTTTTACAATATTTTACTGCTAAAATCACATTCATTTTTAACAGTGTAGTTTCAGCCTGATGCAGTTATCATGTTAACGTGCTGCGCCACGTTGTTTAAATAGCAAATGCATTTGCACCCATTTGTACCCCATGGGTGTGCTGATCTAAAAACGAGGTGTGTTCAGGCGCATTGTTGGCACATTACTATTTTGAAGCAACTGAAATAGACTGCACCACTGACCAATTGAAACCTGGTCTAAAGTCAATGATGCAATATTTTCTTATGTTATTTGAAGAGCGCGTTAGTAATATGCGCCTCTAAGCGCACACACACTCTGCTTATTACACACACAGGGATGCGCAGCAGCACACAAACATGCCAAATATTAAAAATAAAAGGATTACAATGTAAAAGATTAGTTTTGTGTGCATAAAGATAAAATCGCTTTAACTTCGCGCACAAGCAGATCCGTTTCCTCGATAGAGAAGTGTTTCGTTTTTCAGCTTGCAAATTCCGCCATGTAAATAGTGAATCCACCATGATGACCAAAACACACCCATTACTCATTAAGAGAATGGGACAACCCTTTTAGACGATGCATCGGGCGCACCAACCATTTTTCCCGTCATTAAACTAGCAAAAGTGTATTCGGACACGTCCTAAGTGCATTTGCGCCGTGCACTGTAGACCTTGCGTTTAATCGCTAAAATGAACCCTTTAAGTGAAGTGAATGCTCTTAATCGTGTCTCAAGAAATTTTCCACAGTGCTTTTGTCCTTGGTTTTAGATTTTGGATGTTTTTTTGGCTTTTACCATATATTTAGAAGATTACAGTGAACTGACCACTTACACTTTTGCATTGAATTGAATGCCGTGGTTTACATAAGAATCTTTTTATGAACGGTTTACACAGAAACAGCAAGCAGAACATCGAAAAGAAGTCTGTCACCAAGGTACGTCTGACACATTGAACAGATTGTACTTAAATTTTCCATTTTCGTTTTGCATTAAAATCAAACATAGCATCTAGTGTAACTAAAGTCTATAGTGAGTAATCCCTAGTGTGAGTATTTGTATCACATACTTGTTTTACATACTTAATATTGATGGCTGCTGTTCTTTTCTGATGCTTTTTGCATGCCTGGAACAAGTATTACAACTAATGCAATGATTCTTTCTCTTTTTGCAAAGGAAAAGGAGATATATGAACAGAGCTCTGGGGCTTCTTGTGAACTTTGATCCCGTGGGACTGCGATTAGAAAAAGAAGCGACTCTCAGTAATATCACTTAGTGTAAAGCTCTTTGGAGACGGATGAAAAAAAAAAAAGAGAGAGAGTCTTCGATCTCGAGCACTCCGGAAGGACCCTCGCTGTCTGTTCGCTAAATCTCTTCCACACATCCAAGAATCCTTTCAAAGGAATTTCATACCATCTGAAGTGCTCTGAAAATGATAGGAGGTATCTTCTGTGTACTTCTTGAGTTCCTTGAACCATCATCCCAGCAAACTTTTATGCTGGGAAGTTTTTGTGGATTTGTTCCAGCATTTGATGTAACCGTCAAACACATTTTGTAATCAAATTACAGCGCATTAATAATGACTTTTCCTTGACTGTCCATTAAGAGTCTGTGAGAGTATTTAAACTGCATCACAGGGGACGCCATCAGAAGAGAACGAAATTCGACAAAACTTTACCCTGTCTTGTTAATTCTACCATCTGAGACCGTCCTTACAGGACTCTCTCTAATTAAATTCAGCCCAATGCAAGTACGTACACGGAAGCGACACTTTCTAAAATGTCAGTGTTACTTAAGGATGTTTTGTTTGTACTAATTAGCTAACGACTGTGGCCCTGCATTTGAATTTTGAGTAGTGCTGTAATTACAGTTCTGCTGTAAATTTATGTACTAGCAGCTGTTTTATTCGAAGTCATGATATTTATGATCAGCTTTAGAGACTGCAGTATCTCTCTGTCTAACTGTTCTGTTTCAAAACCTAGTGAAGTCTATGGCAGCATGTTAATTGAAATGGAACTCAACTAGAGACTCAACTCATTCATTTTAATACATACACATGCATTGAGAGCAATTCTATGATATTTTAATATAATATACTGCACTACAATTCAAAAGTTTGGGGTCAGTAAGATTTTTTTTTTTTTTTTTTTGAAAGAAATTAATACTTTTATTTAGCAAGGATGCATTAAATTGATCAAGTCACAGTAAAAACATTTGCAGTGTTACAAAATATTTCCTTTCCTTTAAAAAGTATCACATTTTCCACATATGTATTAAAAAAGCACATCTTTTTCAACATTGCCAATAAGAAATGTTTCATGAGTACCAAATCAGCACATTAGAAAGATTTCTGAAGGATCATGTGACACTGAAGACTGGAGTAATGGCTGCTGAAAATTGACCCTTCGCAGGGAGTTTGATTGACAAGCGTTCTAACCAATCAGAATGCCGAATCCGCCATTTTGTCCGACAAAGCAGTCAGGAGTTAGAAGATTAACCTCGGTGGAGTTAAACTTGAAAAATTGTGTATATTGACGTCTTTCCGTGTTTGAAACAACATTCCTTCTCATGTTCATTCATGTTTATTTGATGCTATAAATGAACTTGTAGGAAGAGATGATCGGTTCACGAGTCATTTGAGCTGAGGCGCTACAACAATCAGTCACGACCATGGTCATGACACATTAAAGAGCCACAAAACGTTTTTTATTGTTTGAATTTCTTAAAAAACTACACAGTTTGAAAGCTGGGACTTTCTTTAATATCATAAGTAACCTGCTTTGTCTTGTCTGTCAACGTGTTGTCAGTGTCCTCTTTGCTCCGCGATGTATTTTTCACTGTGTGTGGCGTGACAGCGCCATGGCTTGTCGGACAGAGCAACAGTAACTAAGAGGGGCGGGTCTTTGCGAAGGGTAAATCAGCTTTGCCATCACAGGAAACAAGGAATCATAATTAAGTGTAGAATAAAATTCATGTCAAGAGTGCAATTTAAAATGCTGTCTATGTAGGTAGCTCATTGGTCACTGTGATTTTTCCAAAGAAGACATGTTTCTGGATCAACATAATTTTGTTGATCCTGGAATTTAGTCCTAAACCTAACCCTGCCCATAAGTTATCCCTAAAATCAGAGGGAATTGATGGGTGAATAACACTGTAGGAGGTGTAGGAGCACTTAACCCTGGTTGTAAGCCTAAACTTGACATAAACTGTAAACTTGTCATTTAAATCTGATTGGTAGATTGGAATGCTGTTCCAGGATCAACAAAGATGTTGATCCAGGAACATGTTGTACTTGGTGAAATCTAGTTCACTATAGTGCATTAGGTAATGGAATTATCTTGTTTTCTGTCCCTTATGTTTTTGCTGCTTTGAGAATTAGTAAACATTTGATTATTGGACTCTGACGAGTTGCCATTGTAATGAAGCATTATGGGACATCTTTATTTTCGCATCAGCAGTAATCCGGAGCCCAATCACATTAGCTTTAAGTTTTTACATCAATCTATTGTTTTGTTTCCACACTCTATTTTCTTAAACCTCCATCTCCCCCTTCCTTCACCCCTCTCTCATCTTTTTCTTCTCTCTCTCTCTCTCTCTCTCTGTCTGTGTTATCCAATCACGCGTTAGATATTTTAATCTCATAATAGGCAGTATGGAGGAATTACAGAAATCCCAGAAGCATTTAAAGGGATGGTTCAGCCAAAAATGAAAATTCTGTCATCATTGCATCACATTTCATGTCATTCCAAACCTGTACGACTTTATTTATTTTGTGATAAACAGATGCTGTTTCCATAAAATGGTCTACTTTTGGTTTAATGGTTTAATATAAAAATAGAGTGAAGTGATTTTCATTAATATTTGCATTGTCATGTAAGGGCTGAAGTGTGTTGTAGGGGCTGGTGTGTGTGTGTGTGTAAGGCTGATCTACATGTAGTATGTGTTATTGTTCAGGCCGTGGGTGAGCTGTATGTTACACTGGTTCATCGCCCTGCTGAGAACTGCCATTATCGTGATCTCTGTACCAGCAGTCTGTCAAAACTCCCCAAGGTGCACTTCTCTCTCTTTCTCTGTCTGAAATGCACACTTTGCACCATTTTCCACAGGATTTGCAGAACAGAGGAAAATACAGCTTACTTTTGTGTAGAAGCTTATATTTTCACTGTATCTGCCGTGAAGTCCAAAAATCTGAGACCACTAGTAAAAAAGGTTTTCTCAATTTAATGCCAATTCATGTTGTTACAAAATATATTCAGCATCACAATTAAGTGAAAAAATTGCATGAATTTTAGGATTTCTCTTAGTATTTGCTTTGTTTTTGCTTTAAAGGGTTAGTTCACCCAAAAATGAAAATAATGTCATTTATTACTCGCCCTCATGTCGTTCTACACCCATAAGGCCTCTATTCATCTTCGGAGCACAAATTAAGATGTTTTTCATTAAATCCGATGTCTCAGTGAGGCCTGCGTTCAAAGCAATGACATTTCCTCTCTCAAGATCCATAAAGGTACTAAAAATATATTTAAAACAGTTCATGCGAGTTCAGTAGTTCTACCTTAATATTATAAAGCGACGAGAATACTTTTTGTGTGCCAAAAAAACAAAATAACGAATTTCATCAATATAGTGATGGGCTGATTTCAAAACACTGCTTCGGAGCTTTACGAATTGAATCAGTGACGCTTTATTGGCAGCAGCACTCCATAAGTTTGTGTAAAATCTGAAGACCATGTTCTCCAGCATATGATTCAAAGAGCATCTTGTGTTTCAATGAAAGTAAGAACATCTGCCTGTCTGTACGAATTAGTTCACATTTTTGCTTATTTGATTAGTGACCATAAACCGTTCATCTTAAATATTTCACATCTTATTTCTGGATTTTCAGTCTGGTTTAAATGTAACTATATATGATTTACTCACCCTCAAGCCACCCTAGGTGTAAATGACTATCTTCATTCAGACAAACACAATCAGAGGTATATTTAAAAATATCCTTGCAATCTTTATAATGGTTGTGAACGGGGGGGCCACATTTTGAAACAAAAAAAAACAAACAAACAAATGCATCCATCCATAATCAAAGTAATCCATACGACTCCAGTGAGTTAATAAAGGCCTTTTGAAGCAAAGCGATGCGTTTTTGTAAGAAAAATATTTTTTATATATATTTAAAACTGTAAGAATTCAAATAACTAGCTTCCAGCGGATGACCATACGCATACTATGCAAGTCGCCTCCAAATGAGTAACCTGTGACGCGACGTCTGACACAGGATGTAGGAGTAGCGTAAACTTAGACGACTCTCAAACAAATATTGCTGGGCAACAAACTCAAGCTCCTCTTCTCTTATATCAAAATTCTCTGACATTTCTCTTTAAAATTTCTCATTTTAGACTAATTCATGACCGGTGTTTTGTTTCGCTCTATCCTGTGCGCTTCCTTGTTTGTTATCGAGTCGTGCGTCAGGTCACAGGTTATTCTTCTGCTGCAAATCGATGTGTGCGGCCGTCTTCCGAAAGCTAGTTATTATAGTTGATAGAGTTTTAAATATGGATATTTTTCTTACAAAAACCCATCGGTTCACTTCAGAAGGCCTTTGTTAACCCACTGGAGCCGTATGGATTACTTTTATTATGGATGGATGCAGAAGATAGTCATATACACCTAGGATTGCTTGAGGGTGAGTAAATCATGGGAGAATTTTCATTTTTGAGTGAACTTTAACCCAGTGAATCTCAACCTTTTTTGAGTCATGGACCCCCATCATATTTGGAACCATCCTCAAGGACCCCAGAATAAAAATGTCTCATTGGTATCATTAATGTCTTTGTGACAACCAAATGCAATCAAGTATAATTTACTACTACTACGTTTGTTGACTTGTCCTATATTTAGTCATATTGTCAGGTACATTATACACTGTAAAAAATGACCGTGATTTTAACAGTAAAAGACTGTAAAAATGCTGCGGTGAAAAACTGTCAATTGGTTTACAGAAAGTTTCCGTACTATATACGGTGAATAACTGTAATAGATCTAACGGTACATTTAATGTAATTTTACGGTAAAATACCGTTAAATTCACAGTTTTTGGAAGTGAAAAATAACAATTCATTGTAAAATTTACAGTGAAAAAACGTAAATTGACATTCCCACAATTCCCTGCGTGACACTTCACATTTGATATATTTCCGTTGAAATAACTCTGTTTCTTTAGTTTTTCTCATTTTTTTCTAATCAGTTATGTACATTAGGGTTTTATGTTACATCTAATGTTGTTAAATTAATGTTTATTGCATTTTTAAAATTTCATGCATGTTACCATGATGGTGTTTAGTGTGTGTGTGAATGACACTTGTGTGCACCTTCTATATGTTAGTGTTGTCCTTCTCAGCTTGTGGAAAATCTGCTTGTGATGAACTTTGATTCATCATGTGACTCTTATTACCACTGTGTTTGGTGACTGTCAGTGTATTATAAAGGTACAAAACAGATATTAGTACTTCATTAGGTTGGTAAATTAACATTATATCAGTTAATGAAATATGTTATTTTACCGTAAATTTAACACATTTTTTTTTACGTCGCTACTGTATTTTTTACGGTAAAGTTTTTTTTACCATAAATTTTACTGGGATTTTTTTTTTTTTTACAGTGTACATATATTATCTTCCTCTTTTATGGGAACATGTCAATGTCAAAATATACAAAAATTAATATTCAGATATTTTATAAGGACCCCCTGGCATTATGTCAAGGACCACTAGGGGTCCATGGACTCCTGGTTGAGAAACACTGCTTTAACCAATTGGGAATTGGAGGCATTTACGCCTCAGTCTAAATAGAAAGCATATAGTCTGGTCTGGTTCTTCCTTTCTGTGTCTGTATGTACCAGTGTGGGGATACAGAAGCTTAATGTTAAGAAGTGTTTTTTCACAGAAAATCTTGTCCTATTATATTTTTATCTGTGCTGGTGCATATTCAAACAAATTGTGACAAAAGAACCAAAGGTGTTTGACATCATTGGTTTCAAACCTGCCACAAATAAGTATTGTAGGTGAGCAAATGATGATTGCTTACCTGATTAATACAGCTTTAATGTACTAAATAAATAATTATAAACTATAATATAATTTTAAAGAAACTATCCTATTAAATAGCTTTAAAGAGGTTATCTACCTTCTTTTGACCATTAACTTAACACAGTACAATTTGAAAACCGCTTCCTCAACACTGGTGCATACTAGTCACATCTGCAGTCAAAAGATGTCTGTGCTTTGACATAAACACTAGATCTAGCAATCTAACCATCAGAGCTTGATTCCTTTATCACTTCTAAGTCAGAATAGTTAGCCTGTTTTTATTTGTGTGTGTGTGTTTTGCAACGTAGACCTCTCGGTGTGACAGACAGGTGTGTGTGTGATAAACTTATTGCTCAGAGCTGATGGCAGTGACATCTTGTTTTGCTCCCGTAGCGTGAGATGTATCTAGCGTCCGCCGTTATTGCCGGGGTGGCCCGCCGCTCGTATATCATTGCTTTGGCAACCTGTTCGGCCCTGACAGCGGAGGGGGGATTGAGAGGACACGGCCATTTTGGCGTTTCTACCATGTCACACTGTGGATTAAGAGAACAGATTGGTGCTTTATCAACTAATGCAAATGGGAAACATTAAATAGCTGTCAGAACACTTGATACAGGGAGGTTTGGAAAACACGCATACGCTCAATCACTGAAATCATCCTCCTTCGCTCTCTCACTCACTCTCTGTTTCTCTCTCCTTACGCATGCACACATACACACAGCTCAGAAGCCCCTTGGAGAATCAGTCGGGACTGTGTTATTGTGTCTGAGCCGTGATTGCATTAGGATGTCATGGTCACTTTCGTTCTATTCAGTTCTATCAAGAACTAACACTATGTAACGAAAGCACCACCACAGAGAGAAACAAACACAAAAACCTAAGTCTCTTTGGATCGCGCGCCAGCAGTCTCTTAAAAATAAAAGCTTCAAACCAAAACTGTTTTTAGTCTGATGCCACAAGAGAGCCATTTTGACTTGCATCATATTTGTTTCAAAAACTTTTTTTAATCTTGAGAAAACCATATAGTCAGAGTCAAAAACAATTATACAAGCGCTAAATGCGATTTAATATTTGATTCGATGCTAAATAAATATAGTTCACCAGTTGGCCAGCAATTTTATTATGCACAACATTATTAGTTTGTAGAGATCAAATTTTAAGAATGATAGTCTGACTCTCATTCAATTTGCCTCTTTGTCGCCATCTCTGTTTGAAACCTGCAATTGCAGTTATTTGCAGAATTATAATTTTTACATGGGTTGTGCGTCGGCACGGCTGGATCTGGCAGATTAATCTATTGTTTGCTGTCAGTCACCGCACCGGTGTGAATACTGTACTTCAGATTCTGTGTCTTGGAAGTATGACCATAATAAGAATTTTCACTGGAAAACGTCATCTAAATCGTCATCTAAATCATAAATGTTTCTTGAGCATCAAATCATCATATTAGATTGATTTCTGAAGGATCATGTGACACTGAAGACTGGAGTAAAGACTGGATGCTGAAAATTCGACTTTGATCACAGGAATAAATTACACTTTACTGTATATTGACATAGAAAACAGCTGTTTTAAATTGGAATAATATTTCACAATATTACTGTTTTTGTTTGTATTTTTAATCAAATAAATGCAGGCTTGGTGAGCAGAAGATACTTCTTTTAAAACATTAAAAAATCTTACTGACCCCAAACTTTTGAACGGTAGTGTATTTAAAATGTATAATTTTCTTTTCTGCATAAATGGACCAAAACAAAATCTGTAACAAGTCTTTATTTTCATTCCAAGGGAAGTATAAGATGGATTGTTTTGCATGGTTGTTCTGAAGTGTGTTTCTTTTTTGTGTGTGATTGTGTTAAAACTCTGCAGATATAGATTATTTTCCATCAGGAACAAACAAACGGTCCTCCCCTCAACAACAGTTATCGTTCTATATAAATCAGTCTGCATACCGATGTGACAACATCCACGAGCCTAAAGAAGCTCTTTCCACCCGTTCCCAGTTGCTCTTTCTCACTCCTTTTCCCTCCCCCCAACTCTTTCTCTCTTTCCTTTCATCTGCGGCTCAGTCGGATGACTATTTTCCCCTTTCATCAGACTGCCATCATGTCAAGCACTCCTGAACATCTGTGATGGTGGCTGGATAAAAGCGCGTGGTGTGCGAGTCCAAATGTGTGCGCTTGAATGTGAGCGTGTCACAATTGTGTATTTGCTTGTAAATGTGAATACATTTGTTTGTGGGCGTGCAAAAAATAGCATTAGCACACATTACAGTATGGAACTGCATGGTCCAATATGTTTGTGAATATGGATGTGTTCACACTCCTACCTGGTGCTCTGTGTGTAGGAGTATTCATTCTAAAAAGAAGCATGAGCACAAAGCATTGGGATGATACAAACAAGACACTGTGCCATTAATTCTTTTATAGAAAATAATGTGCGTTCTGTTTACATATCTAGAACGAAGAGGAATGGAGGTGGAAGATGGAGAGAGAGCTTTCAGAATCCTTTTAGTATTTCCATTGTTTCTCCTAGACAGCAATGAAATTAAATTGAGGGCAAATGGAGACTGTTCTCCTTACATATATATTCTCTTGCCAATTATTTAATAATTTCAAAAGAGATCTCCGTAATATACGGAAGAGGATTAGGGCCAAGCAATAATAAAAAAAATAAAACCATCTCGAGATTAAAGTTGTTAAATTTCGAGAAAAAACTTGTTAAATTTTGAGGAAAAGGTCGAGATAAAATGTTGAGAATAAACTCGTTAAATTACGAGAAAAAAACTTGTTAAATTTCGAGAAAAAAGTCGAGGTAAAATGTTGAGAGTAAAGTCATTAAATTACGAGAAAAAAGTCGTTAAATTACGAGAACAAATTCATTAAATTATGAGAAAAATGTCATTAAATTTCAAGAAAAAAGCCGAGATAAAATGTTGAGAATAAAGTCATTAAATTATGAGAAAAAAGTAGTTAAATTACGAGAAAAAATTCATTAAATTATGAGAAAAATGTCGTTAAATTTCAAGAAAAAAGTCGAGATAAAATGTTGAGAATAAACTCATTAAATTATGAGAAAAAAGTTGTTAAATTACGAGAACAAATTCATTAAATTACGAGAAAAAAACATGTTAAATTTCGAGAAAAAAGTCGAGGTAAAATGTTGAGAATAAAGTAATTAAATTACGAGAAAAAAGTCGTTAAATTACGAGAACAAATTCATTAAATTATGAGAAAAATGTCATTAAATTTCTAGAAAAAAGTCGAGATAAAATGTTGAGAATAAAGTCATTAAATTATGAGAAAAAAGTCGTTAAATTACGAGAACAAATTCATTAAATTATGAGAAAAATGTCGTTAAATTTCAAGAAAAAAGTCGAGATAAAATGTTGAGAATAAACTCATTAAATTACGAGAAAAAAGTCGTTAAATTACGAGAACAAACTCATTAAATTATGAGAAAAATGACGTTAAATTTCAAGAAAAAAGTCGAGATAAAATGTTGAGAATAAAGTCATTAAATTATGAGAAAAAAGTCATTAAATTACGAGAACAAATTCGTTAAATTACAAATTTGTTCTCATAATTTAACAAGTTTTTTCTCGTAATTTAACAAGTTTATTCTCAACATTTTATCTCGACTTTTTTCTTGAAATTTAACAACTTTAATCTCGAGATGGTTTTATTTTTTTATTATTGCTTGGCCCTAATCCTCTTCCATAGTAATATCCCAAATGGTCCTATAGATTTACCAAGATACCAAATAGATTCAAAATGTTTGTCAGATTTTTCCAAAACCAAGTGATCTGAACCGTTTATTGGGTTTGAATGAATCACACAGAAAATTTAATTTTCAGCATCATTACTCCATTTTCCAGTGTCACAAATAATTCTAATATGCTGATTTGTTGCTCAAATAACATTTCTAATTATCAATGTTGAAATCAGTTGTGCTGCTTAGAAGTATTAATTTCTTTCAAAAATAAAAATAGAATCGTATTGACCCCAAATGGTAGTGTATATAGATCTATTATCACATGATTTAAAAAGGGTTTAATAGTTATTTGTCATTATTTCCCCTATCCTGGTGTCCTAGGTGATGTCAGCCTAAAAGGAATGTTATGTTAGTGGTGGAACATTTGGCAGAAAGATTACGAAGGCACAATTTTTAAGGAAAATAACATGTGTTGATGAAATGTTCACAGTAAGACCAGGAATGTATATTAGAAAAGTACATGTTGACTTTAAGCCTACCGAGCTATGAAAGAAACACTTGAGTGATAAAATTGTCCTCTGGTGTGAGAGAGACAGTGAGAGAAGGAGGGGCGGGTGTGAGGGCTGTGATTTTCTCAGTGTGAGTAGCACACGCAGGCATTTCTCTATTCATTCTAATCAGGATGAATCAGGTATGTTTGCCAGAGGATTATGCACCTGTGCACACACACAAACACACACACACAAAGTTTCCCGGGGAAGGATTACAAGTCAACAGAAATCTCTATTATGCTTAAGATTTCAGTCAGGGAAAATCGTTTCCAAAATATCCCATCCAATTACGTCTGTGACAATTTTATTAGTGAGGGAGAGTCTGTGTGTGTGTGTGTGTGTGTGTGTGTGTGTGTGTGTGTGTGTGTGTGTGTGTGTGTGTGTGTGTGTGTGTGTGTGTGTGTGTGTGTGTGTGTGTGTGACAGAAAGAGAAATGGAGAGCGAGCACGAGAGAAACATGAAGAGCGAGGGAGAGGAGTGCTTTAAATCATTGTGTGCTTTGAATCACTGTGGATATTTCAGCTCCTGTCACTCTTGTGTGGCTCTTTTATCCACAAGACACTTTTAGACCCTAAATCTTTCTCCAAATATCCCTGTGTGAAATGGAATTTCACACCCGTACGTGGTCGATTTCATGGGGCATGTCAGAACAGTTTTCCAATTTTTAATAGCTAGTCTATTATAGATTTACAGTACTTTTATTTGATTTTTTGGGCTTTTGAATCTTTATTTGACAGATACAGTTGAGGGTTACAGGAAATTTTGGGGGAGAAAGAGAAGAGAAAGATGAGGAAAGCACAGTATATGTCTCCAGCACAATTATATCATTATAATTAAAAAAAAAAAAAAAAAAAAAAAGATTTAGAGGATTTTCATTATGCACTATTTCAATTGTATGCAGCAATGCTGTAATTGCTTTGGCAATACAAGTGTAAAAATATTTGTCTTGCCAATAAAGCAACTTAAAACTTAAAATGAAGAGAAAGATCTTCATGACTACCGCAGCTGAAGAGTATATGTGCTAACCAGTGTTGGGGTTATGTAATCAGATTACTTTTTCAAGTAACTAGTAAAGTAATCTATTCATTTTAAATTTACAATAAAGTTACATTTACAATTAAGTAATGCAAGTTACTTTTTTCCCAATTTAACTGACAACTCCTCTGTCCCCATGTTGAGAGAAATCATGAGTAAGTGCAGAGTTGTTGTGTGCGCTGTGTAAATATGATGCTTATAGTAGTTCCAGACTAAATGTGAGCATGCATTTAGTCCACATCCACACGAAGTCAGAGCTTTCTCTATCCAATCTTTTTTTTTTTTCCGTGTCTCATGAAATTTCTGCATATACACGAAACCACTGAAACAGACTCAAAACGATGTAGTATACATGCCAGATCAGTATGTGGCACTATAATTCTGCCACAAAGATACACTTAAAACAGAATAAGACTTGGAGCATGCACATAAACCTTGTGCGCTGTATACAATGTTTGGAAAACGTATAAAAATAAAGCTTCTGCAGCATGAACACAAGCATGTAGTCCGCCATTGTTGTTGTTGTTGCTGTTACGTGACGTAGTGGTGTCTGACTAGGGTTGAGACGTAGGGTGATGACATCATCGTTTCACAAAATAAACGGATTGGCTGTACACAAGAAAATGCAAGGGTGTCGTTTTCAGATTTATCCACTCTGGGACCCGGATTTCAAAAAATAGCGGTTTCAGGCTCCCAAAATGACGGAATCCCTCTGGACGAAACGTCGATACAATACAAAATTTGTGTGTATACAGCTAAACGCGTCTCTGTGTGGATGGGCTCTTACTCATCTCACTTTGAGATTCAGTATTCCTTAAAATTAATAAAATGAAATAAGACTTTATTTACCTGCATTTTGGTGTGAAAGGACCTTTACATTTGCCAGAAATATAACTTTTTTTTCTTTTTTTTTTAATTGTTATTCAAAAAACAAGCAAGCTCAGCCCAGTTGAGAAAAAGTAACAGAAGTAATGTAACGCATTACTTTCCATAAAAAAAATAACTAAGTAATGCAATTATTTTATTTATTTATTTATTGTACATCCCCAACACTAGTGCTAACCATGGCACAACACTTCAGTTTGGGTTTTTTTAAACAATATTTTATGGTTTTCTTGTATAGAATGGAACAATTTTGGTTTTGAGTACAATAAAGGTTTAAAAAAAATAGGTTCAAAAAGATTTTATGCTAAAAAATAGCACAGAAATATTGAAGTCTTTTTTTTCCTTTTACATATATCAGATACATATGAAGTGATAGCTTTACCCAGAATTCCACAAGATCAGCCTAGTCCAGCTCTTTCTGTGACAGCAAATGCTGTCTCAACTGTCACATATATTTCCCATGTTATAGCCACATAGAATATATATTCACCTACAATTCAATATACACAACGTCTAGAGATGCATTTTTTTCAAGCTGAACTTCTTTTAACTTAAGAGTCACGTACTTAGAATGCCGTGTCATGCACGAGATGCTGCAAAAGATGTGAGACGCAAACACAACGGTCAAACACATCTGTCTAGCGCATGTTTACATAGAAAAAGAATGGAAAAGTAGAGCAGTGAAATGCGAAAACGTGTTCTATGCGCACAGTCCCTTAATATTGAAATATTACTTTATTTATAATCAACATTTTTGTCATCTCATCCACCATTTTAAATTTAAATTTCCACTGAGATCATTACAGTGAAAGTGGGATTCCTGGAAACATGGTGCTGCCTTAGGACAGTCAAAAATGAGGTATTTTAGGAGGCAGCGTAATTAAGTTACCCACCTTTTGGAGCAGCCTTTGCATTGGCAAGCGTGCATGTAGTGCCTGAAAACATTGCCTCCATTAGCAGCTCACTAGGTGTTGGAACAGAGCAAATATCTGCATATAATGTGAAGCTACAGAGCCCAGAGGAGCTGTCCGCAGTCCTGAAAATGCTTATGCTATTGAGTATCTACTGGATGCTGTCCATGGTGCTGAAATCCTCTGCAGGCACCTTCAGCTGCTTTAGGGCAGTTTTCACTTTATCTCTCAGTGTCACCGGCTCATATGGTGCTCGTTTGAAAACGTCATCCAACCTGAGAGTGCTTTTGAAAGTGATTGACAGGCCGATTAAGGAAGTGAGTAAGCTTGCTGTCAGGGAGCCCTGGCTGATGTGTCTGATTATAGGAACTCGCAGATAGGTAGCTGTCATCCAAGTGGATTTGCTTGGTTAGACGTTCTTGCTTCGCATTGAATGAAACAGGGACTTTTCTCCTAGCGCTGATGCCTAATTCCTTTGTTTGTTGCAGGGTCACGTGATGGTCTCTCGGCGATGTCTGGAACGCTGCCTCACTTTCTGCAGGAGCCCGATGACGCATACATCGTCAAGAGCAACCCCATCAAACTACATTGCCGTGCCCGGCCCGCCCTCCAGATATTCTTTAAATGCAATGGGGAGTGGGTCCATCAGAACCAGCACACTTCCTTGGAGCACACCGAACTAGGAACCGGTAAATACACACTTTTAATGTACTTTAATGCACATTCTATCTGTCTTTCAAATACAAACTCCCAGCAGTGCCTGATGGGAGAGTGGTGTCCAGAATGTCAAATCCTACAGCAGCAGACATTCGGCTCAACTTCTCCCAGCGTTTCATCTTTCAGTTCACTCCCCATCAAATATAGTGTGCTATCTGTAAGAGCTTGAAAGAGACTGATTGTTGCATTTAGTGTTTGCTGGTGCAGATTTTGACAGCTGAAAGGACTGATCCACTGATGCAACACAGTGAAATTTTACTTTTATCCCCCCTGTCGGATCAGTACTTGACCCAGGCGTGAATTGCTGCTTTATATTCAAAAACATTTGAAAGGCAGCCTGGCTTATTTCATGCATGTTTTACCTTTTGTACTTATTTCTTTCATCTTTATCTGTTATTGATAAAAGAGACAACTGTTAACTGCTTAGACGATTGACAGATTTTAAATGCTACCTGTATTGAAAGCTTTAAAATAGGGTGCTAGTGGGGACAAAATCCTCCAGATTACTTTTTTCTGCTTATGCAATACAGTAGACCATGAGTCATTCACTTCCAATGAAGAGTTCAAAAGTGCCAGTGTGAATATATTGCATAGTATGCAATCATTGCTTCAATCAATGTGCGTACAGTGAAAAACATCAATGCATTTAATCATTTAGCAGACGCTTTTATCCAAAGCGACTTAGAAATTAGGAGAACAACAGAAGCAATCAAATCAACAATAGGGGAACAATTTGCAAGTAAGTTAAAAAAAAAGAGAGAGAGAATAGTCAGCGTTATTATTAACAGGTCAAGTGTTGATGAAAAAGAGCTGTTTCTTGAAAGCGGCTAAAGACTCAGCTGCTCGGATTGATTTAGGCCATTCCACCAGCAGGGAATAGTCCAGGTAAAGGTCCGTGAAAGTGATTTTGTGCCTCTTTAAAGATGGCACCACAAGGTGCCGTTCACTTGCAGAATGCAAGCTTATGGAGGGCACATAAGTCTGAAGTAGTGAGTTTAGGTATGGTGGTGTAGTGGTTGTTCTGTAGCAAACATCAGTACCTTGAATTTGATTTGAGCGGCTATTGGCAACCAGTGCAAACTGATGAAGAGAGGTGTGATGTGCGACCTCTTCTGCTCGTTAAAGACCACTCTCCTCTCCTGCTGAAATCTGGATCAGTTGCAAAAATTTGACAGTACATGCTTGGAGGGCCTGCCAAGTGAGCATTACAATAATCCAGTCTGTATAGAACACGAGCTTGGACAAGGAGTTGTGTAGCATGCTCCGATAGGAAGGGCCCGATCTTCCTAAAGTTGTATAAGGCAAATCCGCAGGACCTGCCCTTCTGGCAATGTAAACTGTGATGTTTAACTGATCGTCAATGACAACTCTGAGGTTCCTGGCTGTCTTGGAAGGAGTTATGGATGACTAACCTAACTGAATGGATGAAGTGATTGGATGAGATCACAAGCAGTTCTGTCTTTGCAAGGTTGAGTTGAAGGTGGTGGTTCTTCATCCATTTCAAAATGTCTGTCAGGCAGGCTAAGATGCAAGCAGATACCGTCAGATCATCTGGCTGTAATGAGAGGTAGAGTTGTCTGTCATCAGCATAGCAGTGATAGGAAAAGCCATGTTTCTGAATGACAGATCATAGTGATGTCATGTAGATGGAAAAGAGAAGCGGTCCAAGCACTGAGCCCTGAGGCACCCCAGTAGCTAGATGTTTCGACTTAGACACCTCACCCCTCCAAGACACTCTGAAGAACCTTAAAACTTGAACCACTGGAGTGTGGTTCCTGAGATACCCTTTGTCGTGAGAGTTAACAGGAGGATCTGGTATTTAACCGTGTTAAATACAGCAGTCCTATCCAGCAAGATGAGTACTGATGATTTGGAAGCTGCTCTTGCCAGTCTCAGTGCTTCAATAACCGATAATATATTAAAATAGAAAACAGATATTTTATATTGTAATTTATTCTTATGAAGGTAAGACATTACTCTAGTCTTCAGTGTCACATGATCTTACCCTAAACTGCTCAACAGTAACATAATTCTGTCCTCATTCATAACCATCCATTATTTATTTATATATATATTGTAGACCATTAAATCCAGCATTTTTAGAAAATTACAGAAAGTGAGTTGTGCTCAACCAAGTCTTTACCTTTCTCACACAGAACAATCTACTGGACAACAAGCAGTCTGGCATCAAAAGCGGCCACTCAACCGAGACTGGCTTGCTCTATTTTAATATATTATACGTAATTTACTCTTGATCACCAAATCAGCATATTAGAATGATTTCTGAAGGATCATATGGCACTGAAGAATGGAGAAATCCCCTGGAGTTACATGGGGTTAAGTGCTTGGATTGGCCCTTGTGGGGTTTAAACCTACAGCCTTTTGGTTATCATTCCACATCTTTAACCACTAGGCCACACCA
Source organism: Megalobrama amblycephala (assembly GCF_018812025.1). NCBI lineage: Eukaryota > Metazoa > Chordata > Actinopteri > Cypriniformes > Xenocyprididae > Megalobrama > Megalobrama amblycephala. Next base: position 21,578,607 of record NC_063061.1, on the reverse strand, counting down.
CCCTATTGTAAAGTAGAAGGAACTTACTACTTATAAATATAACATCAGCTCACATGCTGAAACCCCCCAGGCTGATCTCGGATCATCTGCTAAAATAAACATCCACCACAAATGTGATGTTGCATGCACCCAGCTTGCTATCTCAGCTTCCTCTTAGCACACTTACAGAGATCTTCTATCCGTGCCTGGCATTGACCATTGAGTCTCAGCGGGTTGTTGGACTGCCTAATCATCTCTGTACATCTGTGAGGCTCCGTTGATTAAGACCGGGCTCCCTCGGTCCAGCACAGATACGCTCCGATCGCATCTCTCCGGCGGCAAAGACGATAAATCAAACTCGGAGAGCAGGAGCAGCGGTGTCCTTGGACTGCCTGCGTGCCTGCTTGGATTATTTGTCCTGCTAGGCTGAATGGAATCTCTCACGGATGGATGGTTGGTAAATCTGTCAGTACTTTTGAAGTGATGCACTTATGTGAAGACTGGTAAAGACTGTAAAATCACAGTCCGGGACAGGACGAGGTTGATGCGGTCAAAATGTGTCTTGGAGATGTACATATGGAGATAAATAAACCCATTTTACCTGCCCAGTGTTAAGAAAAAAGGGTTTGTGTGGATCAGTTGCACTAGTGCTGGACCAAAAATATCACCCAGGGTTGGTTTGTTTGTTCGTGTAATTTCAAGCCTTTGTGTTTGGCTCTGATTCCAGAACAAAGAATCACAGGCGTTAATAGAGACGTAAAAGGAAAGCTCCGGGTTTACCGCCTCATGTTTGATGAACACTGTCAGGAAGAGCGGCCAGCTTGCAGGTCTGTTTCAGAATTAGCCAGCTCTATTTCCTTCCTGTGGCCAAACACACAGTCACAGCAGAGCTGGCTAACAGGACTGGACACCACTGAGATTCTCTGGCATGTGAACAGTATCATGCAGAACCTGGACAGAGTAATCACCTACCAACATCATTCAAAGTAATGCAACACTGATCATAAACACAAGCTTTAAAACCTGGTACTACAATTGTAATTATTAGTTCAGAATTAGTTCACCCAAAAATAAAAATTGTCATCGTTTACTCACCCTCACGTTGTTACAAACCTGTATGACTCATATTGTTTCTGTGGAACACAAAAGGAGGAGTTTTGGGATGAGTAAATGATGACAATGTTATTTTATGGCTTTAAAATTGGCATGATAGCTGTGATAGTCTTTTCTTTCTTATTGTGACGTATATCAGAGTAAAACAGTTTCTCAAACAAGAAAAAATGATACATGAATTTGTCCATTGGGAATTGTTTGGATTGTTGGATGGTTGTGGTTTGTTATTGCTGTGATCTCATGCCAGTGAAACATATCAACAAAGAAGAGATGTTGTTGCCAGTTGTGTGCATGTATGTATATATATATATATATATATATATATATATATATATATATATATATATATATATATATATATATATATATATATATATATAAGGGGAAAAAAAGGACTGTCCATTTTGATTTCTTGGTGACTTTAAATTGAAAACGTTACATAGTATCGAAGCTCGGTTCTGCCTCAAGGTAAAAAAGGTGGACAAAAAAGTTAATTTTGAAAGAAGTTAAAGTTTGAAAGAAGAAATAAAGTCACAATTTAGACATAAAGTCATTGTTACTTTATTAATTAATTAATTATTTATTTATTTTTAACTCTGAGATGGAAAAGGTCTTCCATAATGTGTTAAAAAAATAAATAACTTTGCAAAACTTTCTTACACTTCTGTACAGTGTACAAATTTCAATGTACAAAATCAAATGTTGCTTTCTACACTTAGTTTCCTCAAAAAACTATATATATATATATATATATATATATATATATATATATATATATATATATATATATATATATATATATATATATATATATTATTAATATTATTATTATTATTATTATTATTATTACTATTATTATTACTATTATTATATATATAATATTCTATAATAATCTGGTTTTCATTGTGCGTGAGCAACGAAGAAAGAATGACAATGAGTGTTTTTTTAATGGTGACTACAGAAGATGGTCTGTGGGCCGATCAGAGCTCAGGTGTGTGACCTTGCAGACACACCTCAGGTGCTGGCGGTTCAATGTGCGGTCAACGATTCATAATTCAGTCATGATGAGTTCACTGAGAGTGTACATCTAACACATTATCACACATTTGTGCATCTGTGCCTGATAAAATGTGCTGGTTTGTTTAATAATTATGAGGACTGTGGTTGCTTTTATGCTGGAACCTCTTGAAAATGTATTTGATAGGGCTCGGTGAGCTGCAGTGCCCGTGAGGTGTCCGTTGCTTGTGTTGCCAGGGGTGATAATCATCTTGGCTGTAGTCGATAGCAAATGACTGTAGTGTTAAAGGAATTGTTCACCCAAAAATGAAAATTCTGCTATTATTTACTCTGCTGCTGTATTCCAGGTCTTTGAAGTTATTTTGATAGCTTTGTCTAAATCACGGACTGAAATTACATCTTTATTCACTGATAACATCTCCTCCATTGAGCTGTTAGCACAAAAGCAGACTTGTCATCCCTTTGAATAATTTCTTTTCAATGAACCAGTTAATTTGGTTCACAATTTGTTCATTTATCAGATGATTCATTGATCTAGTTACAGCAGTTCTCAAGTTAAAATTAAAATTATTTAGCACACAACTGCTATTAATAGCATATATTATGCTATTATATTAACTTTTTTTCATGATTCATTCTTAAAATGCGACTAATTCATTCTAAAATTGGAAGTTGAATTGTTCAACTTACTGATTCATTGATCCAGTTACACTGGTTCTTAAGTCTTTAAAATTCTATGATTACTTACAACACAACTTTTCTCCTGTAAGTTAGTGAATTTAAGAACTGGATCAATGAATAAAGTTTTAATAAATCAGTTGATGTAGTTCACAAATCCGACTGAATAATTGGTTAATGAATAGGACTGATCAATTCATTCTAGAATTGGAAGTTGGATTGTTCAGTTTACTGATTCATTGGTCCGGTTACTGAGGTTCTTGAGTTCAAAATACAAATGTGATTGTCACCCAACTGCTGATTTTTGCTGTGTGAGTGAGTGAGCTGAACTTAAGAACTGAAAGTTTTTTTTTTTTTTTTTAATGAACCAGTTGATCCACAAATCAGACTGAATGACTCAATTTTCTGGGTGAACTGTTCCTTTAATATAGCCCAGAGCTGAAATCATGTGTGTGTAGATATCCAAAAAACTGAATGAAATGTTTTCTTTTGGCTGCCACAGGAAGTGCCTTACCAGCCAACACTCAGCCTGTTGTCATGGCGATGGAAAAGGGAGCATGAGGGCAGGGCAGAGCAACAGTCAGCCAGAGCAGCATAACCCCACTGCTCACTGATCAATACAGATCACACGGCTAAAGCTTCTGATCCTACTACCACTGAGAAAGAAAGAAAGATAGACAGACTGAGAGGAAAAAAGAAAAGAGAGAAGAGGAGAGATTTATTAGCAGTGTGATAACGATAGAGATCTGCCAAAGAAGAGATTTAAAGAGTAGAACGGAGCGATGGGCGGAGAAAGATGGAGGGTGAGGGAGAAATGAAAGGGAAAAAGGGTGACATTACGGAGATTTAAGGGAAAGAGGATGAGAGGATGCAAGAAGTGGATGAAAAGACTAGGAGGAAGAGTTAAAGGGGTAGTTTGCTCAAAAATGAGACTTCATTTACTCACCCTCATGTTGGGTCCAATCCTGTATGACTTGCTTCCTTCAGTGGAATACAAAAGAAGAAATTTTGAAGTATGTTCACAGCTTATTGTGATCAAGGTCATAAAAAGTATGCAAAAGCACCATAAAATAGTTCATATAATCTAGGGCTGCACGATTAATCGGACGATTAGAAAAAAAAAAAAAAAATTAAATTGCGCTTAAACGATTTGGCTTAATGTGATTATGAAATCGCAAAGCTGCGATAATTTTTTATGTGCGGCTTGCAAATGAACTATGGCTCCAAATGCTAATCCATCTGTAAGCACTGCGACTTTTAATTGCTTATAATGTGCATTTGAAAAAGCAATGCGTCAAACATCTTTCTAGTCATGAGAAGCATTTATTAACATCTTGTCCAACAAAAGACAACATTTAATAACGTTTTTACTCCATTCTCACTTCATAAAGACAGTTGAGCATCCTTCTGTGAGATGATGTGGCTTCTTACACAGAAAAAGGCAGTAGTGTTTATTAGTCATGTTTAATCAATCAAAACGTTTCAATCTTCTGTTTATTCAGCTACAGCTATAGTATGGGATTGACACATGTTCTACTTCGGCAGCAGGGCATATTTGCAGTTTTTGCACGAGAGCGCCCTCTGGCTTTCAGATGGAGAAGCATTTACTACTGATCACAGAGCCGTACAGCTCTGACAAGCTGCACATAAAATAATCGCAGCCTTTGCCAAATTGCGTGCGATAAATTGTACAGCCCTAATATAACCTATGTGCTATAATGTGAAAGTGTTTTAGAGCCATTTTAGAGCTCGACAGTATCAAAAACAGCAGTGTAAACTAGGGATGTCATGGTAAGAAATTTACAGGTAACACTTTATTTTACAGTGCTGTAGTTACACGTTACTACAAGTACTTACTATAGTAATAACAGTAAATTATGCGTAATTACAAAGTAACTAACCCTAAACCAAACCTTAACCCAAACTGTAGTCAATTTATACAGCTGTGTTGTCCCGAATTCTTTGACCCACAGAATTATGTGACCCTAGTAGGGACTATATTGAGCTAATCCTAATCCCAAAACTAATCTGTCACTACATTACGTGTACGATCACATAATTCAATGGGTCATATAATTCTGTAAATAAACTTGCGACAACACCGATATTACCGATAACACCAGGGGTGGGGGTTGTATATAATTTGCAGGCATCAGGGAGCCACTATCAGGATGCAGGGTATTGAAAATTGCTTTTGAATGCTTTACACTTTCGCTCAAATTCATGTTCATGCGCACTCTGTGTATATGGAGCGGTGGTACTGACAGCACATTTTACAATGTCAATGATGTTCAGGATCTTTTGCGCACCAAATCCTCCGCCATTGTCTTGTCAGTCATCTCTCCTTACTCTCGTCTCATAAGTGAAATCTGACTCTTACTGCACTATACTGCGGCTCTGCAGCTTGTGCTGTATATGGAGCAGAGCAAACACTTTCAGTTTATTACTGTAGCATCTGTTGTTCATCTTTACTAAATGTTTTTTATTTGAAAAACTCATAACGTTAAAAAAGCAAAACAACAGTGGAGGCAATAATGTAATCCAAGCACCGCTGAACACTGGTAACACCAACTACCACAGCAAGCCTAGCCTAAACAGTCTAAGAAAGATCTGCTTTTGTGTCCAAACAGGTTTGGATTGACATCAGGTTGAGTAAATGATGTCAAAATGTCCGTTTTGTGGATGAACTGTCTCTTTAAAAGGTCACTGTATGGTGAACATCCAGTGGGCTGATGGGTAAGGAGATAGATAAGAGAAGACACTTGGAAGGCAACTACAGAGGGAGGGAAAGAAGGGCACAGCAAGAGATGGAGGGTGAGATGGTCCTCACCTGCTGTTTGGCGACTGCAAGAGGGATTGACGTCCAGCATTCTGCATTAAGATCACAGCTAGCCCACTGCGCTATATCATCTACCGCCAACAGAGAAAGACAGACACAAGACAAGATGCATTGAGATCCAAGAAGGACAAAGACGATGAAAAAAAAAAACAGAAGAGAGGGAGTTTGAAAGAAACTGAGGAACAGAAAAGAAAAAATTGTATACCCTTACGAATCCTGAATGTGCTATACATGAGCGTGTGAACAACAGCAAAATGAGCTGTAGCTGCAATCCAGGATTATAAACAGTAACTGTTTAGACTCCTCACAGACATGTTAACAAAGAGCTTTGATTCAGGATTAGCAGTTGCACTGTCAGTCAAGACGTTACTGAGCACGCTCAGACTGTCTAAAAGGGCTTTTGATCACTTTTTCAGTGTCACGTCGCACAAATACAACCGTTATGCAGTTTGAAGCACTTCCCGTATGTGGCACTGACCAGCATCATTCGTCCACGTGGTCATCTGTGGTTGTTAATCCTTGAAGTGGCCCTATAAACTCCGACTCGCATACACACTGTGTGTCTACAGGATCAGAAGGCTCACAGGGATGGCACAGATCTCCGACTGCTTGAGATAGAGCTCAAAGCCAACAGCCGGACAATATCCACACACACACACACACACACACACACACACACAGCTGCAGCCCGACGGCTGCCAGCAGTAGGAGAGGGATCAGATCTGTTGCTCTCTGCCAAGGCCTAGGAAAGAGAGGACACTTTGGATGAGGCATCTCTGGACGTGCCGATCCAGACGCTGAAACATTGTTACTGTTGTGAGAAGCAGATTCGGTTCTCCAAATCTCTCCCAGAACTCTCCCCTGCCACTCAGCAACAAGCCACAAGCCAGATCTCAGCAATGACACACAAACTGTTCTATCTCCAAATGCTGGAACAGGAAAAGAAAGGAAAGGGGGGATGAGGACCATGGGCGAGCAAAGACCGACAAAGCTGCCACTGACTCTCTCAGAGGCTCCAACTCTGAATCTGGCGTGAAAAGTACAGCAGGGATGAAGATGAGAGCCTGCTTGGAAAGCAAGGAATACGTGAAGAATTAGAGGATGAAGAAAAGGGAAAAAAAGGGGAAGAAGTGGAAAATTTTTCTCTCTCTCTCGGATGGAAAAAGCTTAAGTGTTTTCAAGGTCAAACACAGTACAATAGTACTGTAATTTTGGCATATGAGTCATTATTTTAAATCGGTCTTTTTAATGTTTGAACTGAATAGATTTGCAAAGCATTTGTAAAGCACTTGACTTAGAAAGACATTTGATTGTAATTCGGTAACTGGAATGAGGTGACATGAAAATAAGTAGAGTGTATGTATATATACACTTATTTAGGAAAATTATTTATCACTAGTTTTGAAATGAAAATGAAAGTTTTACATTTTGCACACTAGTTTACATATGAATTAATAGTGTTACCATCATCATTTCCAGAAAACTTTGAACATTGGTACAGCACTGGAGCATTGACATTGCATAAGCCTGACTGCTTGTCAAACATAATGTTTTTAATATTGCACGAACAAATCAAATAAGTCGTTCCCAGCGATGCATGTAATCAAAAGAAGCAGAATTCCACTTAGAACCAGCACAGGATGCGAAAGAGCTCCGTTCCTGATGGATGCTCAGACATTTCAGCAGTTCATAGTTGGCAAAGAGCTTGGCGCAATTTCAGGAATACAAGATGTCTGTGTGTTTACATGTACAATACAAATAAATAAAGAAATAAAATAACCAAATCTCTCTGAAGAAGCCAAGTGTGTATTAGAGCCACTCTAGAGAGGAATACAACAGGGTTTTGGAAGCACTATAGATGTGTATCTGGGCTTCGTAGTTAATCCATGGCCTCAAGGTCTTTGGCAGCCATGACAGGATGACACATTTGGTTGGTTTGTTGGAGATTTTCTTCTTTTTACTCTAATGGATGCATCAGAAACAATGGGTTTGCTATCACATATGCCAGGGCCTATGTGCTGCCTGTAAGGCCACACACAACACTGGCATCAACTCCGGCGTTCTCTCCATATGCCACACATTCATAATCGTTAGTCATGCTTTACTGTTTTCTACTTTCCTTTGTCTGTATACACACACTTTGTCTCTGTCCGGGACCTGAAATGATGATTTATATGGTTTATTTAAAGTCAACGGTGCCTCCAGTGAAACAGTTTCCTCGGTGGCAGCACTTTGTCCGAGCAGTCACACTCAAGCTTCTTGTCATTTAGTTCCAAACTTGGCTTGGGCATCTCGATTCCTCAGAGTATCTGTGGACGAACGCTGGAAGGTTCCAGTTTCTTGGCTGCATCCCCGGGGGCGGAATTGGATGCGACAGAATCTGTATCTGAGGCGGTGTGTACATATCTTCTTGCCAATAGCAATGAATTGAGAAAATGTTTCAGCCATAAATATTTCTTACAGGCTATGAATCTGTATTTTGCTTGTGTGTGTGTGTGTGTGTGTGTGTGTGTGTGTGTGTGTGTATATATATATATATCTGTATTTTCAGCTTTTTTCAAGGTAAATTTAGATGTCTTTCCAAAAAAAGAACACCAAATAACCAAATATATAATTTCATATAATTCATACATTTATGTACACCAAAGTACCCATTAAAAAAAAAAATTATATATATATATATATATATATATATATATATATATATATATATATATATATATATATATATATATATATATATGTATATATATATCAGCAAAAAAACATTTCAGAATTCACAAGTTGCGATACTGAACAGGACCATGTGGGGATGCCAAAAAAACCCTAAACCAACCACCTGCATATATACTAAAGTACACAGCAACATACACAGGACAAATCAACATAATCCTGAATGTGTGTGAAAACAACGTGAATGTACTGAAATGTGTCTGTGGATACAATGTGCGATCAGTGCATCAAGAGCACTCATACATGATTTGTTTGCGCATCAATATAACGGACTCACGCATGCTTAATGTACGACTCCTGTATGTCACCGCAATCGTCTTTAGTTTGATTGCAGTCCTCATTCATCAAAACTCTCATAGCAAGAATCTGGTTTGCTTTATCCAGCCATGAAACATAGTTTTAATATCATCTGGCCATATAGCGGTGGGATGTTTTGACGTTCTGTTCAGACAGGAAGAGTGTGATGCGGGAAGGCTTGCGCTCTTCAGATACAATGACAGAATATGACAGAAAGTTTGTGTTTTCAAGCGAAACAGACACTGGAATTAATAAGTCCCTCTATCTTTGATATAATCAGCATGGACTTTTAAGACCATATAACTGCATGACGTAAATTACATTATGACCCAATTTCACGTGCTTCCATATTTTTTTTGCGTTAAGTTATTTTAATTAATCGTATGCGTTAACTTGTTAACGTTGACAGCCCTAATATATATATATAAGGGCTACACGATTTATCGCGATTAAACCACACGTGATTTGGCAAAGGCTGCAATTATTTTATGCGCAGCTTGTCAGAGCTGTACGGCTCTGTGATCAGTAATAAATGCTTCTCCATCTGAAAGCCAGAGGGGGCTCATGTGCAGAAACTCTAAATATGCCCTGCCACAGAATAAGATAACACAAGTCATATCACTGTAGCTGAATAAACAGAAGATTGAAATGCTTTGGTTGATTAAACATAACTAATAAACACGCAACTGCCTTATTCTGTGTAAGAAGCCACTTCATCTCATATAATGATGCTCAATTATGAAGTGAATTTGGAGAAAAAACATGTTATTAAATGTTGTCTTTTGCTGGACAAGATGTTCTTCTCATGTCTGGAAAGTTGTTTGACGCGTGTTGCTTTTTCAAATGTACATTATAAGTGACTCAAACTCGCAGTGCAGAGAGAGAGAGTATAAGAGAAAATAAAAGTTTGTGTTTACAAAATAATTTGCGACTAAAAAAATATATATATATATATATATATATATATATATATATATATATATATATATATATATATATATATATATATATATATATGAGGAGCTCTTTTCCAAAACGCTATAAATCCATTTGAATAGTTTTAGTGAAAATGACATTTTTTTACCTAGACCTATACATTTTGTTAATATTCAATTTATCCTGTTAAAATGGTCTATTTGCTCAGTCTGAACATGTTAAACAATGATTGTTAAATGAAACAACAATTTGGTGATTATAAATTCAGAGTTTTTTTTTTTTTTTTTTTTTTTTTTGGGTTTCAAAACAATACAAATCCATCCTTTTTTTAGCCTTTTTATATAAAAACAAAACCGCCATGGAAAAGAACCGGCATGTTAGATTGCATCGAACTCTCATCGAAACTGATTGGTCGAGAGGACATATCGCATTTAGGCTAAAAACAGGTTCGGCATTTTTTTTTAAGTTTTGGAAAAGAGCTCTTCATATATATATATATATATATATATATATATATATATATATATATATATATATATATATATATATATATATAAGTGATACTGATTCTTTGCTATACATATATACATATATACATACTGTTATATATATATATATATATATATATATATATATATATATATATATATAAGTGATACTGATTCTTTGCTATACATATATACATATATATATATAATTTTCTTGCATGTTTACGAAGGTCTTTATTTAAGGCATTACCTCTTGTATATCAACACAGTCAGTTTGGTGTTTTACTCTAATGCAAGTGACAGATCAAACAATTTGCCTGCATCAAAAGATCAGAAGAGAACTGTGCGTGTTTGTAAACACAATCACTTCTGTCATTATTAGACTGTCACTTAAGTATTAAATCAAAGTCTTTGATTTAATTTGCTCAGATCTCTACAGATAAAAACTTAGATTCAGATTATTCTTGCAATTTAAATCAGCATTTCCTATTAAAATAATTAATTTTCATTGTCACTTTTTTTACTTGGTAAATTTAGGATTATAGTAACTTCACCATCTGGTTGATAAAATTGTAAATTTTTTACTAGTGCCTGATTTGTTTTGAATATGTTGTTATATCGTGTATTATATCTGTTGGTCATTTATTTCTGTCAAAAATACAGTAAAAACAGTAATATTGTGGAATGTTATGTAACGTTTGTATAGATCAGTTTAGCCAACCAACTTTAGAATTTTCAGAATGCTTTTAGTCTCCTGAACTGTGCATGTAAATCATGAATCGGCTCCAGCAAGTCTGGGACCAAATGGATCCACTGGCTTCTTTGTGGCCCATCTGAAGCTAAACAGAAAACCCTAGTCCCCAGCTCTGGGGACTTCAAAAGAATCACCTCATGTGGGTTAAGGGCCATGCGGCTGCATTCCAGACATCGTCAAACCCCAATACACACCACACACACACAAACACACACGAACACGCATGAAGATTGTATGTACATTTATCCTCAAAATTTGACTGTACCAAAGTGTACCCGTCGTTGTATTTCAAGTTGTATGTATGTATCCCTAGTGTATAAGCTTAGCTATGACTGTAGTTCTGTTAGTTTCATTCTAAACGATAACATTTGAGTATAAACTGTATCTCCCCTTTTATGTTTTTGCCACCTGACAAGTTTGGTTTCTTTGTAAAGCTCTCTTTATGTCTTATTTGACAATGTATTGTTCTATTTTTAATGGTACTTCGAAGAAAATGTACGATCTGACACTTCATAAACCATGCAAATGAGGTCATAAATGGAGACAAAGAAAAAGTTTGCCCGCCAAAATTGCACCCTTATCATTGGCTGTCTCACCCAAGGTGAGCTTGGGTGAGACAGCTTGTTTTTCCTTAAAAAGACCACCACAAGCATGGTCTTTTTGTCTCTCGATTGTCTCTCAATTGTCCCTCGTCATCTTCTTCGGGACGACCATCTCCGGCGAAACAATCTTTCAAGTCCTCAGTTCAAATCTTCTGCAGCCGCACTGAATCTTCACATGTATCTTTTTGAAACTTGCAAAATACGTAAACTCATGCAAGTACCGCTTCTCTCTATCTTAGATGCGATAAGTTATACGACCTAACAAAATGATACTGATTCTTTGCTGGCTCTCAAGGATTGTCTGTAAGCTTTGCTACTTGTCTTCTCTCTTTCCCTGTCTTTACTTTTGCTTTTGTATATATGTATATGCTTTGTGTATATTTAGACGTATAACCTCTGTATTCGTAGTTTCATATATTAAATACATTATATTCATGCTCTATTGTTCTGCTGCTCATTCAGAAAACCAAGTCACTTCTACGTTTTTGATTCTGCAACACTGCTTTACGCTTTAATGCTATAATAGGAAGTTATTCTCGTGGCCAGAGAATAACATTTCTTTTATAATAGTCTATGAAAAACCCATAGTTTGCTGGACAAACTAGGATAGTTTTTCTGAATACAACTATTAAACTAGAACTAATCATATATGTAATTAATTATAATCCGTTGTAATTAATTCACAATATATGTGCATAATTCACTCTTTGGTCGATCTATATTATAATTAATCATAACGCGTTATGATTTATTATATATATATTTCACCCATGATTTGAGCTAATTGATTAAATACCTGTAATTCGCTACAGTTATCACAATTTAAAATAGGCCTACTTGTTTTCTTTATTTTAAAAATGTAATTTATTTCTGAAATGGCAAAGCTGAATTTTCAGCAGTTATTACTATGTATTATCTTATTAGATCTTATTATTGTTATCAAAACCTTTGTGCTGCTTAATAGTTCTGTGGAAACCTTGATACATTTTTTGGACTCCTTAATGAATGTTTAAAGAAATGTATTTGAAATCATTTGTAACATGTTGTTACTGTCACTTTTGATCAGTTTAAAGCATCCTTTCTTTTTTATATATATTTGATTATGTCTTTCAATTCAAACCCATTGAATACAATTATACAAATGAACATTTCCTTAAAAGACATAATGCATCCTTTCTTAATAAAACTATTCACATGACATGTAAAGCACAGCTCAAATGATTGACTCAAAACAACCCTGGAGCAGAACTGAGAGACCATGAGCAAAGATGGCTGAGCATTGCCAAGCTACATGCCATTGAGATAAATCTGCTGACGTACATCTTTCTCCTGGGGTTATAGACCTTTTGGAGGTCTATTATTTAGAGGTCTCATTACCCTCAGTATTTACAGCCTGTATAACCCAGAATGCAGCTGTACAAGTGTTTTCATTTCGTATTATCCACAGGAGCCTTCACTAGGCATTGCGCTCTATGTTTTCGGCAACGTCACATTATCCTGTGAATATGAGGCTCTCCATCGCAACAGTCAGCAGGGGAATTGTATTGGGTGTGTTGGGCAAGTATCTGGAGCTGGTGTGCTTTACTGAGGGTGTCTGCCGCCGCCGCCGCCGCCGCCGATGCTACTGCAGTCTTTTTTCCTCCTGTTGGCACAGGAAGCTCAGTTTCTGTTCTGTCAGTTCTGTTCTGTTCCCCACAGGCCTATTTGAAAGATAATCATTCAGATTTAAAGGATTATAGATGCTTAGAGTCCTGACCTGACTCAGTCTCCCTTTATTTAGCAATACCCTTTTCGTTTCAAATCCTCTCTGTCTCTCTCTCCCTCATATCTCACAGCCAAGCGCGGTTCTGGGACTGAGCAATTTCGAATTGATTTTCCATTGCTTACCTTAATATCATTAAAGATGAGTCTCATTTTCTCTCAGCAGAGCAAATACACCCACAGAGACCCACACAGAGGCTCGCATTAACGCCGCCGTCTGCGACAGAGTTTCATAGTCGTAATTCTCCCTCTGCTCACCCTTAATATAATTGTGTCTCTAATTCACAGTACGGTTTCATTTAAAAATGTTTTCACTTTTGTAACCATTAACTCGCTCTCACATTTCTGGTCTCTTTTTTGCGGTCTGTGTCTTGACTCGACGCTCGTCGTTAGGGGAAACATTGCACTGGCTCATATATTTTGGTTGCATTTTGCAAAGATTTCTGGGCTTTGGCTGTGAGAAGAGAGTGTAATCCACCACCTCAAACGCCGCCTGCATAATTTAATATTTGGTCGGCACGACAACAGTACTAAAATTAGGCTTACGACAGGAAGAATACATTATAGAGCAGTTTGGGAAGAAAGCAGCCAGGTTGGAGAGGAGTCTGGGGAATGCTTTTAAAAACTCCCTCAAATTCTCTATAGGAAGATGTGCATTATTCTTTAATAATGCCCATAATCCTGCTTTCTGACTCATACCACCTAAGGTCTTTTATCTATTCCTACCTGGTCTTGGTTCTTACAAGAACCACAAGGGCTTGGAACATTCATTAAGGTTTTGTGATAAATATCCTACAGAATTCTACTCAAACGAAGCCTTTTCCGTCTTATGCAATATTGGAATTGGAAGAAAATGAGTGTTAAAGGATTACGGTAAATGTGCAGTAAAAGCAGGGCTGTTTATTTGGAGCACCAACCCTCTATGGGAATATGGCTTAACTGGCTTTTAATTTTAGTGTCTTCTATTTGTTTAACTCCATTTAAAGCTACTTTGAAACTTTCGTGGTAATCTTTAAAGTTCTATTACAATTACATTTAAGAGGTCGTTTTTTTTTTTTTTTTTAAATATATTACCATCTGATGATACAATTTATTTATTTAAATCTGAGCAGTATATACTGTATATGTGACCAAAAAACATTGAGAATAGTTCACCCAAAAAATAAAATTCTGTCATCATTTACTCACCCTCAAGTTGTCCCTAACCTGTATGAATTTATTTCTTCTGCTGAACGCAAAAGAAGATATTTTGAAGAATCAAACAGGCCACACTGACTTCCATAGTATGAAAAAAAAAAAAAAATATATATATATATATATATATATATATATATATATATATATATATATATATATATATATATATATTAGGGGTGTAACGATACGCGTATTCGTATCGAACCGTTCGATTCGGCTTTCGGTTCGGTACGCGGTATGCATTATGTACCGAACGGTTCGTTGGACTAATTAATTACATTTGGAAAATAAAAACGTTTGTGAAATATAATGTTATGCGTTCAACAAGGTAGCCCAATAACCCAAACGACGTAACAGGCAACGCCCCTGACACCCCCGAAGAAAAAAAAAACACCAACTTATACGTTTATGTTATGCTGCGTTCAAACCGAACGCGTCTGGGGCGTCTGGAGCGTCTGATCTACATGTGGCTACTCAGACAGGCGCTCGCTCACTCAGTACGCGCTGAAGGCTCTTTGCAAAATGGCTAATGTGTTTAACACATAGACTGTAAAGGTTTAACAGACCAGAAATAGAAGATCGTCCAAATAACCAACAGGTCTGGTGTTTGGGTGCACTTTGGATTCCCTGTAAGCTATATAACATTTTCATTTTTTTATAAGGAGCTGTTTTTGTTTTATCTCTTTCGAGCGTGAGTTTAAAATATTCTAATCTCCCCCCAGAGTGAGGTTTTTTTTTTTTTTTTTTTTTTTTTTAATGCAACCATTATTTTAGAACGTTTGCCTTTAATGTTTCCATAGGGACGCGTCTTGCGTGTCACTAGCGCTGAGCGCAGCAACAATAACACTGTATGACAGATGGATCGCTATTATTTTGTTTTTCCTTGTTTATTTAAAATATTCACAAACTTGCTTACCATGTTATCAACTATCTGATATTTCGATCCTCAAATATGTGTAAGTGAGTGTGTTTTGTCGTTTAAAAGCCTTTATAAATGATCTTTATCTTGATCTATAACGCGAGATAGGCGCCGCCATCTTAGTTTGCGCAGTAGTTCCCAGAGTCCTGTCAGTCGGATTTACAGCAGGTGAATTCATCATTTACTCCCGAAATATATGCAAGTAAGTGGCTGGTGAACTGGAAGAATAATAGAGTAAACTTTATAGTTACTTAGGCCCATTATGTGTGTCTGATATGAATAAATATCGGCAAATTGTATATGAATGGATTGTTATTGCTCCTTCCACTGATGTCTGACATCAGTGTGCATTTTATAAACTCTAAATATATTGTTTTAATGGTGCTTATGCGTATATAAATGTCTGAAATCTTAAAAGAATGAACGTTAAAGAACGTTATGTGGCTGAAAACACTGCATAGTTGTGATAAAACGTACCGAACCGTACCGAACCGAACCGTGACACCAGTGTATCGTATCGAACCGAACCGTGAATTTTGTGAACCGTTACACCCCTAATATATATATATATATATATATATATATATATATATATATATATGGAAGTCAATGGGGCCTGTTTGATTACCGACATTCTTCAAAATACATTAAATTCTATCACTGAGTCAAAAATGGGATGGACAACAGTGTTTAACTATATATTTAGTACCACAAAAATATGTAAAATGCCTTACTGGGACTTGTGCACAGAGCCTTGAATCAGTGAATCGTACGAGAGAGAAGCGTTTAGGAGAACTTTTTTGATTATTCTGTTCTCCATGCAAACAGTGTTATATAAAACATTTTAAGAGGTTACACTGCTGCTCTTTTGGGAGAAGTAGCTCATTACTGGAAATGCTGTATTGTTTTGGAAACAGCGGAGTTACTGCAAAATGCGGTTAAATTTGTAGCAACACTACCTTCAGTTAGTACTGATTTACATAGCTTACACACACAATTTGGATCAAGTATATTTGTCGTTCTCAATCCTTTCCTTTTCCTTTCCATGCAGGGCTGAAGATCCGTGAAGTGATGATAAATGTGTCCAGACAGCAGGTGGAGGACTTTCATGGACCAGAGGACTATTGGTGTCTGTGTGTGGCCTGGAGTCATCTGGGCACCTCCAAGAGTCGCAAAGCCACTGTCCGCATTGCATGTCAGTCTAATCATGGTCTTTTTCTTTTTTTTTAATACATCACTTTCCACTTTGAATTCTTAAATTTTTCTATACACTCGTTTCCACCTAAATTACCCAGAACAGTTTGTCTCAGGAAATTTTTTCTAAAATCCCTAGTTCCTGCAAAAGTTCCTGCAGTGGAAACGAGACTTGTGATATTTATATGAAATAGTTAGTTTTTTTTACAGCACCAAACGAAATTGAACTACCAGTGAAATTGATAAAAATTTGGAACCAAAAATTAGCCAGACACTTTGAACTGACCATGTTTTGCTTAAGTGTTATCTGATTTAATTAAGATTTTTTTCTGACACAGTTTAACTCTGAGACCTTGTCATATTTTATTACCATTTTAAACTATAGTGAATAAACTGTATTAATTAATGAAATGTTCAAGGTGTCTGAATAAATGTTGGTATATATATATGTGTGTGTCTGCTTTTCAGGACACAGATTTGTATAACATAGGTATTACAATGAGAGGGTGACTTAAGAGGACATTACCCCATGTCCCCATTCTTCAAAAGACTTATAAATCATACAGAATGAGTTTTTTTGGAGAACGTAAAAATGTGCACAGTTTACTGTGATGGTTAGGTTTAGGTGTAGGGTTGGTGTAGGGCGATACCGTTTGAACAGTATAAAAACCATTACGCCTATGGAATGTCCCCACAATTCACAAAAACAAACCTGTGTGGGTGAAAAACCCCCCAAATATTTTCAACCTTTATTGGTTCATACTCTGTTAAGTGACTGAATACAAGTGGGCGGGGCCTATGGTTCAATGATGTATAACTATTATTCGATATCATGCAAATATGATTTTTTTTTTTTCTTTTCTTTTTCTCATGCCACCGATGTTCTTTATGTTTCCATATATAGACCTGAGAAAGAATTTCGAACAGGAGCCACAGGGGTTGGAGGTGCCGATCAATGGCATGATCGTTCTACACTGCCGCCCACCCGAGGGAGTGCCTGCAGCTGAGGTGAGTGGGTCACAGCGCCCCCTACCTGTCTGGATGCGTAATTTTAAAAAGACAAATCAAACAGTCAATGTTGATAATTCAGTGCTCTGTTTGTGTTTTCATGCCTTATAGGCATTTGATGAGTATGCTTTCCCATGTATTAGGGATGAGTGGAGTTGTATTTATGAGAGAGTACCGATGTGTGCATTATCATTATCGTAGTCAGGATTCTGGATATTCAAAAGTGCATTTGCATGCTCGGCACAGGCACTACAATGCATTTGCATGTGTTTGTTGATCTTTCAGTGTTTTTTTTTTCAAACACATTCTCATTGCATTAACTTTAAGAACTTTTTCCTTTCATTCTGTTTTATTTTTTCTTCTTCTATATGTCTTGAATAATGTGTGCTTTTCAGGGCACAAACTGCCCCCATGCTGTTCAGTTCCAGTAAGAGATAAAAGATTTACCTGAAATGGACAATTTGTGTTACTGTAGGCCCCTCGTCTTTCGCTTTCTGGGTCACTCATGAGGCTTTTTCTTTTATGCATGAATGCCAGTATGGAGAAGAACACAGAGTTTGAATAATCTATCTACACTGCGTTCCAAATTATTATGCAAGTGACATATCAGTAAGATTTCAGTACAATAAACATTAAGATTTTAGTTTTTCTAAGAAAATGTTTGTTTGTTTATTTATCCATGTCTTTTTAGATAACTGGTATCAATCTCAGACAAAATAATTTGCCAGATCTATGGAAACCCTACTTAGAGGTTGTTCCACATTATTAAGCAAGTCACAGTTCTCATGCAATATGGGGAAGAAGAAAGATCTTTCTGAAGATGAAAAGCATGAAATGGTGTGCAAAAGGCATGAAAACAACTAATATTGTTTGAAACTGAATGGAGATTATCGAATTATCATAAGATTTGTTAGTGATTTAGAGAACCCGGTCAGATAAAGGCTTATTAAGGAAAGTTCCTGTCCAAAAAAATTAATTGTATTAAAAGGGCAGCTATAAAAAAGCCAGTGTTGAGCATCAAACAGGTATTTGAAGCTGCTGGTGTCTCTGGAGTCTCAAGAAGCTCTCCATGCAGGCTGGCAGTTGTGCGTAAAGATGCATTTCTGCCACTCCAAATCAAACCTCAGAGAGAAACATTTACAGTGGGTTTAGAAATACATGAAGACTCATTTTTAAATAGTTTTATTCACTGACCAATGCTGTACTACTATGGATGGTCTAAATGGATAGATTTCTGGATGGTTGGTGAATCGCCACCATGTTCCAACAAGACTGCGACATCAGCAAGGAGCTAGCGGGTGATGATTTGGGCTGGAATACTGGGAAGTGAGATGGAGGGTATTAAAATGACTTTTGCAAGATATGTGGAGTTCATAACTGGCCATTTTCAGCTATGGTATAAAAAGGAGGATAGTGCATAGTACAATGCACTATTGTACAATGCACAATCCACTATCCCATGCTGCAAAAAAAAAACACCACAGCAATAAAACTGTTTGAAAATGTATTTCTGAACCCACTGTAAATGTTTCTCTTTGTGAGGTTTGGTTAGTGGTGGCTGAAATGCATCTTTACGCACAACTGCCAGCCTGCATGGAGAGCTTCTCAAGACTCCAGAGACACCAGCAGCTTCAAATACCTGTTTGCTGCTCAACACTGGCTTTTTTATAGCTGCCCTGTTAATACAATTCATCAATTCCTCAATAAGCCTTTATCTGACCGAGTTCTGCTGTGCTCTAAATCACTCACAAATCTTATGATAATTCGATAATCTCCATTCAGTTTCACACAATATTAGTTGTTTTCATGCCTTTTGCACAACATTGCACCATTTCATGCTTTTCATCTTCAGAAAGATCTTTCTTCTTCCCCATATTGCATGAGAACTGTGACTTGCTTAATAATGTGGAACAACCTCTAAGTAGGGTTTCCATAGATCTGGCAAATTATTTTGTCTGAGATTGATACCAGTTATCTAAAAAGACATGGATAAATAAACAAACAAACAAACATTTTCTTAGAAAAACTAAAATCTGAATGTTTATTGTACTGAAATCTTATTGATATGTCACTTGCATAATAATTTGGAACGCAGTGTATCTATCTATCTATCTATCTATCTATCTATCTATCTATCTATCTATCTATCTATCTATCTATCTATCTATCTATCTATCTATCTATCTATCTATCTGTCCGTCCATCCATCTTTGAAATTCATTTCTTTCAAAATCAATTTTAATTCTGCATCCAATTTACTTCCTCAATTCAAATTCATTAATTCAGTTAGTATTCAAAAGGCATTTTCATTTTCATTCTGAATGCTGCACATCCCTGTGTGAACAATAATCTCTGTTCTTGTCATAATTTTGGAATCTGCATTCTAGTTTGCAGAAGAAAGTCATACAGAATTCTGTGAGCCTCAAAAAAAATGTTCTGAGAAACTACTCTCAGGTTCATTTCAGTGACTCCAAGTGTATAATATCGAACCTCCTAAAGAGTTTTGTGACAAGCTTAGGAGAATATCCATGTGCTTAGTGGAAATCAAACTGGCAATTGCTTCTCATAAATCCAGTGTCATATTATTATCATCCCCCACATTCTTGTGAGATGTTAAGTGATACCGCTGCGTTTGCGTCTCTGAGGCGGCTGACAGATTCCTTGTTTTTGTTTTTTTGTTTTTTGTTTTATGTTGCTCTGTATTCTTTGTGGTAGTTTCAGCAGAAGCAATACTTAAACTAGGCCACCATGAGTGCATTTCAACATCAGCTTTTAAAAAAAAAAAAGGAAAAAAAAAGAAAAAACACATCAACTCATGCCATCTGTCATGTTGGAAACCTATCCAAAATGGCTGCTGCCTGTGATCTGGAGGGAAGCAGCCGTGCACCATCACTATACAGCTAATCAATAGTTACTAGAGCCAACATGGCGCTGCTGCTGAAAAGGATAGTCAGGCTTAGGCAATGTTTGAGACGGAGCCAAGATCCGGGTCCAGAGGTCTCTATGCCAGAAGGGTTTGTCGCTGGAGATTACAGGTTGGCAGCCAAACGCTCCCGTTGTAATCATTGCTGCTCAAAGTCTAAAGGTCAAGCCGAAGAACTCTACCACTGGTAGACATATGAGCCAAGATGGCTCCCCTGTTGGCTGGCTGATACCATCTTTGGACGGGACACAAGTCTGGCTGAGACTGGAAATTGATCAAGGGCTCGGAGAGCGTTGGCAGGTCGTGGCTGACACGCCACCTCTGCGCTTCTCACGGGTTAATTATATTGCTCTTGATTCTGGCAGTAAAATGTGAAAACTTGATTAAATCGCTTGTATTTGATTTTTTTTTTTCTTTTTTCTAAAGACATTTGCGAAAGGTCACAGGCTCGTAACAATTTTGTCATTGTTTATTCTGGCATATGTCATCCTTGTCCTTTGTTTGTTTCCCGCTTGAATGGAAACCTGTTTAGAAATTATCATTTCCCTAGAGCTATAAGATCATCCCTGTTGAATAATGAACGTAACATAATTAAAACAATTACACCAACAAGGAAATGAAAGTGCGATATTAACTGTCAAAGTAAAGTTCATACAGATTACTCACAGCTAAGATGGGAGAAAAAAAAGGCTCTCAATAACTTTGAGACCAGACCGATCATTAAGCTCATATTAACTTCACAATCCTCATCCAGCGACGCAATTAATCATTCAGTCTGATGAAGCAAAGTCATTTAAAGTGCTTAAAATGTAATTATTCAGCAATAAACGCGGCATGGCCTGCGCTGTCAGGAGCAGGATGAGGAAGAAGGACACGTCCGGCCCGCGCATCCGAAATGGCGTGGTTGGATTTGGAAAGTTCATTTCTTTAATGTGATTCGGTGAAAGTCACCGTAGTGTTCATAAGGGCCCGCAGACTTGATTGAAGCAAAGTGATGCAAAGGGACATTAATGAAACTGGAACTTAATTGAGTAGGATGGAACAAACCCGGACGAGACCTCCTTTTGTAATTGCCTTCTTGTCACTTTCACTTTCCGTCTAAATGAATGTAAATCTAGAGGGTGATTTTTGCCCAGAATGACGATGTTATGAGGTGTTGTATCCGTTTCAGGGCTAATTGGATTGACCTGTAAGGGACGTGCCATATTCAGTGTTAAGAATGAGCCTGTTTTTTTCAATGTAGCTACCCAGAATGTTTGTTCAAGTTGTTGTTCAACTGCCGTATGGAAATTCTTAATGCCGGCACTTATCACCACTGCTTATTTTTAGACTTTTTAGTCGTCAATCTCACCATGTTCATTAATTTGAGTCCATTTTACTTGGACAAAAATTACATTATTTTAGCCAACAACTATAAACTTTTAATTGTTATATCCAAAATTTATTAATTTAAACATGCATCAAACATGTAAATTATTGTAAATGAATTTATTAATGTATTAGCTACTCTTTAGAAGTTACTGTGTTGTGAGTTCTCCACGCATTAGAAGAGTGCAATTAATTTTTTGGTTTTTACAGACTAAATTCTTGCATTACAGCTCTTGCTGCAAACACGCCAATCTGATTGCACAACTTAGTTCAAGTTTATCCATGTGCATTCACATTATTGTCTGTGTAAAAGATGTTATATTATGTTTTTGTTGTGGATATTGCTTATTAATCTCATATAAACATGGATTTTTTTTTTTTTTATGTTGAAAACCTTTCACCATGCCTTCTTCATTTATTTGATACTTTTCATGTGTGTAGATTTTGTTGTACACTTTAACCCAGACTTTCAGTCCTAAAATAGTTAAACAACCCCCCACCCCCTCACAATATGTCACCTGAAACACAAAAGAAGATAAGAATAATTTTGACCATATAATGATAAAATATCTTATTTTGATAAAATATCTTATTCTCTTAAATAATGACTGAATTTTATTTTTGGGGTCTCTTTAAAATCCGAAAATCCATAATAAGAATATGAATTATTGCATGTTTAAAATTATGATCCTCTAAACAAGGAGCAAAATGATCATAAACCATTTTAATATTTGTAGTTTTAAAATTAATTGTTTTTGTTTTTTTTAGCTTGGTTACCTACTGTAGTATACATCAGTGTAAGTGTATAAGGCAAAAACATATTATTTGTCTGTATTTAGGATAGATAAAATATTATTAGCTCTAGCAAGACAAGACACACACACTACAGAATGCTATTAAATACAATACATTGTTAGAGATGTGCTGGGAGTGACACTGTAAGAATGTTCACCATTAAAAAAAAAAAAAAAAAAATCTGTAATGCTTGCATGTCACTGTTTGCCATTGTTAGACAAATTAAACTAATAAGAGATTGTGGAAAAATGTGTTTTAAGAAAGTTTATTTTCTGAAAGTACACAGGGTCAAAAGTGCCCATATGATGAAGCACCACACAGGATACATTTGAGTGAGCTAATTAAACCGCTAACATAGCGTTTCAGTTGAACACACTTCAGCTCAAGCAGATTTGCTTTCTGTTTCACTGAGTTTCTTTGAAGTTCTCAAACTGTTAACGTCCATCTTTAGAATGAGGTCTCAGATTATATTTTTCAGATTCCCTGACAATCCCAATGCCCTATGGACTCTCAAAGCTGCTGTGTCCTTGGAAACTCCCGCAAGTCTATAACCAATGTAATGGTGGTATTTTCCTCCAAAGGATGATTAGAAAGAGGTTCAGTTAGCGTGACATCAGAGGTTATCTGGGTTGTCCTTTGAGGGTCTTAGTTGGTGGGTGTGACTGTAGCCGTCCATGCTCACAGGGCTTTAATTGGAACAAATGTGCTAATTAACCAAATTCATTTCCCTGTTTCCTGGCCGGAGGCTTATCACTCCCATTTGGATCTGTCCCTCAATGTTCATCTGCTCTCTCATCTCTCCATCTCCAACCCAACGCTTCCCCCCAGAGACCCAAAGCAGACCCAGAAACAGCCTGCGATTTGAATACAAAACACATACACTCGTACAGAATTAGAGGGAATTTCCCCCCAACAAAGGAGATGGAGGCATTGATAGAGGAAGAGCTTTAGATTAGGTCTCAGATAGGGAAATAATTAGAAAGAAAATGAAAGAGTTTAGATAACAAGTTCAGATAATCATGAGAAGGGGGTTTGGAAGTAAAATACAGGCTCTTTGTGGTGCATTTGATCTGATAGTCGGTGAGGGAGTTTCATGGAAGACAGATATGTAAATTAATATTAATACTCAATAAACCAATAAATGATTGTAGTAGGGTTTATCATATTTTATTTTGCTGATAATTTTGCTCCAGTACATGGATGATTTCTCTCTGATATCTTATAATAGTCTTGATAATTAACGCCACAGTATAATCCTTCCATTCAATAACTCTGTCTTCTACAGACTATGAACAATAAAACACATTTGTAAATGAATGACCTCACCTAGATTTATAAATGGCCTTGATGTCTTTCACTTTCTCGTTTGTTTTGAAGTCTTTCCAAAACCTCATATTTTAGCTTAATTAGAAAGTCAGACTTTTCATCCACAAATTTGAAATGTAACTACACTTTTCTTCCTTTTGCAGGCACATTTATGTTGAAAACAAAGACTTAATTCTTATTGGTCAGTTTGCTTATTAAAGGTGTATGAAAACCCTCACTGTAAAAAATAACCATGAGAAGGGGGTTGCCTTAAAATTTTGAGTTCATTGAAAATTCAATTTGAGCTAATTCAATGAAGTTGATTGGTTTAATCAACAGAAACATATATACATGTTTCTGTTGATTAAACCAATCAACTTCATTGAATTAGCTCAAATTGAATTTTCAATGAACTCAAAATTTTAAGGCAACCAGGTAACTTACTTTTTTAAGTTAAACCAACAATTCTTTTTTACAGTGCTTAATGAACAGCAGTATTTATTTGTAAACTTTGTTTTTTATTAATTTTTGCTTTGCTTTTGATCAAATAAATGCAGCCTTGTTGAGCATAAGGGAATTTATTCAAAAAGTAACTTTTGAACAGTATATAAATTAAATAATTAAAACAACAGTTTATTTGATCCCTTTAGATGTTGAATTCTTTGGGCCCTATCATATACAGTACCCGGCACAATGTGGCACCAGGCACGACGCAAGTGTTTTTTGCTAGTTTCAGCCTGGCTAGGGTGACAAGATTTCTCATGGTGGAATACAGGACGGGTGAGCAAGGGGTGGGTAATATGACCATGATATGAGAAATTTAATTTTACTTTTTTTTTTCAGATACAGTAGGTTTATTTACCATATATACATTTATTTAACATCTTTTGTTGTTTGATTAACATTAATGACAGTCAAATATTTAATTAGGCTACTGTCCTTTTAAGACCGAATTCAGGGATGTAATATACTGACACATATCCAATTCACCTACCTGTTTACATCCACTTAAGCCATAAGTTATAACCGATAGTATTTACATGAGATACTCCACATGATGGACATTTTGGCAACTAGAGTTTGGTTCCAAAACTCAATAAATGCCATTTAAAAAAAAAAAAAAAAATGAGTTCTTGCCAAAATCAGTATTTTATCTAGTCGGTAATGAAAAGACAATTTATAATTTTACACAAAATGCGATATCCGCCGTGTTATTCTGTCATGTTTTCTCCCTTTCTCTCCAAAATGCGACAAACGCCACTCTCCCTTCTCTGCAGAATGCAATATATCCCCTCAACCAATCACAGTGCACCATTCCACACATTAAACAGTAATGACAGCACTCTGAATATACCCGGCATCCTAGTTTTTCTCATCTTCTTTGTACTTTGTGATCAACAAAAACAGAAAAAAATGAATGAATCTGATGCGTTGATGAACATGTGGTGGTTTCTGTGGTGGGTAAGAAACGTAAGCCATCGAAATCTAATCATTTACATGAGGAGATTAAGAAGATAAGGCACTCAGGAGGAGAAAAAATGCCGGCTGTTGCTTGTTCCACAATAGCATCAAACTTCTGTCACGGTCCCCAAAACTGAATCATGAACAGTTTTTAAAAGCCGTTTGACCAAGAATGATTCATTCTCAAATCTGGCATTGGTAGTTTTGATTCTAAACATCTGATAGAAAAAGAAAAAAAACATAACATGATTGCTATTTGAATGTTTGCAGTATAGTGACGCCGCTGGGTAGTTGCAGTCAATTCCAATGTACTAGCCAAATGTGTTGTTTTTATTTTAACCGTGCGGTGGCGCCAGATACTTTTTAATCAGTAATGACAAAAGGAGACATAATTAATTTATAGCATTAACAAGATGACCCGTTGAATTCATTTTGGGAGCAATGACTGATTTAATGTATTTTTAGTCCAGTGCCTGTATTTAAGATTAGTATTGACCAAGTTCAGAGGCTGTCATATATGTGGATCAACTTACTTTGGATCAACTTTTATATTGATTCAATGGATTAATTGCATTTTGGGGAAAAATAATCAATTTTTTTAATAAATGTTTGAAAATCAAAATCTGGATTTGAATTTTTAATGTTATTATAACCTAAAGATGCTATGTGAAAGTTTAAAACAGAAAACAGTGGTTTTCATCTTGCCACTTTATTGGTAAAGAAAACACATTTTTACTCAAATTAATCAAAATGGATTTATAGCGTTTTGGAACCAAACTCTTCATTTGACCATTCAGACGCAAGGAGAACTGATCGCATGCTGTCTGAGAGAACTGGGATCACGCGCAAGGAAAGACAGAGAGCGGGTGTGAGAAGCCCTTCTGGTGCGATTCCGCCTATCCAGCCTTCACTAATGGCAAGTTAATCAATAACGAATTGTGATTGGATGGTCATTTTGTTCTACGACGAATTGATTGGGCTGTTCTGACAGAACACTTTACTACTTGTTCTATGATTACCCAGTTGTAAAGAAATTTTTAGGAAAGATGAAATACGGGACAAAACTTGATTTTTTTTTTTGACAAGTCTGGGAAACTAAAAATGGAGCTGAAATACTGGGTTTTTCCCGGGACGTCTGGTCACCCCTAAGCCTGACTCAATTATCATTTCGATGTTTTTTAAATAGCAAATGCATTTGCGCCCATTTGTGCACCCATAGGAGTGCTGGTCAGAAAACGAGGTGTGTTGGCACGTTGCTATTTTGAGGCAAAAGAAATAGACTGTGCCATTGACTTTAGACCAGGTTTCAGTTGGTCAATTGCACAGTCTATTTCATTTGCCTCAAAATAGCAAAGTGCCAATATTTTTTTTAATTCAAGAACGCATTAGTAATATTCACCTCTAGGCGTGAGTACACTCTGCTTATTACACACACAGGGACACGCAGCAGCACACAAACATGCCAAATATTAAAAATAAAAGGATTATTATGTAAAAGATTATTATTGTGTGTATAAAGATAAAAATGCTTTTCCCGTAGATGGTATGCTTGTGCGCTTTAACCTCACGCGGATCTGTTTCCTCACTCGAGAAGCGTTCAGTTTTTCCACTTGCAAATTCAGCCATGTAAATAGCAAATCCTCCATGGTGCGAGCGCAACTGGCTTTTAAAAGAAATGGGAGATGAGACTCTGATTGGTTTATTACACAATTCGCCCAAAACACATCCATTACTCATTAAGAGAATAGGGACAACCCTTTTAGACCATGCACTGGGCGTGCTGACCATTTTTCCTGTTGTTAAACTAGCAAAAGTGGATTCTGACATTCCCTAAGTGCTCTTGTCGTGCGCTTTAGACCATGCGCTTAGATCATTAAAATAGGGCCCTTTGTCTTTGCCTTCCCTGATATACTTTAGTTGCTGATAGGTAGGTCTGTGGTGTTTTTTTAAACTAGAGTGAATAAGCATTATGGAGTAAAAGAAGCAACATGACTGGATTAACTTTTGAGGTCCAAACACAGAAAGGAGGGAAGGGAAGGAGGGAGCAAAAAAAAAGAGGACAGATGCAGTCACCGCCGTTCTGGGAGCTCTGGACTGGAACGGAGAAAAGAGTGAAATTAAAAGCATATGATGAAAGAGTTCTCTCCGGCCATCACGAAGATGAGAAAGAGAGAGAAATCTCTCACACATGACAATCTGATGGCTGATATATTGATTTTCCTCCCTTCATTATTCTTCTAGGCCTTAGAGAGAGAGTCGAGCAATTTTACTCACCCCACGTGCGTGTTTGCTGCTGTGTTGTTCCAGCGCAGAGGGCGAGAACTTCACACACAAACAGAGATTCCCAAGGGGCGTGCTGTGTTTTTAATCTGCAAACGCACAGTGACATAAATCAACCCGCGTCCCCGTGCCCTGACGACCGCCGCCCCTCTGGACCGACTTTAAACTGGTGGCTGTTGCCAAACGATTGCAATTTACACGACCAGCCATGCGAGGAGGGCGCGTCGTCATGCCATTGCTGCGTTTGTAAATCCTAATGAATCAGACCGTCAAACATCAGAGCTGTATAAATAACACTAGGCTGGGCTTGACCTTGCAGTGACCTCAAACTGAAATCTTTGGATGAGCTGTGACCTGTGATCCAGTCAAAGTGACAGGTTTGAACGTGACTATGCAGAGCACCTGGGAGAATACACATCTATCGCAGTACATGCTTTTTTATTGAGCTGCCAGTCTGCGATGGGTCACTCAGAGGTCATTGTGAAATGCTTGCTGTTGCATTGATACAGCTTGTGTCTTATTTGACAATGTTTCTTCACTTTAATTGGCTGAGCTGATGTGGGGGCGATGTTTACTTCAAATAGGCTGTCAGGAACGGCCTCATGCTGGTTTGTGAAGTTCATGAAAAGGTTGACAAAAAATGGTAACTCAACCTCTACAGCCTCTTCATGAAAATTGTAGATTGGTTCCAGGACAAGGGGATGCGTTTTGCTTGTGGTCTCACAGTTGCATTGCTTCTCTGCTAGTTGGATTGACAGTAAACTTTCATTAAAGTGTCTGGATTTACTCACAAAATCTGTCAAATTTGCCTCTTTTTGCAGGTTGAGTGGCTGAAGAACGAAGAGCTGGTGAGTTCTCTTGACGATGTCAATATTGACACTCGAGCTGACCACAACTTGATCATCAATGAAGCAAGGCTGTCCGACTCTGGAAATTACACCTGCCTGGCCAGCAACATTGTTGCTAGGAGACGTAGTGCAACGGCAACAGTCATTGTGTTTGGTATGGAGACAAACCCAACAATTTAGTATATCCTTTTGGTTATTAGTTAATACATTTTACCCTATTTTTTTTCTCTGTGACTTATTCTGCAGCTTACGTAGACACTAAATCATTCACAACATACTTGTTGAGAAGCACTGATTCATTCAGGAACAAAGCAAGTGTTTGTCTTTATGGATGAGTCACTGAATCATTCACAACTGATTCTTTCAGAAACACTCTGAAAGAATCAGTTGTGAAAAAAAAATAAGTGGGCGAGTCTCATTTTGAAGGCTGCGGAGCTTGCATTTGTCAGCCGCATCCGTCATTTGAGGCTGTTTTGTTTCTGAAAAAGTAACTATTACATTTTAAAGCAAGAAAGAAATTATAATAATGTAAGTCTCACAAGTAATAAGTCAATTTATAATGGTTACTTTTCTGAAATGAGAAATCCTCAATGAGTTGTGCAGCCAACAAATGCAACCTTCGGAGGGCGCAGCCTTCAAAATGAGAAAAACTAGTAACTGTCTTTATGAAGGTTGTGTCTAGAAGGGATACAGCAATGGCCGGAAGTGAGGCAAAATTTCACAATAAAAATAACAGTAAATTAATTTGCTACTTAGCAGATTGTCTTTTATTAACAACTGCACCTACCCCAACCCTAAACCTACCCTTACAATAATGCAAATACAGTAATTAAATTACTGAATATTAATTTTGCGCATACCCAGTGTCTGTAGCTGTATCCCTTCTGGTCTTTACCCTTTATGAATGAGTCATCATTCACTGCCAATTCTTTCATAAACCCTGATTCATTCAGGAACAAAACACGAGACTGTCTTTATGGATGAGTCACTGAATCATTCACAACCGATTCTTTCAGAAACACACATAGTAAGGAAAAAACAAGTGGGCGAGTCTCATTTTGAAGGCTGCGGAGCTTGAATTTGTCAGCCGCATATGTCAATGAGGCTTTTTCATTTCTGAAAAGTAACCATTACATTTCAAAGTAAGAAAGAAATTATAATAATGTATAATAATGTAAGTCTAACAAGGAATAAGTCAATTTTATAATGGTTACTTTTCTGAAATGAT
The DNA here is from genome assembly GCF_018812025.1 of Megalobrama amblycephala. Lineage (NCBI taxonomy): Eukaryota > Metazoa > Chordata > Actinopteri > Cypriniformes > Xenocyprididae > Megalobrama > Megalobrama amblycephala. The sequence continues at coordinate 21,548,884 of NC_063061.1, read as the reverse complement.
ACATCCTCAATGAGGTTTTGCAGCCTTCAAAATGAGACAAAGCTAGTAACTGTCTTTATGAAACGAGTCATCATTACTGACTATTCTTTTAGAAACCCTGTTTCATTTAGGAAGAAAACAAAGTGACTGTCTTCATGAATGAGTCACTGAATCATTCACGGCTGATTTGTTTTGAAACACTGATTCATTGTGGAACAAAACAAGTGACTAGTCGAGTCCAAAAATGCATAGTCTCTTTGAAGTTTAGGAATTTCTTTTGAAAAAGTAATTACTCCGACCCTTAAAAAAAGAATGGTCTATATAGTATAATTGTGTGTAGTATGAATATATTCACCAAGTTTTCGGTGTCATGTGACCTACCAGAATCAGTTGTGCTGCATCACTGCCATTCACAAATCCTCTCCCGTGGTTACATGGGATAGTAAAGTGCATCCATCAGATGCACAAGTCAGAATCTTGCCGAAGTAGTAGGTCGTCCATGCATTTTTTTTGTCTACTTGTTTTACAAATACTGTGAATTCGGACATACTACTTACAACCAGTGTTGGGGTAATGCATTACAATATTGCGTTACTCCCTTTAAAAAATAACTATTTGCATTACTTAGTTACTTTTTATGAAAAGTAATGCATTACAATACTTTTGCATTACTTTTTAGCAGCTAAGCTGGGCTTGCTTGTTTTTTTTTGTTTGTTTGTTTGTTTTGTTTGTTTGTTTTTTAATGACAACAAAAAAGTTCTATTTTTGGCAAATGTTAAGGCCCTTTCACACCAAAAGTGAAATGAATAAGCCTCAGGCTGAAAGAAATGCAAATATACGCCCATACAGTAGAGGGCGCAGCTCAAGCAAACCTTTCAGCTGTGCTGCTATTTTGGATTAAAGAAGAGTATTATACAGGAGAAGAAAGTTCAAAACTCTTTCTAAGTCTAATCTAAAGTCATTTTTGATTATTAGTTTGGTTGAATTAATTCATTGAAGGTCAGCAGCAAAGATATTAGTTGATAAAGTGAGATTAAATACATAAAGTATGTTTATGTAATTTAATAAAGTTAATTATTACAGGTTTGCATACAATTCTGAGATTGCATTTCACTGTTTTTATTCATCTTGAGGAATACTGAATGTTTTTGTTCAAGTGATATAAGTAAATGCATGTTCACATTTAGTCTAGAACTACAATAACCATCATGTTTCGCACACAACACCTCTGCACTTTATTTCTCTCAACATGGGGACAGGAGAGCTGTCAGTCAATAAATGTGAAAAAGTAACTTGCGATACTTATTTGAAAAAGTAACGTAGATATTTTGCTGTAAATTGAAAAAGTAATGCATTACTTTACTAGTTACTTGAAAAGTAATCTGATTACATAACTCAAGTTACTTACCACTTCTACTGCTCACATACTGTTTTTTTTTTTTTTACCCATTATATTCTGTAGTAGGGAAGTATGCATATTCAGATGCAGCTACTGTTTTATAAAAACAGTATTACATTTATTTTACACAGTATTTTATATTGTCTCTTGAATCCCTTATTCATTCAGAAACAAAACAAGTGACTGTCTTTATGAATAAGTCATCAAATCATTCACTCAAATGATTCTTTTAAAAACATTCACTCATAAAAGCAGTCACTTGTATTGTTCCTGAATGAATCTGCATTTTTGAAGGAGTAAATCATTAACTCACTCTTAAACAGTGACATTTGTCGCCACCTACTGGCGTAACAATGTAACATGCAGAAAGACAACTAATACACAGACTGACAATTTGTCTGAAATGTGCAAACACAAACAGTGACAAATTCCAGTACACATGGAATATGAGAGCTATAAAAGGAATCTGCTAGATTTTAAGTGCAAGGAAAGTTTCATTTAAACATCTGGATCTCACAAGAGTTTGTGTTGATCACAATGTGTGAAAGTTTGAAATGCTGCAGAAGGGCTCTGTCCATCTATTTTGTCACCTACACCGACCTTCAGTCTAACAGTTTACAAAAAAATGATCACCTATAAATCACCATCCCGCCACAACCCATGACACAGCGCCGCCGTTTTTCAAATCCTCAATAATTCATCAAGCGAGACTTAATGTAGAAATACACCGTTTCATCATTTCGCCAGACCTGTGACTGCGTGAAGCCATCACTTAGACGCCCAGTATGGGTTCGATTATCTATTTTTGTCAACACATATAATGAGTTAATGATTCTAACGCTCCCTGTGTGGCCAGCATTGCCACGGTTCAGGCTCCATTAGCCTAATTGACATGGTCTCCTAGTGTTTTATCCTCAATATTTTGATGGTAAGGTAATATGGCGCACTCTCTCTCCCTCTGCGTGCCTTCTGAGAGTCAGTCACAGATGAGGGCTGAAGCTGGCAGTTTTTAGAGGCTTGATTAAACACACTGAAAAGCTTTGACATGAGCTGTCAGAAGCAGGCAGCACTGATTGAGCGCTAGCTGACTGATCCGCAATTAACGTGTAGCAGCTAGCATAGCATCTACAATTTTACATGACTCCCAGCAGTCCCTAAGGCTTAGCAGACACAAGGGAATTACTTGTGTGATTTAAGGGAATGCATTGTTTGTTGGTGTTGATAATATTCTTAGTGAAGTGTAAATAAGATGATGCACTGGTTAAGAGAAGGGAAATTAGCTACAGTAGCACACACTTTTATAGTGAGTTGTACCCTCAATAGTGCAAAATTTGTGAAATTAATAAACAGAATATGATGTTTTAGCAGTAGTTCAAAACAAAACCCTTTTTGTGTTCATATTAAACCAGCACCATTGGTTATTTTCAAATATATCTATCCTTCATGTGTCCGCTTCATGTATTCAGTCATGAGAATCTATCTTAGTCATTTGTATTTCTCATTAAGTCCTCAGCGTGGCTGTTAGTGCGCGTCCAAGACATGTTTATGAAGTCTTGGGCATTCTAATGTAATTTCTGTATAATCCAGTTTGAATCTCTTCCATGAACCAATTGAATGATCAAGTCACTTCTAAGCTTATTAGATGGAGTATTACGAAGAGCAGCGTGTGTCGTTTTAGCCACGTAGCATGTGCAAAACTACCTCTTGCGGTAATACTTAATTTTGGTTCTAGAGTTTGATTTATTTAGTTGTATTAAGTTGTATGGAAAGCAAAACTCTCCAAATGAACCATGCAGTGCGGATAAACAATGCCTTCCAATAGGCTGTGGAGGGATTTGAAATTCCTTTCAAATAAACAATAAGGCTAATGCTAATTCAGTCTATTTTCTCTCTTTGTCAGTGAATGGAGGGTGGTCATCCTGGACGGACTGGTCCGAGTGTAACGTCCGCTGTGGAAGAGGAGTTCAGAAGCGAACACGGACCTGCACTAACCCTGCTCCGCTTAATGGAGGGGCTTTCTGTGAGGGAATGTCTGTACAAAAGAGCACCTGCACCTCTCCCTGCCCAGGTTAGACACACAGAACAGGTAGTCAATGAGAATGTGATGAAAGACCTAGGTATCTCAAAAACAAATCTTTCCCATTAAGTTGTCCTCAATGTATACAACATAACCTATGTATCTGATTTGTGAACAAATCTTATTAGTGTTATGAGCCAGTTCTTTTGTTACTTGCTGAATTGTTACTGTAACTCACTCACCAAAATATGAGGCATTACTTTTAGTCATATCTTATCAGGATGTAAAATATTTAAGAAATTGTCATAAATACTGTTCAAAATACTTAATACTTATGCTCACCAAAGCCACATTTGTTTGATCAAAATACAATAAAAACTGTAATATTGTGAAGTCTTATTACCATTTTAAAATGTTAAACGGTTTAATTTTATTTATTTTTTTGTTGAAAATATTTTTATAATATTTTTTAAAATATAATATTTTTTATAATTCTTTGATGAATAAAAATAAAAATAAAAATAGAAATCTTTTTATTCATTTTAATGTGTAAATGCTGAAAAAAGGTTAATTTCTCACAAAAAAAAAAAATATATAAAAATAAAAATAAATAAAATTCAATTAAATCTAACTGACCTCAATTTTTGAAACTGAATATATTATACTTTTACTTTAAGCTTAGAAATAGCCAAAAAAAAAAAAAAAGGAAAGGGGAAAAAAAGGAAACTCTAAGAATTTTTTTTTTCTTCTTCAGTAAATTAGTTTTAAGACAGTAAAACATGCCTGATTTCATATATATAGATAGATAGATAGATAGATAGATAGATAGATATTGATAGATATTGAAGTCTGACCCAAATTAAGATGTACTCATTTTAAGATGTACTCAAATTTGCCTGCATTAAATGCACTCTTTACTTTCCAGCTCTTTGTTCTTGAAAACCTAGAAGTGCATTTTGCCAGCAGATTCAACAGTTCAAGGCTGGTCAGTCAGGCGACGTGAATATGTCTCACTGCTATGGCTTGTTAATTAAACATGCTTTCTGAACAAATTGATAGCTAATCCATCTGTCTGGGAGGCTGCATATAAAGTAGGAACTTGACAGTATGTGCTGCATTTAAATTGACCTCAGTGACAGAAGCTACTAGAGTTTTACATTTGAAATGTGTCTACATTCTGTTAATGTGGTGCTGTCATTCTCACAGATTTCCTGTTTACTGTCTAAAGCGAGATTCAGTGCTCCTCATAGCGAACAAGGGTGATGGAGTGAGACAGATAAATGGGGATGAAAGAAATTCAGAAAGACAGAAGTGAAAGGGAGCGTGTGTATGTGACAAAGATATGGAGCTAAGAGAAAATCGTGATTACGAAATTCCATAAGTCAAAGAAGTTAAGGGAATCAAGAAAGACATATGAAAGGAGAAAGGCAGGGGGACAGAAAAAGTGAAACCTGTTGGAGTGAAAGAAAGGTGCAGAAGAAGAGAGTTATCAGTCGCCTGGTCCTCGAGAGCTCTTACGCTGACTAAATTTATGGTTTCATTGGAAGCACCAGTCACAACGGAAACACTAGTCATGTTGGGGGAAAAGTTATCTGAGGAGGGCACCAGTCACTCTGCAATCTCGCTCTCCAGCCCAGATCAATCCCAGTACCCCACTCAACAGACACACAAGCACAGCATTTGCATTTAGATTAGCCGCAGAGGAAACACCAGCAGCCCATGGAGTCGTTAGGGTAAAGGGGGAAGCCTGATGGAACAAGACAAAAGTAAATTGTCTTTTGCGTTTGTCAGAGACAAACCTTGAGAGAGAAAATCCTGGAATTATAGAAACGCCACCTGCAGAAAGAGGAACAAAATGAGTGACCATTCTGAGAGAAAGTTTGAATTCTAGTTTTTTAGTTGCAAACTTTTTTTTGTGTGCTCTTATGAAAATGTGTATCTTTTTGTGTGTGTTTGTGACAGTGGACGGTGGCTGGGCCGAGTGGACTATGTGGTCTGTGTGTAGTTCTGAATGTGAGAGGCAACGCACTAGGGAGTGTACAGACCCAGAGCCAAAACATGGTGGCAGGCTGTGTGATGGAGCGGCCCTAGACACGGACAACTGCACTGGAGATCTCTGCATTCAAGGTGGGTAAATCATCATAATCATTATTACTATCATCGCCATCATTTTCATCGCTGCTATAAAATAGTTTTAGTTAGTTTTGTATCAAATTCAGTGTGATTTTTGGTGACCGAGATCTGGCAGCAGCTAATTTTTCCTCTTGGGTGAGCGATTCGATCACAGCTTATCCTGCCATGAAATGTGCCATAGGCCAGCAAACCAATGAGAAAGTGGGACAATGATGACATTCCAAAACAAAAGCGCTAAGGCGCAAACGCTGCTGTAGATCAGCTTACCCGGAAGTATCCGTAACTGGCAGATTTCAGCTTATTTTCGTTTATTGCCATGGCAACATTTCTAATGTTCATATAATTAATTCTAATGTTGTATAATTAATATTTTATTTCAGCTTTATTTTAATTTTAGGTAATGATAATAACCCATATATATTCACCAGGTAGGTAGATAGGTAGGTAGATAGATAGATAGATAGATAGATAGATAGATAGATAGATAGATAGATAGATAGATAGATAGATAGATAGATTTCATTTTGAACTATTAATGAAAAGACAGTGTAAACGACAGTAATGAAAAGATGGTGTAATGCTTTGTACATTACATGACGCTGTGTGTGGTGGTAAAATGTTTAAAGAGGCTCAATATGCTTCTGATATTCTGTTATACAGCTCATCCAACTTCCTCAGTGCAACACAACATAGAGCGGTAAAAAATCATCTCACTTTTGTTTAGATCAGTGGAGACAAGTGCTCTGTGGAAGGCTGTCAGCATCTGAATGAAACCAGTCAGTCAAACCCTCAGACGAGCAGCACTTGACAGGCCGTTTTGTAATTCCTTGGGAGAGGCAGAAATCTTCTGTTTTAATCCTCCTCGCTCATCATCCTGACAGTTCTTTAATCAATCTTTCCTGCCTCCATCCCCTAAGGGAGGAGGGTGTACACCTCGCCATCCTCTGCAGATGAGTCTAAAGCCCAACGGTGATAGACATCCCTATCAGAGACCAATTTCCTACATCTAATACGGACACACACAACCACGCACACTAATGCATCCGTAACCTTCTTTCTATGTGAACGTGGTAATTTTGTGTAAAAGATTTGACAGTGATTCCAGATTACATGCCTGTCATTGACCATCATACATATGTAAATCTGTGTTTAGACATTTTGATTCAGTGTCGTCTGTTATTTACCTCCTACATAATTCTTAAAATTCATTTTTTTTTAAAGAACTAGAAGGATTTCAGAGGTTTCTTCTGGCTTTCTGCAAGAGCTCAACTTTATCAGCTCATGGGATGTCACACCAAATGGGCTTTTTTATATCTCCAATGGATTCTGTGTGTGCATAAACATCTGAAAATTGCATCTCATAGCATGTTATGCGTGTCTGTTTCTGCAGACAGGAAGCTGCTCCACGATGTGAAGGTTCCGCAAGGTGAGTCACCACCGCTTCACCTTTCATCTGTTTCTTTTCTTTTTCACTTTGATTTTTTTAAAACTTCATTTTCATAAATTCATTCATATGCATTGCATTGCATTACTTTTGAATATGCTCATAGACATATTAAGCATGATGTAATAACTCCACATTGCATCACAGTCATCCATCTTAATATTGCCATTCTGTTCGTCGTGTCATATAATTAACCCATTTTACTGTTATCATCATTCTGAGTCACGCTTGACAAACAACCTTATTGCAACCTTTACATAAGCTCATTTCCACACTCATATTGTTCAACATTGGGTTGATGCCCTGTCAGTTAGGTTTCTAATGAATCATCCAGTATGCCATTTGAAACAACCTGGAAAACCAGTTAAGTCGATGACATTTTAAAGACAGCTTTCAGAGTGTTGACTCAATGAAATGGTGCCACATTAACGACAATGACACACCACAAAGATTAAACGTCTTTGACGGGTTTTCGCCTGAGGAATGTCAGTGTCCCCGTCATGATTATAACATAGCCAGACACAACTCAGTAAACTTAACCTGTTACTTAACCTATACCATTTAAAAGTTTTGTGTTGGTACAATTAAAGTCCCCCTGTAGTCAATAATTTTATCTCTTAACACTCAACATTGATCAGCAAAATTACATATTTAAAAATTTTTTCCTGTGAAAAACATTTCTTCATGCCTTAAAATAGCTGTATGTAACTCTACATACCTGCCTCATTTAGTATACGAGGATCTATGAATACGCTAATTAGCCCCGCCTCCACTCACTCGCACAAGCTCAGAGATCCACTCGGTCAACTTACTGAGGTAAACGCTGCACAATGGTATCGTTTTTTACAACGTCGGACACATAACAATAGCAATGTACAGTAATGTAGTAATGTACATTATACACTTATACACCCGCTATATTGCTATATCTACCTGTCTTTATATCACTGCAGGTTTAAAGAGAAAATACTCGACAATGGTGTAAAAACACCACATAGACATATAAACAACATTAAAATCTAGATTTTCACCACAGAAAATTATTGCTATTGACAGTAACTGTTTTCTATTTAAATATATTATGAGATGTAATTTATTCCTGTAATGGCAAAACTGAATTTTCAGCTGCCATTACTCTAGTCTTCAGTTTTACATGATCCTTCAGAAATCATTCTAATATGCTGTTTGGTTAGTATGCCCCGTCCACACTTCCTGTTTCAGTGCAGGAAAGAAAACTCTGCTCCTCCAGTAGTTTTTGGGGGTTTTGAAGCCTTATCTGAACTCCAATCTGAAGTCAAAGAGAAGAGAACGAAGCGGGTTACAGAGCAAAGGAGAGGGAAAACGAAAAGAAAAGGCAGCAAAAGTGAGCAAATACACAAACACAAGTGCAAAAGAGATTCATTAGCCTGCCAAACTTTTCTAGAGCTCCCAATTAACCTGCTCTGTTTGCTGTTAGTGCAGCTCCACATGTTTCTGGCTAGTGTTTTCATAGCCGCAGGCTTTGTCTGATGTTCCCTACCCGTCTGGGGGCTTTTGAATGCTTAGGAACGACATGCTAGGTTTTCTTTGTTCTGTCTGTTGTTCATTGAGTCCTGGTTGAATTGTTTGCGCGAAGAAGTCGACAGATAGGGCCTAATCACTACAGATGAGATCATATAATGAGCAGCGTTGTCACGAAATCCCTGTGGAAGGTTTGCGGTTTTTGCTTTGCCAGATTCGCTGCGTGTGTTCGTGTTGAGAGTCAGGTGTGCGGTTGAGGGCTGATTGTAATCGCCCATCGCTAGAGAACTTTCATTAGTGCTGGAGGTGTCTGGGAAAGTGGGACCATTAGAGATACTGAGAGAGAAAGAGAGACTTCTGTGATGAAAGTGTTTGTGGTTATGTAATTTATTTCCTGTGTTTTGTGGCGGAGTCATATCTGTGTACATCAAAATGAGATCCCTGAGCTATTTGATGGAGCAAATAAACAAATACCTTTATATAATCATTTTCAAAGAACTACAGTCATTGCTTTGTCATCTTGTATTTCTCTTCAAAATCATTTTCTCTTCTTCTAGCTGAAATGGAGAGCAATAACGATGTGGCGCTCTACTCCGGTCTGGCTGCCGGCGTAGTTACCGTCGTCGTGCTGGTCATCGCTGTAACACTGTACAGGCGGAATCAGAGCGAGTATGGTGTTGATGTCATTGACTCGTCTGCGCTGACCGGAGGATTTCAGTCCTTCAGCTTCAAAAGTGCCAGGCAAGGTGAGCGAAAACAACAGCGTCAAATTGCCCCAAGTGTATGTATGACTCATGACATAATTACAGTGTTTGCATGTTAGAACTATGAAAAAACTGATTACTTCTTTCTATTTTCTCCACATTTTCCGACAGTTAATTCAGCTTGAACTGTTTAACCCGCAAACTCCATTCAAATGTTAAAGTTTTGAATTACATTCATATTTCTTGGGTTTCTTACCCCAGTAGTATTATTTCTTCTTTTCTCTCTTCCATGGCTGTAGAACTTTCATTAGTGCGGGAGGTGCCTGGGAAAGTGGGAGCATTAGAGAGACTGGGAGAGAAAGAGAGACTTCTGTGATGAAAGTGTTATATGGTCATATAATTTACTTCCTACACAACCTACCATCTGAGTGGGATTCAAACCGGCGACCATAGTCTCTAGCATGCCTTTTGAGGTCGGGGCGTGAGGTTTATTCAAACAGCTCTTACTAGTTAGCCTCCGTTACACTGACCTCCCGAAACCGGATCTACTCACACCGCTCCGAACAGGATTCGAGCCAGAGTTTTCAGCATGGGAGGTGGGCACTCTAACAAGGATGCTAAAGACCGCATCCTCTATCGTCAGTCGCCAGTGTGCCTCTTGAGGCCAGGGGACTGAGTTTAACGAGCACAGCTCTTACTAGCTGGCCTTCGTTACACTCACCTCCCTAAACCTTACTCCCATCTGGGTCACGGCACTAAATATAACCGGTCCTACTCGAACCGCTCCGAAATGGATTTGATTCAGTGTCACTGACATGGGAGGCAGGCCTGCTAACAAGGACAATAAAAAGCAGAGTCTCTAGCAATCCTTTTGAGGCCAGGGGCAAGAGGTCTATTCAAAAAGCTCTTACTAGCTGGCCTCCGTTACACTGACCTCCCAAAATCTCACTCCCATCTGGGTCACAGCACCAATGTAACCACTCCGGATCTATTCACACTGCTCCGAACAGGATTCGAGCCAGAGTTTCCAGCATGGGAGGTGGGTGCACTAACAAGGATGCTACAGACCGCATCCTCTAGTGTCAGTCACCAGTGTGCCTCTTGAGGCCAGGGGAGTAAGTTTTACGAGCACAGCTCTTACTAGCTGGCCTTCGTTACACTCACCCCCCTAAACCTTACTCCCATCCGGGTCACGCCACCAAATATAAACGGTCCTACTTAGCCCGCTCCGAGATGGATTTGACTTGGTGTCTCTGGCATGGGAGGCAGGCCTGCTAACAAGGACAATAAAAAGCACAGTCTCTAGCAATCCTTTTGAGGCCAGGGGCAAGAGGTCTATTCAAAAAGCTCTTACTAGCTGGCCTCCGTTACACTGACCTCCCAAAATCTCACTCCCATCTGGGTCACAGCACCAATGTAACCACTCCGGATCTATTCACACTGCTCCGAACAGGATTCGAGCCAGAGTTTCCAGCATGGGAGGTGGGTGCACTAACAAGGATGCTACAGACCGCGTCCTCTAGTGTCAGTCACCAGTGTGCCTCTTGAGGCCAGGGGAGTAAGTTTTACGAGCACAGCTCTTACTAGCTGGCCTTCGTTACACTCACCCCCCTAAACCTTACTCCCATCCGGGTCACGCCACCAAATATAAACGGTCCTACTTAGCCCACTCCGAGATGGATTCAACTCGGTGTCTCTGGCATGGGAGGCGGGCACGATAACAAGGACACTAAAGACCACAGTCTCTAGCATGCCTTTTAAGGGGCAAGAGGTTTATTCAAACAGCTCTTACTAGTTAGCCTCCGTTACACTGACCTCCCGAAGCGTCACTCCCACTCGGGTTACAGCATCAATGTAACCACTCCGGATCTACTCACACCGCTCCGAACAGGATTCGAGTCAGAGTTTCCAGCATGGGAGGTGGGCGCGCTAGCAAGGATGCTAAAGACAGCATCCTCTATCGTTAGTTACCAGTGTGCCTCTTGAGGCCAGGGGAGTAAGTTTTACGAGCACAGCTCTTACTAGCTGGCCTTCATTATACTCGCCCCCCCTAAATCTTACTCCCATCCGTGTCACGGCACCAAATATAACCGGTCTTACTCGACCCACTCCGAGATGGATTCAAATCTGTGTCTCTGGCATGGGAGGCGGGCGCGCTAACAAGAACACTAAAGACCACAGTCTCTAGCATGCCTTTTGAGGCTGGGGCATGAGGTTTATTCAAACAAAAAGCTCTTATGCTGTGTTCACACCAAACGCGAATAGAGCGTCTGGCACGAATGATTTCAATGTTAAGTCAATGTAAAGACCCGTTTACGCGCGTCTGGAGGTCTCGCGGCGCGAATTCGCCTCATTCGCGCGTCTAGTTCGCTTTTTGTGCATGTACGCGTTTGACACGAATTCGCGTCTGACGCCCGAGTTTTGAAAAATGTTAACTTTGCCGTGAATTCGCGCCGCGTTAACCAATCAGGAGCCTGCTTGCTGCTGTGGCGGCAGGCCCGCCCGGAGTCACTCATTCAAAATGGAGGAACGACCGATATTATCAGTGAGCAGTCACCCAGAGATTTATGACACATGTTCATAGGCCTACTTCTATAGAGACAGGAATAAAAAGGACCTCGCTTGGAAGAGTGTCGGTGAGGAGATTGGGCAACCTGGTAAGCTGTAAATACACATTTCACTTTTGAGTCACGTACACGTTTATCAACCCGTGAATACAAAGCGGTAGCTCTCTTGATGAACGCACGATCAACATCAGCCATCTTGCAAACAGACAACTGCCTAGCACTTGCCCCTCCCACAAGAAGCGGATTTCGCCTCGGACGCGCGTCAATTTCGCTTCAAACGCTTGTTTTTTTACGCACGTCTAGAGCGAAATAGAATGCATTCAAAATGTTCAAGCGGCAAACTAGACGCGGTAGACGCGAATTTGACGCTCTATTCGGTTGTTTGGTGTGAACGCAGCATTACTAGTTAGCCTCCGTTACACTGACCTCCCGAAACCTCACTTCCATCTGGGTCACAGCACCAATGTAACCCCTCTGGTTCTACCTACACTGCTCCGAACAGGATTCGAACCAGAGTTTCTGGCATGGGAAGTAGGCACACTAACAAGGACACTGAAGACCGGATCCTCTAGCGTCAGTCGCCAGTGCGTGGCTTCCGAGCCGTTCTGTTTTGTTGCCAGCAGCACAGGCAATAATGTCAGCTGTGCGTTCTTGCTCTCTACGGCGGCGGCGAAGTGACACACACCCGCCTCCTCTCACTTACTCGTCTCTTTCGCTCCAGTTAAATAGTGCTCGTATTGCGAATAATTTGACTAATTCCTGCAAGTTTTGTGCTCATACCAAAAGCATGCGCACCACTATCTATATATTAGTGGAGCACACCTATGACGCCTCTCAGTCTCATGCAGCTTGTGAGTAACAAGTACCAAAATGAGTGGCTTACTGAGCTTAAACTGTCAAATACACACACAATTGTGTCAAAATGGCCATGTTATGGAACTTTGTTAGTTGAGAAAGATAATGCAAGTTGTGTAACAGTATATTGGATCCCTGCGTGAACTCTTAAAGTGACAGCAGTCTAATATTCCTGCTGCTGTCTGTCATGTTAATAAAAGAACAAAAGGCAAAGAAATTCACTTGCTACTCTTGACTGAATAACTTTTGTAACTAAATGTAAGCATTAATCTTTTTTTGAACTATCCCTTCATGCAACTCATTTCACTGACCATTTACTAAAAGACAAAGGAAAATAATTCATTTAGTTTCAGGCCTTATTTTGTACCCAATGTTTTCCTAATGTTTACCTAGAAGAAAAAAGATACCATGCCAAAAAGATGACTTTTCCCTTCTACAAACTTCTTGTAGAACATTTTCTCACTTTACTCTGTTTCTTGTCTCCTTGCGTCTAAACCAGAGCTAGAGGGTGTTAGTTGATTTACTCTCCATGTCTCTCTTCTCCGCTCCTTTGGCCCATCTGACGCCCCCAGAAAAAGAGATTGATGTTGATGGAGGGGTGCAGAGAGCAGAGCACTAGTTCTCTCTTGCTTGTCTGTTCAGTAATAGGGCCTGCTCGCAGTGCTATCACTCTCCTCGGCCCACTAAACACCACCATCACTACAGACACACAAACACGCACGCGTATCACCAGATGTCTCGACAGGAAGTTTCAAAGTGCTCGTTGAGGAGCTCAACACAGTGAGGTGATAGATGCCACAGTGTACCCATCAAATGCTTAGAAACATCAATGAAATGATGGATGGATAAATGGAAAAAAAGGATAGATGGATGCAGTATAAGCAGGAACGATCCAAAAAGTGGGAAAGATACATTATAAACCATATCAGGCTGGCTCATGAATATTAATAAGGTGACATAACAGTAGTCATATTTGATTTGCTGAAAAGCAATAATGATGGATGGTTGGATGAATGGATAGTTGGATTTAATGAACTGAAATGTGCTAGTTGCAGTTCTCTTTAAATACATCTAAAATATTTGCCTAGAAATCTTATCACTATGGAAATCTTAACTCATTTGCTCACGCATTTACGACTCCACAAAACTGTGGATGTATATCGTTGCAATAACCATGTTGCCTAGGCGACAGATATTTGACAGCGCTGCCAATACACGTACAGCAGCGAACGACTTTGATAGGCACTCATATCAAGCAAGACAACTGTTGTCATGGAGATCGGAACCTTTAGCCTTGCGTGACAACTCGCACACATTTAGATTTTGAATAGATCTGCCAAAAGAGAGGTTTCAAGTGCAAGCTGCAGTCTATCCTCCTGGGCCTCAGTCCAATCTGTGAAAGAGAAAATGAGTCCCTCTCACACCTCTTTTCACCACCTCTCTTAGGAAAGTGCTCTCGTTCAGCCATTGCTTTTCGATGAATAAAACAGATTGAGGGGTGTCTGTGTGAGTGTGATGCGTTTTCGTGATCTGTCAAAGCTCTCAGCAGAGCTCATAATGAAACAAGTGGGATCACTTCACACTGATGTAACAGCTGGTTCTAATAATCGAAAGATTGTTGTTGCATTTGTCTTGATAGTTTAGTTTGAAAACTGGAGACATTCGGTTCCATCATAATTCATCATTTTAAGTAATGTTTTTGACTCAATTTTACGCTAAGAGTTTTGTAAGGGCTACACATCAAGGTTTGGCTGGTTACCATGATCCAGTGAGACCCTGCTGGTAGATGCCGCCCACCATCTGGAAAGCACTGAAAGCATCTGTCTCTTTATACACCATGTCTTGCAAAATATAGTGTGTGTTTGTATGTGTGTTTATATATGAGCAATATCACACTCATAGTCGTGTGATATGGTTGTATATCTGCACAGCTGTGATTCGGCCATAGGTTATCACAGCGTGCTGATATACAGCCATATCGCATGGCTAGGAGCGTGAAATTGCGTTTATACAACAGTTTGACGGCACAAGTGTGTAAATAAATAAGAAATAACAATGGAGTGTCTTTAAAACCCTCTTTTGTGCAGAACTACTTCCTTCCGCCAATTACTAATTCTAAAACGTCACTTTTAAAACTAGTAATGAAGGAATGTTGAGTCCCTCCACTGAAACTTGTATTTTGTACAGTAATATTGAGAGAGAGAGAGAGAGAGAGAGAGTGAGATTGCCTGAGCAAGCATTACCTTTGTCTAATATAACATTCATTTTTCTGGTCGATGTCTATAATATTATATCTATTATAAAAATTCATTTGAATGTCCGCTGAGGAAAGTGATCTTTGTATTTGTCCTTTTTACTGTTAAGAGAGTTTTCCATAACAGAGCTAAAACAACATTCTTTGTTTACAAAAGTCCCTTTCAATTAAAAAGTCTCATTCGCTCGTAAAGTTTGCCGCCATCTAATGGTGTATTAATGTAACTTTCACTCAATCTATGTTAAGCACTAATGGATTCTTTCTCAATAGAAAATACAACATATTATTTTTATAAAATAATATTTATTGAACAACAATGTTTAAATTAACAACGATAGCCATTATAAATGTCAACAGGAAATTAACACAACACAACAAGTGTAGTATTTGTAAAAAAAAAAAAAAAAATATGGTAGATTTGCTTGGCCTCCATGAACAAAGAGCCACAAACAGTGAAAAGGTAGGAGTGATCAGATTTCAGAACCAGAAAGAACTGTTGTGTGTGTGTGTGTGTGTGTGTGTGTGTGTGTGTGTGTGTGTGTGTGTGTGTGTGTGTGTGTGTGTGTGTGTGTGTGTGTTTATATATATATATAGATATAGATATATATATATATATATATATATTAATATATAATATATATATATATATATATATATATATATATATATATTATATACTAAGTATTTTATTTTTTTTTTAATCTTGAGCCAATCATGGACACATTCATGTATTAGACTTGCAGCCAACAATAAGGAAATTATTCACAATAATGACATTTTTATGTTACTTCAAAGTCCATGGAATTCTGCAGAAGAGTTTTAAATCTGTTAAAAGATGCAGAGAGTACTATGTCCGTATTGGTTACTAAAATCATTATTAAATTATTTAAGTTGCAATAAATATTTAATGTCTACTAAATATTAAATGATTTAATAAACAAACATGCAAAGCCCAGGAATGTAGACATTTTTTTGAATGATGGATGTTTAAATTCCTTGGAAACATGTAGAGCTTTTAGTTGAATTATGCAGGCTCAGATTCTGTGAAGGTCTACTCATCAACATAAACCGCAATTTTATGTGTATAGATCTGCTATTCACTTTACAACTAGATCATCTAGGTATGATCTAAGGTCCAACATTTAAAAATGTAGTCAATAAAAGCACTGCAATTTGTCTTTGATGCACACAAATGAGTTTCAAGCTGTGTCTGTGTCAATCCAAGGATATCGATGATGAAAAGGAGAAATCGTTTTTTGTAATCTCATTCATTGTATTCGTGTTGGTTTTTATAAATTTTTTGAACAAGTTGATTTTCTGATTACAGATAAAATGAGCCGAAAGAGATTTTACAGACTGAAAAGTCAAAAAAATATTATATGTCCATGAGAAAGGATACAATACTAATGCAGTACTAGAAATTGCAAAGTTAAAGCATGACCATTGGACAGTGAAATACTCATTGGGAGAGCAGGGTCAGTCAAAAACAGGTGGAGAAGAAAATACGGTAACACTTTACTTGAAGGGGTGTGCATAAGACTGACATGACACCTTCATAATCATGACATGACACATGTCATGAATATGAAGGATGTTTTATGAATGTTTATGACAACTGTCATTAAGTGTCATTCGCTCAGTTATGTCATTTTTAATGTCAAGATGACATTGTTTGAGATGTCCGAGTTATGACAACTTGACATAAACCAACACATCATAACCTGTCAGTGTCTTTGTCATGACAACTTGACATTATTTAGCTTTATGGGTTAACATTACATTAAACTGTCATGTGGTTGGTTTTGACATTGGCTGTCATGAGGCCATTATAATAGTGTCATGAATATGTATCTTGAGCTCAAGTACAGTGGTACAAATTGAACTTGTCATTAAAATGTCATTAAGTGACAATACTCTGACAAATAATTTTATAACAGCGTCATGACTATTTTTCATTTCATGTTTTTTTTTTTTTTTTTTTTTTTTTTTTTCCCACCAACAGAAGGTCAGATAATAGACAATTTCAAATTTCTTAAAAAAGATGACACTGTTATAAAATAATGGTAACACTTTATTTTAGGGTCTTTTAACTAGTTGCTTATTACTATTAGCATTCATATGGCTAAAATATTGGCTATTTATTAGTACTTATAAAGCACATATTAATGCCTTATTCTGCATGACCTTATTCTACATTCTTAATCCCACCCAATACCTAAACCTAACAATTAACTATAATAAGCAGTAAATTAAGAGTTTATTGAGGGAAAAGTCATAGTTAATCGTTTATATATGTGTTCCCTATACTGAAGTGTTACCAAAATAATATAATGTAATGTTTACCCATAAAGCTAAGTAGTTTTTTAAGTTTGATAATTAATCTGCTATGTCATGTTTATGACAGGTTATGATGTTTTGCTAATGTCAAGTTGTCATGACAAAGACACTGACAGGTTATGATGTGTCGGTTTATGTCAAGTTGTCGTAACAAAGACATCTCAAACATTGTCATCTTTGCATTAAAAATGACATAACTGAGCGAATGACACTTAATGACAGTTGTCATAAACATGCATAAAACCTCCTTCATATTCATGACACGTGTCATGTCAAGATTATGAAGGTGTCATGTCAGTCTTATGCACACCCCTTCAAGTAAAGTGTTACCGTCTCCGGCGTCACCAATTTCCAAAACTGCAACCAACTTGGAGTTTCCAGAAGTGCAAGGTGTCAGGATCTCAGAGACTTAGGTTAGTTAAAGAATCCTAAAAAATGACCGCCATTTATTAGGAATCGCATACCAAAGTGTAGTAAAATACATAAATACTGTTTTTTTTTTTTTTTTAATAGGCTTTATAGACAGACAGATTGAGAATAACTCTTGAAGGACCAGCACCACATCCTCTTGTACCACTGTTTGAAGAATTTAGTTAGTTTTTGGAGTTCAAAACTCCTGTCCTGAAAGTTCTGTCTTGCAGAGATGGACTAAAAATTTATCTCCCAAAACTTACTGCCAAATTCTGGAAGATATATTCTTCAAACAGTGGTACAAGAGGATGTGGTGCTGATCCTTCAAGAGTTCTCAGTGAAATTGTCAAACTTCTAAACATTCTTTCATCGTGTGAGCCATCACATGATGCATTTAGTTATTAAAATCTGTAAGACATGCATGTTAATCAGAAGATGTGTGCTCAAGTCATTCTATGTATGAATTGCATTTTCATTTATATTTGAATAGCTTAAAAGATCCAGACAAAACAGATGATCGTGTCATTTACTAGTCTACCAAATATTGTGTTCCAGGAAACCCTCTGTTAATGAACTCCTCCATGCAGCCAGACCTGACCGTGTCACGGACCTACACCAGCCCCATCTGTTTCCCTGATTCCATGGAGAAGGAGCTCATCCCTGAACCTGCACTCTTTGACCCCCTCCCTGACCTCAAGGTCAAAGTTCACAGCTCCTTCATGGTGTCCCTCGGTGTGTCCGAGAGGGCGGAATATCACGCAAAAGGTCCTTCCCAAACGTTTCCTCGCGGCATGGTGCAGGAGATAGGAGGTGGAGGGGGCACGCTAGGTGGGAGGGGGAAGACTCAGCTGGCCCCTGTTCAGCCAACGCTGGTTTCTAGTATGACAACTGGCAAACGGCCGCTCAGGACAAGTGGGGTGTTCGGGCAGGGAGGAGGACGACTGGTGGTGCCCAACGCAGGTGTGTAAATGTGGTTGCACTTAATGCATGCCTTAGATTAAAGGGTTAATTCACCCAAAAATGAAATTTCTGTCATTAATTACTCACCTTCATGTCGTTCCATACCCGTAAGACCTTCATTCATCTTCAGAACACAAATTAAGATATTTTTGATTAAATTTTCAAGGTCCAGAAAGGTACTCATTTTTGGGTGAACTAAAGCTTTAAAGAAGAAGCAAGAGAGAATCAAACACACATGAAGAAAAAAACGCAAACTGCAGTAAGAGGCTAGTTTCAGTCCATAGCAAACACAGAAAATCTCACGCTTATTTAGAATATTGGAAATTAGAGCTTTCAGATCATCAGATAGAAATTGAAAATAGAATTTAAATTGAATTGTTGGTCCGTGTACTTTTGCGTCCATTCGTTTTTCCTTTTTTAAACCAGAAATTAAATATGGAAAATGCGGTTTCTTTGTTTTTTTTTATTTTAACACTGATGAATAGAATTAGCAAATACAAACAAATTTTCCTTATGCAGGATTATTATTTTGTTAAAAATAATATAAATGATATACAACTTGTTTTTTAATATGTAAAAAAGCTAAATTTAATTTACAGTGTTTTGCGTCATACTCACAGACGCTAAAGCGCCCTCTAGTGCCTTTTCCTCTGGCGTCAATTACTCGCTTCAAGAGCCGGCCTAAATGACATTGATTAATTTTCATTAATTAAATTACTATTATTATTATTTACATTTATATTTTAACCTATACATTACATTTCTAAACCTTAGTCCTATAGCCTCTTTTTTAGCGCTCTAACATGATCGAGTTCCCACTTGTGTTCTCAATTTTGCTTTTTACTCTTTTTATATTAATAAAGGCCAAAACGACATTTAAATTACTGTGACTTTTTCGTCTGGCTCTGTCTTTTATATTGTTTTATATTGAGAAATTGTTTGGGATTAGGAGTCACTTTAGCTATGCTGTTCAAATTGAAAATATACCAACATTTGTTATGATGACAAAATTATACCCCAATTTCATGAAGACAAAATTTCCAGTGGAGGTTTGACATGAAATGTTTCTGAATTCTCATTGAAAGCCATGCGTTATAGCCGCGTCGCTGGGACATTAATGCTTTATGTGGCTTAATCCTAAAACAACATCCAGGGAGAAGCTATTTTCTCACACATTTTCTTGTCATCAACAGCATCTAAGGCTAAGACAACGGCAACGTAAACAAAGTGGAAGGACAATATTTTTACGTTAAGCATTTATAACGGTTTTCTATAACGCTAAACATTGAAAGCGCGTTGCCTTCGGCCTGACCTATTTGTCTGCATATCTTTATTGGTCATTTATTTAATATCAGTGTCTTAATCCATTAAGTGTTTTCTTCAAAACTGTGTTTTATTTTCAAGGAAAAAGCTTAACGTGTTAATTGTGTTCATAGGGGCTGCTTATAAGTAGTGAATTTGCTCCTCCAATATCACTATCACTGAACAAAGCGTGACATACTGGTTTGTCGGCAGTATTGCATTCTCTTGGACATGCGGCAGTATCGGACCCCTCGTGAGTGAGAATGGGGTGGAAATCAAGTCAATTATTATCATGTTTCAGAGACATGGCTCACGAAAGTGTGGGAGAAACAACAATTTTACAAAAGAATTGACATATTTTCGACTTCCATCGGTCCTTTTTTAATTTTGGTTTATAAAGATGCAAAACGTAATAAACAAAAATCTGAAAAGAAGTCAATATTTATTTTGTGCACATGAAATTTGTGTATTCGGTTTTAATTTAAATTTTGGTATTCACCATAGCATTTAAAAATACAACAACCGTTCGTTTTTTGTTTTTCTTGACGTGGTTAAAAAACGAAAAAGGAATGGACGCTAAAGTACACGGACCATTGTTCATTTGAAACGGTAAATTTGATTTTTTTTGGGGGGGGGGGTAGTTTTGGGGTAAATTAGAGCATTCTGGAGTAATGTTTGCTTCCATCATGGTCCATAAATTGATAATGGCCCAAACATTTAATCAGTAATAAAAAATAAAAATAATAAAACAATTGATTGTTGTCATATCCTGGCAGATTTATGGCTAAAATGATTGCTTCGTAAGTCTAGGGAGAGACAAGCTAATATGTACACGCACCAGTTTCTTCTTTATTCTCTCTCCAGCTTTTCTTTGTTTTCTTTCTCTCTCACACACAGTATATCCAGTGGCTGTGCTGTGTGTTAGAGAGGCTGTGCACACAGCACCCAGCGGCTTAGAGAGGGGGCAACTGACAGAGAGGCAGACAGACCAGCAGGGCGGCATTGATTTAGGAGTCTCTAGGGTCCATCTCTCTCTCTCTCTCTCTCTCTCTCTTTCTCCTTTATACTCCCTTGCTCTTTTCCACCTCTGATCCTGTCACATGCAGTAAAGAGTCTTGACAGGCTGGCAGAAGTGTGTGAGAAAGGTTAGAGGCTAGTGCATCTGTTGAAGCATGCTGGAGTTCTCGTTCAGCCTCTTTAAGACCTTTACAGCCGAATAGTGACTCTAACAACTCTACAGGTGCCTTGTGACTTCACAAGGTGTGTGCTCATGTGTGTTGTACACAGTCCTTCATAAGGGAGGTTTTGAATTTATTTTTAAGAAGACATGTTGTCATGCACGAGTCCCAGAAGAAAAATATTCTGCTGTTTCACGATTCTAGGCTTGCTTCGAACTATTCATCCCACTGAAAGGGCTTCTGGGAAATTAAGGGTGTTTCCAAAAGAGGAACTTTGTTTGTCCCAGTTTAGCATCCAAGACCCATTCCGTCATGCTGTTGGATCATATAAATTGTTTGGTTTTGTTTGTGTGTGTGTGTGTGTGTGTGTGTGTGTGTGTGTGTGTGTGTGTGTGTGTGTGTGTGTGTGTGGATTTCTAACTTTTATCTTTGGCTAGGTGTGAGTTTGCTGGTGCCTCATGGTGCGATTGAAGAGGACACAACCTGGGAACTGTACATGAGCATTACCCAGCAGGACTCCAGGTAATATATCCAGGACGCTGACGCACAAACTAGAGACTATTCAACTCGCTCTTGTGCTCTGTTCCATAACCTAGGGAGCTGCCTATGGAAAGAGAATTTTTAAGCATTATAGGCCCGATGTGGAGGTTTATCCAACTTAATTGTGCTGTCTTGTAAGATAACAAATTTTTGCCAAATTCTAAGGCTTTTTGTGGAGATTTGCAACAAACTCAATGAAATACATCCAAGATGGCAAAGTGAAAAGTGTCAATAAAAATTACTCAAAATGTTATTTTACTTTAACCAATGACCGTTAAGGTTAGATTTAGTTCAAACAAAATCAAAATTCAAGAACAAACTGTTGTGACATCATTTTGAACAGAATCAGGCCAAAAGTTTGTTTGGAGTTTGTTTCAGGAGTTTGAAACAACTTGCCAGAGTAAACTTTCCAGGAAAGGTTTGCTTTCTACCATAGGTCCATATTAACACATTCATCTAAATGCCGCTGGGATATTCACTAACATTTGAAAGATATACTGTAAAGGTATTCAAACTTCTTTTTATCCCTGAGCGAATAGTTAAAAAAAGAACTTCGCCATGAGTATATCGGGGCCTTTAGGGTGTCACCTCAGAATACAGCTACGTAGGCAGTAGGCATCAAGGCAGCTCAGGTTGTGAAACTGAGCTTTTCTTTCACACACAAACTGCTGATTTGGTGTTTATGTAACTGGTAGACAGTAGCAAAAAGTAGCTATCCAAAAACATATTGTTTGATGAAGCTGGTTGGGCTCACCAGCATCCAAAACACAATATGCTGGTGTTATCAGTAGGGAATTTTTCTTTTTATTCCCATTTCTGTACCTCAATTTCCCTTTCTTTCCCTCAATCTCGCTCCCCCTTGCTGGATCCAGCAGTCAGTCAGACTCGCTCTCTGCTGAAAGCCAGCATTATGTTTCAGGGGCGGGTCTGTAGTTACGGCAGCAGGCCTGTATATTGAAGGTGTATAAACAGGAGTACTTTCATACCGTTAGTATGCTGGGCCTGTGTGCGAGAGTGGTTAAACACATCAGAGTTCAGCAGGTTATCTACCAGCTGTGCCATCCTGTCGCAACAAGGAAAAAAACATAGTGACTCTGAAACAATGGCACTGTACTTGACCTAAGACCAACGCTGTAGACATCACACTATATAAGCATGCTAAATCAGTGGTTCTACTCCAAGGCCACCCATTGTCCACAACAATTTTTCGAAGGCCCCACTGGTTATTTGTATCCTGTTTATTTTAAAAATTGGGCATTATCATTAAAATTAAGAAACTGAATGTTCATCAGGGTACCTACTGATTTTACCCAAATTCCCTTTGAGACAAGTCGTTTCAATCGGCGGCCATCTTTGAAATGCCTCTCGGGCATGCAAGTACTATCTCTTTGAATGGGGAAACATCAAATTCTCCAAAGCTGTTCGCCAAGCTTTCGATTAAATTTCATATTTGACATCACCTGTGAAATCTGACAACTGTCTCATAAATTTTGTTTCTAAATGCCCGAATCATGTCAAAAAACAGCATTTTTCAGGCTGGCTCAAGCTAATGCGCATGTGTAGTCCTAAGCACTTCTCTATAGATAGCACACGTCTGACTGTTTCTATAGGAACCAGAGCTTCTAACAGCCACTGCAGTGACGCAATGACTTTATCAATCGGTGATTGGCTCTTATTTAGAAGGCGGGACTTATTCCACCATATAGGTTGTTTGCACATGACGTCACAGCAGCAGCGCGAATGAGTCTGGAGGGCAGGGAGTGTATTTTCTATATAGGAATCCTATCAAAAACTCAAAATTCGTATGTTTTGCGTCGTTTATGGTTGCTCAAATCGATAAAATCAAGAACCCAGAAGGTGTTTATATCGTTTACATAACTTATACCGTTTTTATAACTTATATCGTTTTTCAACTTTAAAAGTTGTCGCCTTTAATAGCGTTTTGCGTCTGCTGATACTGAAATGAATATGGATATCGGCTTACCTTATTTGTTTTTGACTTGGTTAAATATCCACATTCCTCATGGTATCGTTTGCAGGGAAGAGAAGCTATTTTATCGCATTGAATGATAATTTGATGTTTTCACTTCAGTTTTGTATTCCGTTCACAATGTTGATCTGGTTACCATGAGAACAGTGTCACGCACTGCTGCTTCAGCCATCATATGGTAGAAAATGTCCAAATAAATAAATGTTTAACAAGCTGACAGAAGTCGATTCAACAACAAAGACAACGCTTTCAGCTATGTGATTATTTTATTGAGTGATAGGGAGTGGGTTAAATCAGTGACATTATTAGATTTGAAATACGGTGTCTCCTCCTCAACCTGCTTCCCTTAGTGTGTTTTTACACGTATAAAATGCAACAATTGTATTACACTGTCCAGTTTTTTCTTTGAACGATGTGAGCTCCTGTTGCAATTCTCGATTCAGCATAAATGACTTACAATGACAACATTTTTCACAATCGCGACAGAACATCAAAAATACTGCCCTATAACTTCGCTAGCAGAAAGGCAGCACGATGTAAACAAACCCAGACTAGAACTGAACGCGGCGTGATGGCAGCTTTACATTCTCTAAATCTACCTCCTCGATGGCAGGAAAGTCTTTCAATTCATTGGGAAGGTCGCTCATCTTCATAACATAAAGATCACGTCCAACATATGTTGTGATTTTCTGTTTATACCTTTCTAAACCAACACAGAAAGGACTTTTCCCAATCTCTTCCATTCTAATTTTCACTGCTTGCCCTCCACCGGTATTTCGCGCGTCACCAGAACCACGTGATTGCAAACAACCTATTGTGCGTTGTACTCTCTTCCATTCATAATAATACGAGTGCACCGTCTTTCTATATATAAAGTCTTTGTTTTAACTAATGAATTATTTACATGACTCTTTCAGTTGTTCTTGATTTACAAAATAAGATTAAAGTGCCCATGAAATCAAAATGGAAGTTTTTAGCTTTTTAGCTTGTTAGCTAAGTTTATCAATAAGCTAGTGTGCTCCGAAACAATGACAAAATTAACATTTAGATGTAAGCGTTCAAAACTTACAGTCTCTCACTTCAGTCCAATATGGATCAACGATTTTGATGCTTCTCATCAGATTTTCTGTCCAATCAAATGCTCTCTAGAATCTGAAGAGTCCCACCCCCTACACTATAAATAGACACTGAAGCTGCAGCTGAAATCGGTCACTTGTTTACACAATTACTATTTTCTATATGGTGAATGGCACATAATGCACTATATAGAGGATAGGGAACGATTCAGACAGTATAATTATACTTTCCGTTGGGGTGAATGAAGTCTGGTTTCACGTTAGTGACAGTCTGCTCCAGTCGAGAGACGGATTGTATGTGTGAGTCGGCGCATACCACAAAATGTACTGGACCCATGTGAATTCTACACAGAATGCTACTGTAGATTTTAAAGCGATATGGAGGAGATCAGGAGGAGAAACGTTATATTATGTCTTCATATCTCAAATTAATAATCTGTGTTTGCAGGCTGTTTCAATTGAAGACATTCTGTCAAGTGAAGTGAACTTCTACAGATATCCCCTGTTGAGTGTGTAGGGAGCAGTAAACACCATGTAGGGATGCTTTAAAATGTAACACAGCTTGTGTTTCCAGAGTGGAAATCTCCCAGAATGCCACTTGCTTTGTTCTGTTGAGCTGCTTAACTCTGGGATTAACCCTCCAAAAACTATGAGCAAACTTCACCGAGCAAGGATTTAAAACTAAAGTTGTACAACTCACTAATGTCACCTCGATTTAGACAGAAGACACTGTCTCTTTCGCTCCCAATCCTCAGTCGCTGTCTTAGGCTTGCTGGGATTGATAGAGATCAAAGGTCATGAGTGTTCAGAGACTCTTCAATGCTCAAAGATGAAAACCTCAATCTCAGCAAGTCCGCAGATGAAGGTACCTGCTAGCGTCCGATAAGCTCAGAGCTGTTTGCTTCCCCATCTCCCGTCCGACGCGCCAACACCACTGCCGCGCAGCTATCCGTCAGTCAAATGCTAGCTGCTCAGTCCAACTGTCAGTCAAAGCCTATCTTTTGACAGCTGTGGTGAGTGGCAGAGAGAAATTCAATCCACAACACTGCAATCTGACCACAAAGCATCTACAGAAGGTGGAGGGAGGGGGTTTAGAAGAAGAGAGGAGCAGAAATCAATCTCCAGAACCTCCTAAATTTAGCCGCACGATCTCCAGAGTCCTCATAATAGCAGCTATAGAAAGCAGAGTCATGAAAAAGGATCAATCAGAGACTCTTTTTATTTGTTCACAGTGATAGGATTGAGTTTGCTCAGACCTCTGAGCTATTTGCAGAGCTTAAAGCTCTCCTGTACACTTCCCTGTGGATTCACCTGGACATCACACAGAACATTTGTATTACTAGGAAATGATTCACACTGTGTTAATGAAAGCAGACTTGTTTTTTTGGTATCCTGGCGGATATTAAACTTGTAAATCAATAGGTGATGTATCCTTGTTATTAGCGCTGCATCTCCGGCTCCTTACGTTTGATGAACCATGGGAAATGAATAATAGTTGGACCCATGCATGCTAGCTAGCAGTCACTTTTGGCAGGGCTAGACTGCTCTAATTAAGGGCTGTTAAAACATGCTTTGGTTGTCTTGGCAAGAAGTTTCAAGTTCAAAGATTGCCTGGTACTTGTTAGATGAACAAATGTTTTTAAGTTGACTTTAACTGGAGCAAATTAGTTGAGATAACTTAAAAAGTTGAATGTGATAAGTTGCCTTATTATTTTAAGTTAGCTCAACCTATTTATTTATTTATTTTTTTACAGTGTATGTGCCTGCTGATATTTCCATAAAAAACATATTCCTTCCTTGTCAGAATGTAATGAGCTGCTATATTTACTGGTATAAATAACATTAGGGCATCCAGCTGTATGGATGTATGGAAGTTGACATGTAGTTGCAAAGATATTTATAGTCAGTAGAATTTCTGTTGGAGGAGCATCAAAATAAAGTGTTAGCAGATATTAAGCAGACAGTCTAATACTCTAATGACTCCTAGTTGTCAGTAGTTGCAAAGTTACTTAGTAAACTGTCTAAAGTAGACCATCGAAATAAAGTGTTACACCCTAATGACCTCCCATGTCAGTGGTGAACGGGGTTTTCTAGTCAAATACTTTCCTTCTCTTAACAGTGTGATCTATGAGGTTTAATTGTTCATATTGATCAGGCCATAATGCTTGTGGCACAAAATGCAATGAAGACGTTTGTTGTGGTGGTTTCCTCAGGGAGAAGTTTAGGTTTTAATTTATGGAAGTCTGTTGGTTTCTGGGCTTGTGTCTTTGCAAGGAGGACAATAGGCGACGGTGAGAGAAATAAAGAATCACAGTCAGGGGCATTATGCACCATTTGTGCACCAATGCTTTTTAACAAGTTACATATTCAATTTATAAGTATAAAATATGCTAGTGTAGTAATGAACTAGACACAAGCTAAATTTATCACTTTCTTTTTAGTAAACTAAGCAAGTAATTTTAATAGAATTACAACTGAGGTTGCCGGATGCATTTTCATTATATGGAAAAGAGTAACCTTTCTAAAAAAAATAACATATAATAGTTTATTTTAATAACTCTTTGTCTTCCACAGGGAAAAAGGTAATATGATTTTGGAGGGTGGATAGATGTTGACTAGAGTTTTATCTGCATATGTGAATGGATTTACCAAATTTAGACATGAATGTGTGATTTCTGATGAAGAGTGTTATTTTAATATCACTGAGATATTATAGTTTTTACTAATATTTTGAAATAGTTTTTTTCTATATATTTTATTTTGGCCATTTAGTAATTTATTAGTTTTCTTTTTTTTCTATATAGATTTTTATTTTTATTCCATCAAATTAAACTAAATTACAATGAGAAATGTTGTCAACTAAATGAAATAAAATAAGTTTAAAGGATTAGTCTACTTTTAAATACACTTTTCCTGATAAATTTACTCACCCCCATGTCATCCAAGATGTTCATGTCTTTCTTTCGTCAGTCAAAAAGAAATGAAGGTTTTTGAGAAAAACATTCCAGGATTTTTCTCCTTAGAGTGGATTTCAATGGCTACCAACAGACTGAAGGTCCAAACTGCAGTTTCAGTGCAGCTTCAAGGGCTTTAAACGATACCAGATGAGTAATAAGGGTCTTATCTAGTGAATCGATCGGTCATTTTCGAAAAAAAATACAACCGTTTATGCTTTATAAACAAAATATCGCACTGAATGTACTTTCCGCTTCCGCATTCTTCATAACGCTTACGCTGAATGTTCTACGCCTTCCCTATTCTACTTACTGTGTGTTCACCGGCGAGAGCGGCGCGTCTTGGACGGTGAGAGCGTCGAGGAGAGTTGAACGAACAGTACAGCGTTGTTGGCAGGGCGGCCAAGGCGAATGTTGACGCTCTCGCCGACGGCGGTGTGAACGCACGGTTACGGAACGAACGCAGCGCCAGTTTCGTTTTTTTCCATAACTTGAATAGGGAAGGCGTAGGACATTCAGCGTAAGCGTTATGAAGAATGAAAAAAAAAAACCTTCATTTCTTTTCGACTGACGAAAGAAAGACATGAACATCTTGGATGACATGGGGGTGAGTAAATTTATCAGGAAAAGTGTATTTAAAAGTGGACTAATCCTTTAAGGTTTTTTTTTTTTTTTTTTTTTTTTTTAAATATTCTTATTTCAGTTAATGTTTATTTAATTTCATATTTAAGTTCTATTTATGTGTAATAACCCTGCTGCCAAAGCAAACATTTTTAACATGGTTTTCTAAGATACTTTTGTCTGCATTCAAAATCCACATCTGAAGGAGCGTGACACTTTTGATCACAATCAGGTCTCCACATGTTTTAAATAATAATTCTGTTTGTTTGAAAAGCATGATTCAATCAATATTGATGCCCCTTCAACTGTTTTTCATTTATGTACCGCTGTTCCTGGTATTTCAGCAAATATAAGACATTTTGTTCCATTTGATATGCGTTTAATGTGTCTGAATGTGTTTCTAGTGTTTGCAAGAGTTTCATTAAACGAAATGTCAGCTAACGCACTTTCCTCTCCAGAATGGCAAAACAAGCTTAGCTGCTTCATCAGCATTAATTGCCTTTATTTCAGACACAAAAGAGTTTGGATACAATGCCAATAAATAGAGGATGTTGGGAGGGAACAGGTAATTACTCAATATAAATAAATCAACATGTAAACAAACAGTGCAGATGGAGCGAGAGAGCGATTAGGAGGTTTTTAAGTGACTGGCCTGTTGGTACGATACAGTGTCGAACACTGTAATTGGAGGCTGTCTCAGCCTGCCACCTGCTTAGAATGAAATACAGCTCCGGTTATAAAATAAATACTTACTTTCCCGTATGTTCATCAAAAGCATCCTTACTAGTGAGCTGTTGTCAAAATCCATTACCTTAAAGAGATAGTTCACCATAAATTAAAATTCATTCATCATTTACTCACCCTCATGTTGGTCCAAACCTTTCTTCTATGGAACATATGTGTTTATTTGTTCATTCAGTGGAGGTCAGTGATTACCGAAACTAATTTGTTACCAATATTCTTCAAAATATCTTCTTTTGGGCATTAAGGCCCTGTTTACACTAGTGCAGTTTCATTTTAAAACTGTCGTTTCCACAGCGTTTCAGAAACGATCTCAGTCTACACTACACGGTTGAAAACGCATGTCACATGACTGTTCATGCACACTGGGCATGAGCGTACAAGTGTAAACAGTTGTCTCTTGTGCAAGTAGGCAGCTGCAGTATTAAAATATGCAGTTTGACTAAACAAGGCTGCTAAAAATGACAACAAAGCCAGCAAAGATTGCATGTCAGTCTCTGTGTTATTGTTTACATGGTCGTCAAGGATACGAAGAGCGAATGTGGGCAGCCTGAAACGCACTGAAAAGCAACCCCGGCATTTTCAAACTAAAACGGGGTCTGCAGCGTTTTCGAAAGTCTCCGATTTCAAAGATATAAAACGTAGATGTAGTGTAAACAACAGTCATAACCGTAGCAAAAGTTATGTGTTTTAAAACGAAAACACACTACTTTGCTACAAACATGCATTATTATAACAACTGGTTACTGAGGAGAGCTAAGCTATTGCTTTTCTAAGCAATTAGGACATTGTCTAACAATAAAAGAGGTAAAAATGGGCTATTTAACAACATAGCAAACACACTAGCATGCACAACTATTGAGAACACCTTAGCATCTCAGTCTCACATGGACAAGCACCACTCACAAAGTGTTAAAATCTAGTTTGAATCTCTCTGCAAAGAGTAATGAATAGTATAGTATAATCATCATGGTTCTGTTGACAGCAGGTTTCTGGTTCATGTAATCTGCTGTGTCAGTGTGTTCTCCATGGTGCCGCCCAGGCTAGTCTGAACTCCCCCTGCTGTAGATGACTAATCCTTGTTGAGGATCCACAGCAGTCATATCGATCGACGCTAACACGTCCAAACTGTCTCAATATGTCACCAGGCTCCTCAGAAGGCACTTCAAACAACACCATCGACCAGTGAACACACACACACACACTTACTGATCCACACCCGATCAAGACCAACTGCCCCCCGGAATCACTTCAACCAGCACAAAGCACAATATATCTGTATTAGCGCTGAGTCTGCAGGCTAATCTGTTGTGTTTGTGTTTGCGAGGAGAACTGTGCGGCTACTTGGCATGTTTCCATTAACAAATCTGCTTGTGTTTCTAGCTAATGTTTGTTCGTGGTGTTATCGCAGTAGGTTGCCCTCGTGTTTATTAACAAAACGACTTACATTTATTTTAACGTTGGCATCTTCTGGTGAAATCAATACTGTTATTTTGACACTACAGCACATATTGAGCGATAATTTCCCATGAGCATTCCACACAAGTTGTTCTCTTGATCTGGATTTTATTTTAATAGTGGACCGCAAGTTTCAATTTGGGGAAAACGTTTTAGAAAAAAGAAATTATTCACCTATAGTTTCTCTGCTTTACCGCACACCATTATTATGGGGTTAAATAAATTTTAAAAGTATGCCCACACAGTGAATGTGATTTCACCAAGTACATGTTCTTGGATCAACATTTTTGTTGATCCTGGAACAACATTCCAATCAACCAATCAGATCTGAGAAACAAGTTTAGGCTTACAACCAGGGTTAGGTGCTTTTACATCACTGTAATTCATCATTTCCCTATTATTTTAGGGATAAGTTACGGATAAATTTAGTTAAAGGGTTAGTTCACCCAAAAATGAAAATTATGTAATTAATTACTTACCCTCATGCTGCTCCACACCCGTAAGACCTTTCCGTTAATCTTCGGAATGCAAATTAAGATATTTTTGTTGAAATCCGATGGCTCCGTGAGGCCTGCATAGGGAGCAATGACACTTCCTCTCTCAAGATCCATAAAGGTACTAAAAACATATTTAAATCAGTTCATGTGAGTACAGTGGTTCAATATTAATATTATAAAGCGATGAGAATATTTTTGGTGCGCCAAAAAAAAAACTACTTATATAGTGATGGTCGATTTCAAAACACTGAAGCTTCGGAGCATAATGAATCAGCGTGTCGAATCAGCAGTTCAGAGCGCCAAAGTCACGTGATTTCAGCAGTTTGGCGGTTTGACACGTGATCCGAATCATGTTTCGACACAGAAGAATCATAAAACTCCGAAGCTTCCTGAAGCAGTGTTTTGAAATCGGCCATCACTATATAAGTCGTTATTTTGTTTTTTTGGCACACCAAAAATAATCTCATTGCTTTATAATATTAATATTGAACTACTGTACTCACATGAACTGATTTAAATATGTTATTAGTACATTAATGGATCTTGAGAGAGGAAATGTCATTGCTGGCTATGCAGGCCTCACTGAGCCATCGGATTTCAACAAAAATATCTTAATTTGTGTTCCGAAGATTAACGAAGGACTTACAGGTGTGGAACGGCATGAGGGTAATAAATGACATTATTTTCATTTTTGGGTGAACTAACCCTTTAAGTCTAAATTTTTGGACAGAAATGTTGTTCCAGGGTCAAGAAAATATGTTGATCCAGAAACTTGTCTTACTTGGCAAAATCACGGTGACCATGTTCACACCAAGAACAAATACTAGCAGTAATTATATTAGTGTACACATAAACATTCTGTTTATTATAAGCACATGCTGCAGTTATGTTGTCTGCCGCTTTAAATGCTCAAGCTGGATTCTGATTGGTTGTTAATGTTTATTATTCATCAGCTAAAAAAAAATCGAAAAGTGATTTTAACAATGTCATTCCTCATAATTGTTATAGTTGTGTTGTGGACTTATTATTAAAACTTAATTGGTATAGTTATCATAATTAACGTACATGAGTGTGAATTGCTCTTAACTGACCTTACACTAAGTCCCGCCTTAAAGCATTACTGACCAATCCTGACTTAGCAACTGTTCTTTTCTATTGGATCTTTGCATTTAAAAAGTTTTAAATATTTTAGGGAGATTATCTAAAAATATTATATAATATTGCCAGGTCACTTAAAAATACCCAGAGAGGACACAAACGATATTTGTTTGCTTTTCCTTTTCCACATCTTGAAATAAATGTCACAATTGTTTCCAGCCCACGTAAGGATAGTATCCAATCAATTTTAAAATTTTATGAGCACATTTTATTGAAAATCATGATGAAATCTTGAGTTTATTCCTATGGAATGTTTTGTAACGCTTGTCAGAGTTAGCAACAGTCAAGCGGGGTGGAGCAAGCCTTTTAGTGTTTGTTTGTTTTTTCTGTATGTGTGTGTGTGTTTTTCCAACTGATCTCTAGTGCCAATTAAGTAGAATCAGAAGCATTACATTTTACATTTATTTATTTATCAGATGCTTTTATTCAAAGTACTTACAAATGAGGGGGAAAAACACAGCGGTAAACAGTATTAGCAGCGCCACAATGATTTTTTTTTTTGTGCTTTTTTTTTACAATATTAGTTAATCTCTCTTTCTGTCTCTTTATCTGCAGTGCTTTGTCTGATGAAGGTCAGGAGATACTTTTGAGTCCTGAGGTAACGTACGGCCCTCCTGGCCTGACCCTTTCCTGCCCTGTTGCCTTGACGATAGCCCACTGTGCAGATGTGAGTTCAGAAGACTGGAATATCAAGCTTAAGAGACAAGCCCAGAACAACAGCTGGGAGGTAAGACTGACATAAGAATAGTATCTTTATTTAACCATTTAAGTTAGTCTTTAACCAATGTGCTGCATAGGGAAGCCTTGAATGAGTGTGGATGTTTCAAACTCTGAATCATATAGTTTAATGGGAAACAGCAGTGTGATGGTAATTAGAAAGAACTTAAGTGTCATTCTGAAGGTCACCATGTGACAGAATCAATAGATATGCCCTCTTCATAGTCCGATGTTCCTGCATCGAGTGTAATTTAAGGGAGGATCTCTCTGTGCTTCTCTTATTAACACTGTACTCTCCTTTTGATATTTTGCTGTTCTTTATAAGAGAGGGACTTATACCACTCTTACGTCAAAACCTCTTATGTCGAAAGAACTCACAGATGCAAACTGACCTTGGAGAAACCATCTCTGTTTGTATTAGTGTAGCTGCAAGCAGGTGTGTGTGCGACCTGACATTTCAGCAGACTATAATCAAACGCAGACAATCTAATTCAAAGACACATCACATACCAATCAACTTCTTTTCTTTCTGTGCAAGCGAGTCTTTTTGACGCCGTGTTAAAGATGCTGAGACCTCTGACGGTTGTTTGAAATAATGAGCTTTTTCTTGCTGGCATAATGCGAGAGCAAGTGATAGGCAGGCAGAGAGTTGTGTCCCCACTGAATTGAGAATAACACCTTTTTTGTGCTTTTTTTCTGTGTGTGTGAGAGAGACACTTTAATGTGCACCCACTGATTTGTGGGTAATAGACAATGCTTTCCGTGCGATGGTGTGTTTAGACGTGAAATATCAAGCTTTCCGCCAGCGCAAATGGTTCGGGTCGCTTCGGGGGGCAAAGTTATGCTTAGCTTCAGCTATATTCAGCCGGTGAAATGGAGACCCTAGACTCTGAGTTCCTGCTGGCCGCTACACACCCACTGTTCCTGACATTCAAATACCAGATGCATATAATAATAATCAAGCTGTGCTTCCATCTGCAGAGCTATAAAGAAAAGGGAAACATAATTTTAGCTAAAGATCTTCACCTTTCTCTAACATGTGTATATACTTTTATGCTGACCGAGGATTTTATAAAGTGAAGCAGCCTAGCCTCGGGGTTGCCAAAAGTAAGTAGCTGTTAGTGCTTATGACAACGAGGCCTAGTTACTTTTCATTAAAAGCAATTGAACCATGTTCTAGAAAGGAAAAACAGTCAGTGTATACAGTTCTTGGATGTGGAACCAAGTTTCTCTTAATCATACTTGTATTATAAACATTACAGCATATCTTATATCATGTCAGTGGTGTTGCAGTTAAAGGTGCAGTACGTAAGAATTCTGTCCGCTAGAGGTCGCTAGAGGCCTACTCAAAACAAAGGCGTAGCTTGATGACGCCAAGTTTGAGCGCGGAATCTTGGGACATGTGGTCATATGAGTATGAGGTAACGCAGCTCTGTTTATCATATTAGATACATTTGAGAGTGTTGAAAATGATGTTATAACGTTACTCTTTGCATTCGCTCGGCGGCTGCTGTGGACACTTGTTGCACACTACAGTAAGATGGATCGATATTAGAATATCATATTAAATGCTGGATGGCTTGTGTTGATAAATGGCTTGCAATTCATTTTAAAACGTATTGTATGATGGAGAAAATTCTGTATTATTGTTACTAAAAAGAAAGCTGCATCTGATTATGCTATGTTAGCTACTTGACAAAATAGTGTTTTTTACGGTGGCCCAGTAGTTCACAACACAACGGAATAAAGCCACAACACAATGAAATAAAGCTACAACACAACGGAATAAAGCCACAACACAACAGAAATGCTCCCGACCACTAGGGGGCTCTTAGAGCTCATTAATATTAGTATTATGTCGACAATCTTACAAAGATATCAATACCATGATTAGTTTTAAGTATGTAAACGTTGTATATTGACATAAAATATTAATTCAAAATCACTTGAGTGCACAATAGCTTCATATTAAATACCTGTGAATGATTTGACACGCTACCATGGATGAAGGGAACGTCTGACAATTCTACCAAGTGGTTAAAACGTATAATTTGTATTCATTAAAATTACTTGTAACATTTAAAAACAGACATGTTCAAATTCCAAAGCTTGTTACTTCCTGTTGGTAAGACTGACAAGCTTTGTAATTTGAAAATGTCTGTTTTTAAAAGTAATTTTAATGAATACAAATTATACGTTTTAACCACTTGGTGGAATTGTCAGACGTTCCCTTCATCATTCGCCGTGGTAGCACGTCAAATCATTCACAGGTATAAATATGAAGCTATTGTGCACTCAACTGATTTTGAATTAATATTTCATGTCGATATACAGTGGTTATATACTGTTGAAACTAATCGTGGTATTCATATCACTGCCGACTCTATAAAACATTGGCAAGGAATACTAACAATACCGAGCTCTGAGAGCCCCCTAGTGGTCGGGAGCATTTCCTTTGTGTTGTGGCTTTATTCCGATGTGTTGTGGCTCGATTTTGTTGTGTTGTGAACTTATGTTTGCTTTTTTTAATTTCATTGTGTTGTGCACTACTGGGCCACCGTAGTTTTTCTCTGAGGCATGGTAAAGTATGGTGCTCGCAAAAAATCAAGAAAATTTGATTTAAACAATAAGACTAAACGTGTTGAGCTATATAACAACAGTTAGTTTTCTGTCTATAAATATATCAAAACAGTTGTTCCCTTGTCTATTAAAACATGTATTATATTAAAGCGTCTTTGGTGTTTCCATGGTTTCTACTAAATAAAATCAGGAACCGAGGGTTAACGCAGGTATTACGCTATTGACAGGCGGTGACTCACATGTCCCGGAGCCTTGGTTAAAATTGCAATTTTCTCACGATTTACAAATAGTTGGAAACATTTGGGATATTGAAGTACTCAAGTGAACAAAATATATAACACTGGCCTAGTGGTTTTTGGATATTTTACTGCAAAAATATTACATATTACACCTTTAAGTGAAGGTGAATCGAAGTATTAACAGCAATCATGAATTTGACAATTACGTTTGTTTTCAATATGGGGGAAAGCAATTCAAAAACAATTATTCTAACACTAATTGTAATAAAATGTTCAGAAACATTTAATTAACAAATAAAAACACACAACAAGTTAACACCATCTGCTGGTTTTCATGGATTTTCACAAAAAAACAAAAAAACTCACTTAAAAACCCTAAGGAAGTTTAATTGTAGTTCAATAATTTAGTGCAGATTTTTTATTGCAGTATTTTTCCTGTAAATGATTTTATAAATAATATATTACCATTTAAATGAATAAATTATAATTTAATAACATAATTAAATATAAATTAAATAAAATACTAAAATAAATATAAAATAATAAAAATGTTTATTTGAATGAATAATTAATTTAAATGTTCATTATTTATCAAAGATAGTATTTCACACTTTTTGCTACTTTTATTACTTTACTAAAACTAGAAAAAAAGTTTCAACTTAGCCACAGTCACATGCATATTGAGAACAGTCACATGCATTGTCATACTCTGTCAAAATTAAAGTAGTTATAAAGTTAGGATTAGTAGAATAAATTGACATGTACCTACAAAATTACTTATATTCAGTAGAATGTCTGTTGGGGGACCATCACATTAAGTGTTAGCAAATATTAAGCAGACAGTCTACTAAAACTCTAATGAGAGTGAGTTGACATGTAGGTGAAACGTTGTAGTCAGCAGAATGTCTAAAGTGAACCATCAAAATATAGTGTTACCGCAAAACCTAATTTAATCGCAGTCGATGTTGTGTAAGAATTTTACATGACACATCAACAGTTGGATTTTGACTGTGAGTGTGTTTGTGTGTTTCTGACAGGAGGTCATGACTGTGGAAGAGGAGAGCACTTCTTGTTACTGCCTGTTGGACACTCAGTGCTGCCACCTGTTGGTGGAGAGGCCGGGGTGTTACGCTTTAGTGGGAGAGGCCCTCACACCAGCGGCAGGGAAGAGACTACGACTGGCTGTGTTTGGAAACATGGAGCCCAACTTTCTCAACTACAGCATTCGAGTGTACTGCGTCGATGATATGCCCCATGCCTTTCAGGTATGCAAAGACTTTTAAGTTTGTTTGTTGATAACCACATATGTTGGGTTTCGGATGCTGACACACTAGTTAAGCCTGAAGTATACTTTTTGTTCACTCACAGTTGTACTTATAGCCTTTCATAGAATAATCCATTTGACACGTCCGTACACAGGCGGTTGACGCATGCACATTACAACAGCTTGCATTACCCCTCCTGGGCAATCTCTCGCCACAAGTTAGAACCCATATACACATCTTTATAATCTTTTAGGCTGAAGTTGTACAAATGCAGATTAGGGATGTGATGGTGAGGAAATGTTCCCACCAGTTAATCGATGTGTAACAACACCGATATTACTGGTGAGGGCTTTTAAATCGCTAATTTGAAAGCGAAAGTAAAATGCGCAAATCTTCACGGGCATTCATAACGGTGCAGAGCAGAGCGAGCATTTTCAATTAATTCCAAAGGAAGTTGAGCTTCCATAGAAAGCTCATGCACCGTTATGACATGCACCGTTATGAATGTCTGTCCGGACGTGCGCATTTTACTTTTGATTTCTAATTAGCGCCAGTTTGGGGGCGGATTGCTTGAATGGTAGGTTGATTATTATTATTAATGAAAAACACAACAATGCAGATGCATTCTAACCTCATCGCACAATCTTTCATCCACGTAGCCATCCATTGATGTTGTAGCCTGTCTCTTCTCAGAGATGGTCTTATTATTGGGTGATTCGTGGGGTCTGTGGCTCTACTATTGGAGAAAGCGTAACGGTTAACTTGGATCACGTGTGCCTTGATAACCAATCATATTACAGCCTTGATGTCATTGAGTTGTGTGACTGTCGATCACTGTTTGCGGATACCATAGAAATGAATAAGAAGTGCTGTAAACCGAATCATACCAGCCATGCAATTTGTCTGAATTTTCTTATAAAAAAGCATTTTTTTCCAGGTGTAAACTCTAAAAATGGATGTTTAAAGGTGCCCTACATTCAAAAATTGAATTTACCTCAGCATAGTTAAATAACAAGAGTTCAGTACATGGAAATGACATACAGTGAGTCTCAAACTCCATTGTTTCCTCCTTCTTATATTAATCTCATTTGTTTAAACGGCCACTGAAGAATAGGCGAATCTCAAAATAACACTGACTGTTACGTAACAGTCGGGTGTACGCCCACAATATTTGCATATGCCAGCCCATGTTCCCAACATTATGAAAGGCATTAGACAAGGGCAGAACGTCTGGATGTGCACAGCTGAATCAACAGACTAGGTAAGCAAGCAAGGACAATAGCAAAAAATGGCAGATGGAGCGATAATAACTGTCATGATTCATGATAACATGATATTTTTAGTGATATTTGTAAATTATCTTTCTAAATGTTTCATTAGCATGTTGCTAATGTACTGTTAAATGTGGTTAACGTTACCATCGTTTCTTACTGTATTCACGGAGACAAGAGCCGTCGCTATTTTCATTTTTAAACACTTGCAGTCTGTATAATGCATAAACACAACTTCATTCTTTATAAATCTCTCCAACAGTGTAGCATTAGCCGTTAGCCACGGAGCACAGCTTCAAACTCATTCAGAATCAAATGTAAACATCAAAATAAACACTGTACTTACGCGATTAGACATGCTGCATGACGAACACTTTGTAAAGATCCATTTTGAGGGTTATATTAGCTGTTTGAACTTTTTTTATGTTGTTTAAGGCAAGCACGAGCTCCGTGGGTGTGGAGCACGAGATTTAAAGGGCCACACACCCTGAATCGGCTCATTTCTAATTATGCCCCAAAATAGGCAGTTCAAAAAAATGAATTAAAAAAAATATATGGGGTATTTTGGGCTGAAACTTCACAGACACATTAAGGGGACACCTTAGACTTATATTACATCTTTTTAAAAAAAGTTCTAGGGCACCTTTAAGAGCAAACATTTTGAAGATTAGCCGATGGGCCGTTGATTCAATAAATAAGCCGTTTTCCCACAAAAGCAGTTTATTCAGTGTAGTGAAGCCTCTCCTCCATTGACAGCGTTACCAGGCATTATGTTTTTGTTTTTTTGTTTTTTTAACTTTGCAGGCTTGCCTTCAAGTGGCTTTGTCTTTTCTGTTTATTCAGTTTTTCCTTCGAGTACCTTGAAAAAAATTAATACATATGCAGCCTGTGCATACAGAGTATGCACTATATGGTGACCCTAATGTACATGAACCCTAACGTATATGCAAAACATTAAGTATACTTTGGGCTTAAAGAATCCACCAGTTCATTCAAACCAGCAAGGAAATTAATGCTTGTCAAAACTGGTCTTTCCACTGGGTGCGTTTATGGCATTCACAGATGTAGGCTTCTTAAATGTCATGATACATATCCCCTTCACACTGCATATGACATTAGATGGAAATCCGTGGCTTATGGGATATTTGCATTCATAGGGCAGCATGTTATGGCTAGCCGTCATGCCCTGTGGGTACTCTGGTTTTACGCTCCACTGAAAGTCAGCTGGACCAATCTCTTTCTCTCTCTCATACACACACACATCTCCTACTAACTGATAGAATGGCTTCTTAAATTACAAAGACACGGTGAGCCACTCCCATGCTCCATGCTTTCGCTACGTGACTGAATATTTTCTGAGCGCAAATTAAAAGTGATTTACATTCTGTTTGGTGTAACGTCTAGCTGAGCGGACGGCTTCAGAGAAGTCTTTGTTCTGCACACACACAGATCTTACAGATCTCTGCACTTTATGAAGAAAGCATAATATGTCATCTATATTTAATGTTTCACATGGATCTTTTCTTCTCAGTTACGGAGATGTGGAGATGTCTTTGTGTGGTATTGAAGCCTCAAGACATACACAAACTGGATTAGTGGCTCTATTTTCTCTCTCTCCCAAACACACACACACACTGATGTTTGTTTTAGCTCAAGCTAAATTAATAAACCTCAATATATGTTGGGATATTATTGTGCCTTCAGAAAGGTACCAGGGTTGAAGGTTTTACAGCTTAGTTTGACATCACAAGCCGTGTTGAAGGCTGTGAAACTACAGTATAAGGTGCTTTCTTTTACAGTTTTCAGTTATCAGTTGTGTACCATAATTATTTGAATTATTGTAACATGATTGACATTTTAACTGACAAATGTTTCTAAACATAAAGTGATCAAATAAAGAGACTTTTCGAAGGCTTGTGTAGGTACATTTGT
Organism: Megalobrama amblycephala; assembly: GCF_018812025.1. NCBI lineage: Eukaryota > Metazoa > Chordata > Actinopteri > Cypriniformes > Xenocyprididae > Megalobrama > Megalobrama amblycephala. Next base: position 21,508,805 of record NC_063061.1, on the reverse strand, counting down.
CGACTGCATACGTCATTTAGGATGTCTAATTTCAGGGGGGAAAAAAGCATTATAAAACTGTTATTTCTCATGAGGCATACATGATTGTAATTTCTTTCTTACTTTGGAATGTAATGGTTACTTTTCCAAAAAGAGGCAACCTCAAACATAAATGCGACCTCCGGAGGGCACAGCCTTCGAAATGCGATTATTATTTGTTTTATGGATTTTTTAAAAATAAAAATATGATGGTAACAGGGTTGACACCTGCGAACACATTTCTTTAAATAATACAATATCAACTAAAATCTAAAAATATAAATAGAGAATAAATGCAGTATGCTACCATTTACCTGTATGCAATATATATTGGTTTTAATAATAATTTTGCATTTGTAGGAAGATGTTGGGGGGAAAAGGCCAGAGGACAAGCCCACTATGTGAATTCTTCTTTCCAAACAGGACACACTCACAAGTGAATGGTCAAAGATTGTATTTCTCCACACCAAAACACTCTTCCACTTTGTTTATCCAGCCGTTCACCCAGCGTTTTCTCTTCTTTTGTACTCTTTTGTTGTCAGTGTTGTTTGCATTTCACAAAACAGCAAATGAATTCCTCCCTGGAAACTGAACGAATTCAGGCCGGGATCGATCAGCATCCATCACAGCGAGAGACTATTTTCTTGTCTTTTGTGGCAGAGAGAGAGAGAAAGGGAGAGAGAGAGACCTAATGCTTTTAATGCTACTGTGCCATTGTCAACAATTCCCACAGAATAGATGCAAAGAGCACAAAATCACCCGTGCCTTTCATCAATGTCGATTCTATCCATCCAGTGTCTCTCGCTCCTGTTCTACATGTCATTTTGTGTGCGTGTTACGTTTGTGTGAACAGGAAAGGTATGCGACGTTCATTGTATTCGACCGAGTTGGTAATTGAAGGCATTGTACTTTTAGATTTATTAGTTGTTGTGTTGCCAGATTTTGTTTATTTTTTTATTTTTTATTTTAGACCCAGGGTGTTATTGTAATTCCATTCTTGTAGATGAAAAATGCAATGCAGGCATTTCTTCGACCTGTTTGTTGGTCTAGGGGTTTGAAACGTCAGCCTCGCATTAGATGCGGGTTTTTAATCACTTTCCGCTTCATCTTCTCAGGTTATGAAGATTAAAGGTGCCGCTAGACCCAGGAAATAGCTGTTGTGTAACATGGGAGGGCTGTTTTTTCAGCTGAATAATTTAAACATGAGCAGTCGGTTGAGTTCTGTTCCTGGCGCATGGTATTGTATGTGTCAAGGCGTGTTTATACACGAGCGTTAATATCTGTATTTACTCTTCCTCTCAGGAGGTGGTATCCATGGAGCGGGGTCGAGGAGGACGCCTCCTGGAGGAACCCAAGACCCTGCTCTTCAGAGCGAACTCTTTCAGCCTACAGGTCTCCATCCAGGACATCCCCCAGTTCCTCTGGAGCATCAAACCTTTTACCACCTGCCAGGTGCTGTCCTCATAAATATGGATGCCAGCTCCGTATGAATATGCATGAGTTTTGTTAATATGCATATGAGGCTGAATATTAATGAGATGTCAAATTCCGGTGTTCATTTGACTGGTCATATGAATATTAATACGGCTCTGTTTAAGGTAGTTTAGTCAGAGGCCGTGGTAGGAATCCGGTGTCTTTAACCTGGAGATAAGGATGTTTTTTTTCACCCTGTAAGGTTTTAACAGGAAAGTGTCACTCAAATTTGTGTTTTTTAAAAAACTATTTAAATTGACAGAATGCATAACTGTGATATATTACTATATTTTTTTAAAGCCCCTAATCCAAAGTATCATAACTTTGGTGCTTAAAGGATTACTTTACTTCAGTATTAAAATTTCCTGATAATTTATCACCATGTCATCCAAGATGCTTATGTCTTTCTTTCTTCAGTCGCAAAGAAATTAAGGTTTTTTAAGAAAACATTCCAGGATTTTTCTCCATATAGTGGACTTCAACAGGGTTCAATGGGTTGAAGGTCCAAATTGCAGTTTCATTGCAGCTTCAAAGGGCTCTACACGATCCCCGCTGAGGAATAAGGGTCTTATCTAGTGAAACGATCAGTCATTTTCTAAAAAAAAACAAAAATTTATATACATTTTAACCACAAATGCTTGTCTTGCACTAGCACTGTGATAAGTCACGCATTACGTAATCACGTTGGAAAGGTCACATGTGACGTAGGCAAAAGTACTGCGGTAGGGCGAAAAACTCCATCTCATTTTCTCCTCCAACTTCAAAATGGTCCGACATCATTGTGTTACCTTTTTGTTTTTTTTGTAAAAGGCATTTGACTTAGTCTTTGCACGTTCGCTTTGTAGAGACTACTTTATTTCGATAGTCCACTTTAGACATTCTACTAACCATAAGTAACTTTGCAACTACATGTCAATAACTTTCATTAGTATTAGTAGACTGTTAGGTTAGGGTTAGTAGAATAAGTTGACATACAGTATAGTTGCAAAGATACTTATAGTCAGTAGAATGTCTGTTGGGGTTAGCAGATATAAGCAGATAGTCTACTAATACGGTCACCGTGATTTTGCCAAGTAAGACATGTTCCTGGATCAACATAGTTTGTTGATCCTGGAACAACATTCCAGTCTGAAAATTTAGTCTTAACCCTATTCCTACCCCTAAACCTAATCCTACCCATAACTTATCCCTAAAACTTATCCCTACTGTAGAGCCCTTCATAGAGCTTATTTTCACTTGGGTCGTAGTAGGGCTGGGACAATACATCCAATCTCGATTCGCGATACAAAGAATCTGGAGCGATTCTGATATTTTCTGCGATTCTCTTGATTCTTTCTTGAATCGATTCTGAGCTTAGTTTTTAACAGCAGATGGCACTATACGTGCTTTAGAAACACTCATACTCTGCCTGTTCCAGTTCCTTTACACACACCACTTAAACATAAAGTTCGAAAATTGAATTGAATTACAAATCTCGCATCATAAAAGCATTCTGAGTGGAGGTGCAAATATATTTAACCACTTACATGACTCAGTCGAACACAGAATCGCTGTCCAGCAGTCTTCTTCGTGAGGATTTTTTTTGTGTGTAGTTAAAAACTAGCCTAGAGCACCATCTGCTGTTAAAACTAAGCTCAGAATCGATTAAAGAGAGAAAATGTCAGGATCGATCCAGTTTCATTGGCCCTCATTTATCAAACGAACGTACATCTGAATGTAAAAATCAGCTTACGACAATGCTCACGTGTGATTCATTAAACTTTCGTATACGGCCAATTCCGTCGCACGAATGAACGGGTGTTGATAAATGTGGTGGCTGAAAACTGACGTCATTTAAATATCGTGCCCCAAATTTTATAAGCCTCGCCCTATAGTTTACGACACAGAGAAACGTAACCCTGCCATGAAGAGGAAGTAATCGCATGAAAAATAAATTTATCTTACTCTAAAAACATCCTCCAACCTCGTAATTTCAAACAATAAAAGTAATTTAAATAATAATACCGGTAAATAAAACTAAATACTTACAAACATTATATATATATATATATATATATATAAACTTGGTTATTTTAGTACCTCACTCCACAGAAAATCTTTTAAATTTATTTTATTCAGAACAGAACAAGAAAGAAAAATGTAGCGTCTGCGTGTGTGAGTGAGGCGCCGGCGCGATCAACTGAGTTTAATAAAATAAAGATAAATATTTTAATAAAATAAAGAAAACTAATACAATGCGTCAAATGAGCGTAGCCTGTACTAGCCCTACTTGATGCACAGTTTTTCTTTTTTGTTTTGTTAATCTGTTAATTATTTCAGTGAAAAATATTTTGTGTAGTCATACATTTTTATTCCTTGTAGGCTCCTGTGTATTATTCAGTTTTTCTCTGTGTTGCAGGTGTATGATGTGTGAACCCTAATGTTCTGTTGATGTTGCCATTTGCGCATCTGAAGCGAGGGGGGGGGGGTATTTTAAGACAAGCATCTATTCTAATTTAATTTTAATTTGACATTTTAATCATGTCGTTTAATGTTTAATTATCTGTTAGTGATTGTCGGTCAGGGAAATAAACTAAATGTTCTCATAACAGTTCTCCACCAGATTTACTATGCCAAATTTTGCGTGGAAACGAGCGTACACACAGTTTTCTGGCGTGCAATCGTTTGATAAATGAGGGCCATTGTATCATTCGAGAATCGTTGTATTGTCCCAGCCCCGGGTCGCAGCAACACCCTAGCAGCCACATAGCTACCACTCAGAAAGCTTTGGCAACCGCATAACATTAGTATCATGGTGTCAGGTTGAGCATGGACAAGCAGCACTCTCTATCTGGTTTTATTTGCTATACCAGCAGAGCTATTTTTCAGTATTTGTATTATTTTGTCAAATTGTATCTGTTTTTGGATGACACATACTCAAGAGTGTGTTTTTCTCAGTGCTGTTTACCCACCATTCCTTTCTTCGTAAAGCTTTATGACCGCAGGCACATTTTTATCCAAATCATACCCATAGCAAGCCCTGTTTTGTCATACTAGGCTGTGTTCTGGCAGGGCCGTCAGTGACATGACACTAAGTAAATTAGCTTCAGCAGCTCCAACAGCAGAATAACAATAAGGAGGAGAGGAGAGGAGGCACATATACTTCCTATTGATTCGTACTGAAATATTCACTCTTTCCTCCTCCTCCTTTTTTCGGTGCAGGAATTCTCCTTCTCTCAGGTGTGGTGCAGTAGCCAGTCTCCTCTGCAGTGTGCCTTTTCTCTGGAGCGCTACAGTCCAGCAGCCAATCAGCTCTCCTGTAAGATCAGTGTTCGGCAGGTCAAAGGTCATGAGCAGATCCTACAGGTCTACACCACTATTGCTGAGGTTTGGAGGACAAAAACTCATATGTTAGAAACATGTAGACTAAGATATTGTGTGCTTGGAATATTGATGCTCCACTTTTTTTAATAAAAATCTGGTGGTTCTGATGCCAAAAATATTTATAATTTGATACAAATATATAGAATCGAAATGTGCTTTTTTTATAGAATCGAAATGTCCAGATTGTTCTAGCCCAATTGAATCCCTCTGTGAACTTTAATATCACTGTGATACTTCTTTCCTCCAGAGTGAAAAAGATACAGTGCCATTCTTCACACAATCAGACTGTACCATCACCTCCCAGACGGGGTCCAGGGCCTTCAAAATCCCCCTGTCAATTCGCCAGCGAATCTGCGCGACCTTCGACACAGCGAATGCCAAGGGCAAAGACTGGCAGCTCTTAGCACAGAAACTGCATATAGACAGGTGAGAAATTAATGCAAAAATACACAGCAGACAAACATGGACATGCTTTGTCGATAAGCACACATATGGACGGTGACATACATGCTCAAATACAAACAAAACTGGGCCTCAGCATATGGAATCCCAAACGTCTAATTTGCTCCATATTCCTCCAGCACATGGCCACATTAACCATCGGCAGAGCCACAGGCAGTAACTGTGGTGCTATAATGAGATCGAACTCATGTGTCCTGCAACCCCCAATTCCAAGAAAACATACTTCTCATCTATGATAACACAAATAGATATACATACCTTTAAAGGGTTAGTTCACCCAAAAATTAAATTTCTGTCATTAAGTACTCACCCTCATGTCGTTCCAAACCCGTACAACTTTCGTTCTTCTTCGGAACACAAATAAAGATATTTTTGATGAAGTCCAAGAGGTTTTTTATCTCCCATAGAAAGCAATTAAATGACCACATTCAAGGTCCAGAGAAGTAGTAAAGACATCGTTAAAATAGTCAACGTGACTGCAGTGGTTCAATCTTAATGTTATGAAGCAACAAGAATACTTCTCGTGCGCAAAAACAAAACAAAAATAATGACTTTTCAACAATTTCTTCTCTACCCTGTCAGTCTCCTACACAGTTGATGCAGTGCAGCGCTTCCGTGTTTACGTCTGAACGCCGTTCAGACTGTTCATGTGAGCACCACGATGCACACGTGTGATGGTGACATACGAGCCAGCCAATACAGAGTCAGCATTCTGATGTAGAACTGCAATGTGTCTTCAACATAAACTGCGTAGGAGAATGACAGGTTAGAGAGAAAATCGTTGAATAAAGTTATTTTTGTTTTGTTTTTGCACAAAAAGTATTCTCGTCACTTCATAACATTAAGGTTGAACCACTGTAGTCATGTTGACTATTTTAAAGATGTTTTTAGTACTTTTCTGTACCTTGAATGTGGTAATTTTTTAAAAAACGGTAAAAAAATACCGTTTTTTAAGACAGAGACTTTTACATTACCAAAAAAAAAAAAAAACACTATTTTTTTAATTCATTAAAGAATCCTGATAATAATAAGAAATGTTTTTACGCACCAAATCAGCTTATTAGAATTTACTGTTTCATTGAAGAAATAAATAACAATATGCTGTGGAAGTACATGAATTTTCATTTTTGAGTGAACAATCCCTTTATTGCATTCATGTGTAATGAATGTGTTTGAACATTCATTAAAATCTTTTCCTTGTTATTTTTTCTGTTGTTTCTTTTTACTCTGATAAAAAAAAAAAAAACATCCTTGAGCTTCTGCCCAGCTAACAATCTTTAACAACAGTTTAATTCACTAGCTGCCTGTTTTTTCTCTCTCTTCCATTTCCCATGGTGATTTCAAAAGCGGTTAAGAAAGCATTGTGCAAAACAGACTCCGCGATCAAAATTTCCAAAAGGTCTTGAGTTTAAAATCTGTTTATTCACTTCACTACAGCGATCTTTAATAAAACTTTCTTTCGTGATGTGGGTTTACTTTTGTAATATTTTCACCAGGGATAAAAGAGAAAGTTGTTTTTGAAATGAGGCTGGAAGAGTCGGACAGAAGGATTTGGGGGAATTTTCTAGCTGGTCAGAGCCCCAGGCAGTGTGTAATGAGAATGTCTCCTCCTTGTTAAGCGGATTTCTGCAATTACCTTCTGAGGATGTGCAAGCTCGTCTAAACAGCGCAGAGGGCAATTACCCAGAGAGCTACGGCACCGGAACTGGTGTAGTGCAACACTGCCCCCTGTTGGAGTCAGAATACCCACAGAACATCAAAGAATGACACTGTTTACATCGCCCCATCAGTGCTGCGGCATATTGTTGATGGACTAGGTAATGGTGAGGTTAAATATCCTGCTGAAAAGACCAGCATGGCATGTTTTGTGACATCACCAGGCTGTTTAAATAGCGAGATCATGCTGGTCAGTCAACATTTTTATACAGCCAGACCAGCAAAATCAGATTGGAAATGAGAAAGCTACGTCAGCCCACTGAATGATGTTTACAATTTTTTAGCTGCTTTAACTGTATTGACCGATGTGACTCATTCGGTGCATCTAAAATCACATACTGTCTGAGTAGATACTGCATTTTAATTTACTTTGCGACCGAACGTACTGCATCCGCCATGTTGTTCGAATGCGCACTCCAGAATCTCAGTGGAAGTAGTTGGTCATCCAGGTACTTTTCGCCTACTGTTTTTTTTTTTTTTTTTTAACACTGTGTTTTCAGACATTATTATTTTGTGGAGTACTGTTTTATCGCGTACTACGTATATAGTAGGGAAGTATTCTATTTCAGACACAGTGATTGTTTTCTAAAATAGCATTAATGGAAGGTCAGCATGAGGTCAAAGGGAAGTTCTCTTGCCATTTAATGCAACCCAGTTGCTATATGTGGAGGCAGAAGATGGATTATGTCTGCTTCTTTAAGACACACACCTGCAGAATTGAGATTTCCTCTTCTGTGATTCAATTATGTCTCAAAGATGGGTTGATTTTCTTCCAGCAAAACTTCTTTAATATCCTTCTCGCTTTTATAAACTAATTTACCCATTTTGATATGTTGTTGGGGCATACAGGCATTACAGGATAACATTATTAAATTGAAAGTTATGCAGACTGAGAATCCTTGCAATAGAGTGTAATAATTCAGTGTCTCAGCGGAATGATATGAATTTATATAACCAAACTTGTGGGTTAGCACAATAAGAATTTAAAATAAAAATATACAGGAATATAAACGCTATGCTTATTCATGTATTTTAGTTTTTTTTTTTTTATTATTATTATTATTTAGGTTAATGTTCATTTATAAATATACTGCTGTTCAAATGTTAAATGTTAAATTCATAATACAGTATTATTAATTTATACAACTTAAAGGGGTCATGATCTGTATTATTTTATGTTTCCTTAGGTGCACTTATAATGTTTGTATGATTTTTACATTAAAAAAAAAAATGGTCATAATTTAGAAATAAAAGGCATTTTTATACCCTGATTTTAGCCTGCTGATTTGAACGCTGTTTCAAGGGGCGTGTCTGCTGTGAGACTTCAGTGTAAACACCCACTGCTGTGATTGGTTAACATCTTTGCATATGGAAATAGCTAAGTATTACCAAAGACTATAGAATAACACAAGACATGTCACTCGTATTGTTTTGAATGGGAGAATGTGTAACGCGCAACATGGCGGAATAAGTCCCGCCTTCTAAATAAGAGCCAATCGCCAACTGGTAAAGTCATCACGTCACTTCAGCGGCCGTTAGAATCACCGGTTTCTATAGAAACAAGTCAGATGCGCGCCTCCGAAGAGACGCGCATTTAGGTCTGCGCATGCGCATTAGCTTGATCCAGCCTGAAAAATAGTTTTTTTTGTCATGATTCGAGCGTTTAGAAACTAAATTTATGAGCCGGTTGTTGTTAGATTTCATTGGTGATTTCAAATATGAAATTTAATCGTAAGGTTGGCGAACAGTTTTGGAGAATCTGATGTTTCCCCATTCAAAGAGATTGCATGATGCCCAGGATGCCTGAGAGGCGTTTAAAAGATGGCCGCCGAGTGAAATGACTTGTCTTAAAGGGACTTTGGTATTACATGTGGAATTATCTTGAAAACTTTTAGCACGTTTTTACTATTACAGTTCTCAAGGTTTACTAATCGTGAAAAGTGTTAATCATAGCATTAAATTTAAATCGGCGCATGAAAAGTTGCAGTGATGAGCTTGTAGCTGTTCATAGACATGTTAAGTGCATGAATGCAGTGATCTTGTCATTGTAACTCAGTAACAAATGCTTTCATCATAACTAACAGTGCAAACACAATGTAAATAAGACATTAGTTGATTCTAACAGGAGTTTTGGTGAGAATCCAGAACACTCGCGCTGTTTGATTGACAGTTCAAGCGATTGTAAAGGGAGCGTTCTGTGATTTCACTGGTTTGATTTACTGACAATAAATGGTTTTAAGACAAAAACATCTGACTGTAGGCCTACATGAATCATTACATATCAGAAATCACTGGTGATTTTAGTTAGACATGTACACATAATCCATACATATCAAACAATCTGTAACAAAGCAATAGTGACACAGTAAAAACTTTTTTACTCACATAAGTGTGTTGCACCGTTCCTGTCGGATCCAGTATATAAGGCACAGCATCGTTTTTTAATTTCAGGCTCTCTGCAAATCTGTGTTTTTCCTCAACCTGGCACCGCACAACATTTTGCCCTCTTCAAAGTCAAGTTTATCGCTTATTTGCTCGATCCAGTGTTAGCGTCACATCTGTTATTTACCTACTACTACTTGTCGTGCTTGAATCAGTGGGCGGGGCTACTGAACTTTAGGGTTTGTGATGTCACCAACTCGGGAAGAACCTCGTTGTAGTCCCTACCAGCCATTTGTTGTTGTCCTTAAAATGCGATTTCTGTAAAAGAAAATATCTCCCTTTACATTGATCTTTGAGCATTGTAACTGCAGATATTGTTTATGCTCAAACAGAAACATTGCACAATAACTAAAGTTAAAAAAGTGAAATCATAATCAAGGACCCCTTTAAAAATAAAAATGTATTAGCATATGTAGTCAAGTCAAGTCACCTTTATTTATATAGCGCTTTTTACAATGCAGATTGTGTCAAAGCAGCTTTACATTGATAACTGGTACATAATTTGGCTGCACAGCAGCTCTTAAATAATAGTGTCAATGCAGGCAGATCAGAAGCACTGTTGAATAAATGTCAAGAATACTATTGAATATCAAATGTCAAGTGTCCCCAACTAAGCAAGCCAAAGGCGACAGCGACAAGGAACCCAAACTCCATCAGGTGACATCAGGTGGCAAACAAGTGGCAAATAGGTGTTAAAATGGAGAAGAAAAAAAAACCTTGGGAGAAACCAGGCTTAGTCGGGGGGCCAGTTCTCCTCTGGCGAACAGTGCTTTGTTACAATCAGGTTGCTATCATAAGTCTGATAGGATCGCAACAATCAAAGTATATATTTCAGTTCCATCCAGTTGAGGATCGTATTCATCACGCCGGAATGGATGGTCTGTTGAGGAACTGTGCTACTGGCTGTCGTGTCGATGAGGCCTTCACAATGGATGTAGAATTAACATTAACCTAGGATTAATAAATGCTGTAAAAATATTGTTGGTTCTACCAGTATTTTCTGTTTTCTTATTTGAGAAATCAAGGTTGGATTTTACTGTTCAGACTGTGCTGTTAATAAAAGTTTGTCCTGCATTTTTTTTCCCCCACATACAGAAACCTGGGTTATTTTGCTCGCCAGACGAGCCCATCCGCTGTCATTCTGAGTTTGTGGGAAGCTCAGCATCAGGAACGGGGTGATCTGGACTCTTTGGCCAGCGCTTTGGAGGAAATTGGCAAAGTTCAGTCTAAACACTCCACCAGCGTGGACACTCTGGACCGTATCAGCAAAACCATCCCCTCCAGCGACTCTACCATGAACCGCAGCAGTGAGGAACTAGACACGAACCACACCTAAGAACAGTTTCCTTGGAAATGAAGACTAAAGCACTGTCCTCATCGGAGATAAGAGGGTTCAACAAAGGGAGAGAGGAGGCGGCACTTGAGGTTGCCCAGCCCAGCAAAAAAGTTGCTCCTCCCTCTCCTTGACTGATAAAAACAGGGTGTTAAAGATGGGTTGTGACCAAATAGACAAGCTTCAGTGATTCACAGAAACTCAAACACACACATGCACACAGTATTCCTATCAAGTACCCTTAAATTCATCAGAACAAACTGACTTATACATTAAGCCCGTCTGATGAAAATTTGCAGCTAAAGATTGTGGGTATGCTTTCGCGATCATTTGTTTCCGTAAAGGCAAACTGAGGATGTTCAACAGCCTAAATGTTGACTTGCGACCACAGACCAGGCTGCCTCGATGCTTCAGAGTGTTGAAGAATGTGTCGTCGTTTTTGTGGGACACTTTTATTTTGCGTCTTTCCACAACGGTTGTCTGCATTTCTGAGTAACTTTCTGATTGCAAATAGATAAAAAAAAAAAATCTGTACTATTGAATACTATTAAAGCCTGTTGGATAGCAAAACCAGTGTAAACTGAGAGATGTACTCAAAGATAACCAAAACAAAATGTTGTTATACACCATTTACTTTTGCAGCCTAACAAATATATAATTATTATTATTGTTATTTTTTGTCTCAAGGAAGAAATATAAAAGAAGAAAGCAGAAAGGACTAATGCTTAATGAAAAAAAGTGTGATTTGAGGTAAGAAATATGTTTATAAATTTAAAGGGATAGTTCACCTAAAAAAATCTAAATTCAAAGTTATATAAGTAGTGTATGTAACCTGTGCACTGTATCCTAAAGCCATATGATAGCTTTACGTGAGAAACAGACTGAACTAAAAGGTTTAGGGTCCTTTTAAAGGCTTGAAATCTCCACTTTTATGTTAAAAAGAGTGACAAGTGCGTTATTTAATTTTTTTTAGTTTATTTTTTATTTTTTTATTCCTCACAAGAAAGAAACTGGAAGAACAATAGGGTGAGAAAAAGATGACAGAATTGTAATTTTTGGGTGAACTATCCCTTTAAATGTGACCAAGCTGACTGCTGATTGGTCAGAATCCTTCTGCTGTCTCTCAAAATGACAAATGATGGACAGCTGTGTGTAAATTCATCAGATAACCCAGTAAAAATCCATCAAACATATTTTGACAGGAACCTCTGGTGGTTTGATCTGAATGCAGAGAACACGCACGCATATCAACCGAGATGAGAGATTTCCATTTATTTTATTTTTTTTCTTTTCCCCCTGTTGTTTTATCTTTCCTTATACATCTAGTACCGGATTGTGACCTCATATTGGCCAGATGGGATCAATGATAACCAGTGAAAAAGCATTTTAACACATCTCACCTGCTGGAAACCTACAATGTGCTGACAGGTGCACATACATACATGAATAATAACACATAGATGTATAATCAACCTCACATCGGAACATAAAGCATATCTGCCGCACTCTCATCTCATCCCAGGTATCACACATCACTTCATCTGAGCGAAAGATGAGCTGTGCGAAAGTGTGTTGCTAATGCTAGATTATCATAAAACTGTGAATATGTGATGAAATAGTCTGTTGCGTCAGACTATAAAAAGAGATTTGTGTTTTTTGATATGTGAAATTATTAACAAAACCTTATATATGTGCTGTTTCTGAGGTACATTAGGAAGGGAATGAAAGGGAAGGGAGGAAATGAGAAAGAAAAAATAAGGAAGGGAGACGGGAAGGAAAGAGATTTGAAAGAGAAAAGGGAGAGAAATTGAAACAAAAAAGGAAAAGGAATTGGAGAGGAAAGAAAAAAAAGAGGACCAAGAGAGGAAAGCGAAGAGAGAGGAAATAGAAGTAATAAAAGAGAAAATGTGAAAAGAAAAAAGGAGCAAGAGGAAATGGGGAAAACGAAGATGCGGGATGAAGAAGAGGGGAAGGATAGAGAAGAGCAAACAGGACAGAAGGGAAGAGGAATTTAAGAAAGGAAAGAGGACAAAAATGGGAAAGGAAAAAAGAGGAACAGGAGGAAATGGGAAAATCGAAAAAGAGGAACAAAAAGAGGTAGAGAGAAGAGCATATGGGAAGGGAAGGAGAAATGGGAATAGGGAAGAGAGGGGAAATCAGAAAGTAAAGATTATGAACAAGGAAAGGGAAAGGAAAGAGAAGAGAAGAGCAAATGGGAATGAAAAAAAGGAATGAGAGGAAATGGGAAAAGTGAATAGAGGAGAAATGGGATGGGGATCAAGAAGAGGGGAAGGAAAAAGAAGAGCAAACAGGACAGAGGAAATTGGAAGGGAAAGGAAAAAAGAGGAACAAGAGGAAATGGGAAAATGGAAGAAGAGGAACAATAAGAGGGAAAGAAAAGTGACGAGCCAATGAGAAGGGAAAGAAGAGGAAATGGGAAAGGAAAAAAGAGGAACAGGAGGAAATGGGAAAATTGAAAAAGAGGAACAATAAGAGGTAGAGAGAAGAGCATGTGGGAAGGGAAAGAAGAGGAAATGGGAAAGGAAAGAGGAGAAAATGGGAAAGAAAATGAAGAACAGTAGGAAATGGGAATAGGGAAGAGAGGGGAAATCAGAAAGTAAAGATTATGAACAAGAAAAGGGAAAGGAAAGAGAAGAGCAAATGGGAATGAAAAAAAAGGAATGAGAGGAAATGGGAAAAGTGAATAGAGGAAATGGGATGGGGATCAAGAAGAGGGGAAGGAAAAAGAAGAGCAAACAGGACAGAAAGGAAGAGGAAATTGGAAGGGAAAGGAAAAAAGAGGAACAAGAGGAAATGGGAAAATGGAAGAAGAGGAACAATAAGAGGGAAAGAAAAGAGACGAGCCAATGAGAAGGGAAAGAAGAGGAAATGGGAAAGGAAAGAGAGGAGAAAATGGGAAAGGAAAAAAGAGGAACAGGAGGAAGTGGGAATAGGGAAGAAGCCGAACAAGAAAGGGGGAAGTAAAGAGAAGAGCAAACAGGACAAAAAGGAAGAGGAAATTGAAAGGGAAAGGAAAAAAGAGGAACGAGTAAATGGAAAAAGGGGAACAATAAGAGGTTAAGGAGAAGAGTAAATGGAAAAGGAAAGAAGAGGAAAATGGGAATGGGAAAAGGAATGAGAGAAAATGGGAAGGGAGAAAAAATGGGAAAGGAAAAAAGAGGAGCAAAAAGAGGAAATGGGAAAGGGAAGAAGAGGAACAGAAAAAGGGAAATGAAAGTGGAGAGGAAATAAGGAAAGGAAAGAGAATGGAGAGGAAAGGAAAATAAGAGCAACAATGAAAGGAAATGGGAAGGTAGAGGAACAAGGAAAGGAAACGCCATGATGGCGGTTTTAATGACATACAGTAGGCCCGGCTCTAAATGTACATTAACAGTACAGTAACAGGAAAGACCCTGTTGTAATGTTGCTAGTGGAGCAGAGAGCCATCAGACATATGGGATGTAGTGTGTGAGAGAGAGAGAGAAAGAGAAACAAAAACTTTCTGATATTATTTTGGGTACAGTTCTGTTCATGATGCATAAATATTGCCTTTTGAAAGACCATCAGTCAGGAAAAAAAGGAAAAATTCTGTTATTTCGAAAGAGAAAAAGTGCTAGTGCCAGTTTCGTTTGAATAAATATTTATTTATTTATTGGCAGTGGGAAAAAAATGTCTTCCTTACTCCTTTATGTATGCATTTGCACTGATCTAGAAGCAGCACAGAATCACAGGAAAAAAGAAATATTTTAAATGTTGAGATAAAATCAGTGTATGAAGCATTCAACTGTGGACACTTGAGTATCCGAATATGGTATCTAAAAAGAGACACGTCAAATATGTATGATGTAGGATTATGCAGTATTCAGGAAACAGTAGGCTTGCCATTAATGCACACTTTACTATCCCGTAATGCTATGGGAGCTGAACTGCTATCAGATTTAAACAGTTGGTAGTAGGCCTAGTAGTAGTAGTATTGTTGTTGTTATTATTAATTTTACAAAAAATGTGGATGATTAGTAGCAAGTTAATTGTTCTTTGTGGTAAAATCCTAAGCTATCCTGAAATCGCTCCCTATTGCCTAACACAATATCAGATTAAAAATGTTAAATGTATATTTTTATGAATAGCATGTGAAAAGGTCCTATGACAAAGATGAAGTTAAACACTTTTATTGTTACATAATTTGTTTGGTTTTCAAGCCATTTATAGCAGTATCTACTGCGCAGTGTGCAGTACGCTAGTATTCCATTCATGGCCTGTGTGATTTGTGGCGATGCAGTAAGCGATTATCAACAGCAGAGGGCGGCAGATAACTTGATATGTCCTCCATTTCCATATGTCCTCTCCTACCTGATAAAATATTCTGGATTCTAGACAAAAATGTACATTCCTATATGAGGATGTATAATTTTAAAAGAGTGATTTCTGGACCTGGAAAAGTAATGTAAAATAATAAAATCATATAACTTAATGGATATTTGAAAAAATCCATGAAGTTAGGCCTATAAGATTTTATCATTTTACATTACTTTTCCAGGTTCCAAGAAATCACACTTTTAAAATTATGCTTCATCATATATCCAGGTTTCCAAAATTGTTAGGACCCTTTTTTTAAAGCAACCTGTTGTTGAGGGAGTGAATAAAAAAAGAAATTATTATTATTATTATTATTATTTTAATCAACTTGTTTTAGCTGATTAATTTGTTTTAGTCATCTTAAGCAATCTTGTAAGTTTTTTGAACCCTTCTGTAGTGGGTTCAAATATAAAAAGTCAGTTCTGATTCATAAAATTCTTATAAATTAATTAATTTAATTTTTTTGTTTATGTAAACTGCATTCATTTTATGCAGCATTTTACACTTGCCACTTGACTCTCTTTAGATCGGTGTTTTGAAGCAGGGGCCAGTTTCATAAATCACTAAGACTAGTCTTACAAGTTAGTCATCAAATTTTTATAACTTTTTAAAGTCAGTTACATAAAAACTAAGTTTGGCCTAATTTGATACTAAAAAGTAAGACTGACTGCCCCTTGAGTAACTGCAAGTGGTTCATACTAGATCTTGTCTTATCATAATGGCTATGTTTATGCAACTGGCCCCAGGTATTGCTTGACACAATGATGTTTACATTAAGGAAGGATGCCATTCCAGATGTCACAGACCTCAGCCAGTGCCGACATCTCCAGCCTGGGCCTCTGACGCTCACCAAACATACACACTTCCCTGGAGCTTCACACTCCCACTCAAAGTCTTAACCTAAACAATCCAGGTCTCCGGATAACACAGGGTTTGTGTGAGGCGATGATTACCTTACGCAAACATCTTAGTCACCAGTCCCATGTAATTCCAACACCATCACCAATCCCCTAGAGTCTCCACACTTCAATTTCAAATGCATTATCAGTCAAACCGATGGATCCTATGAAGTTTATGTCCTCCCAGTAGAGGGAACTGCATGAAAAACTTCCCTTTTCCTTTGTGCTTTGAGGGGCCCAAATCAGATATGGATCAAGTCACAAGACACGACGGGGGAATAATTTACTCAAGGCCTCAGGCGCTTTCAAAAGGTTCTAGTTTGCTAAACCGCAAACACATCCACCGCATGGCACAAGTCAGTAATTACAAAACTAGCAGCTCAGTTTTAAAGAGCCGGATCTATCCCTTTAAGCCTGGCCTGAGGTTGCACATACTGTAGTATGTAGGCTTTTTAGAGCGTCCTCGTCGGTCTTTGTTCATTAAATGAAGGTTTTACTGTATTCACAGTGTTGTGTGAGTGGGCCGCTTTGTCCCTGCTGTTCACAGGGGCAAATGAGCCTGTGACTCGAATGAACACAGCATGTCCGCCAGATGTCAAACTCTACAGGGCAACCTCCACCCTGCTTTTTCTCACCGACTAACTGCTGGGACAACTGTTCTCACTCAAACGGATAAAAGATGACTGTCTCTTTTCCTTTTTTCTTTTCTCTTCTCTCTCTTACTCACTCTCTCAGGGCCGGATGAAAGGCCTCCCAAACACCCACTCCATTTGCATGCCATTCAGTCCAGAACACACAGGGAGCCTGTGTGCCGGAGAGAAGAAGGAGAGAGAGGGAAAAAAGAGAGAGATGAAGAAAGAGAGAGAGAGAGCGAGGGAGCAATGCACCGAGCCAGAAAGGTCACAGCTAACTGTATAACTGTACAGCAATTTCAAGCGAGAGATAACTAGATAACGCTCAAGTACGTGGCTTTGTGTAGTGAAAGAAAGTGAGAGACAAAAAGAGGAGCAGGGTAAAGTGGAGTCATGTGAAGCTCATGAGGGCAGACCTTTTGAAAAAGGTCTGAATTGTTGCTCACTGCCTTGTTTTGCCGTTTACTTCCTTTGTTGCCTGGATACAAGCACGCACTCACTCTTTCTCTCCGTTTGATCACTTTTGTTTTTGTAGGGAAATGATCAGGGATTCTGGTGCAGTTGTTTGTTAGATGCACTCAGGGAAAGTTATAGAAGTATTGACGGAAAAAATCATATAAAATGCTGTACACTGTAAAAAATCAAAAGTTGAGAAAACTTAAAAGTTTAAGACAACAAACTTCAGCAGATTTTAGAGTTTTCTCAACTTCATGTATTCAGTTTATACAACAAAAAGTTGAGAAAACTCAAAAATCTGCTGATGTGGTTTTATTGTAAAATATTATTTTACATTATATTATATTATATTATATTATATTATATTATATTATATTATATTATATTATATTATATTATATATACTGTTCCCTAACCCAACTTTACAACTTTACAACAAAAGTCCCTTAGGATGCATCATATTTAAAGTCCCCTTGTGGTGAAAATCAAGTTTTTAATGTTGTTTATATGTCTATGTGGTGTTTTTAATATGCTTTTAGATAAACCATGTTCAAATTCATAAGTCAACACCATTGCTGAGTATTTTATCCTTAAAACTGCAGTGAACCAAAGACAAAAACAAGGTTTGAAATTGCTGTTTTTTTCTGACATCACAAACTACCCTGTAACCAATCACATCAACGTGTGATCATCAACTAGTGGATCTCTGAACTGGTGTGAGTGAGTGGAAGCGGGGCTAATTTGCATATTCATAGAATCGCGTATACTAAATGAGGCAAGGGTGTAGAGTTACATTCAAGCTATTTTAAGGCATGAAGAAATCTTTTTTCAAGGATAATATGTCATTTTGGTGATCAAAGATAAGTTTTAAGGGATAAAATTATTGACTACAGGGGGACTTTAATGTTGTATTATTTACACACATATATATATATATATATATAACATTTTTTAATATAATTTATGCACAATGGTGTTTTGTTACACATACATATAGTATGATTTTAACTGCACCCTACAGTACAGTAAATGGTTACAGTACAGGTTTCTACTACAGTAAAAAAAAAAAAAAAAAAAAAAAAAATACTGTAAAATCTAGAATGCAGTTGCTCTGTTTCTGCAGGGAGCAATGCAGGAAGTGTTTACTGTTACTTTCATGATATCTAGATTCCCCCCACCCCCCACCACCATCTTTTCATTGCTGGCTTTTCCATTTCAGCCCTGCTGTGCACTCTTCCATGAGTTCATTGCTGAAGATGTGGAATATTGTCTGCAGCAGACTTCATACTGAAATGTAACCCGGAGGAATGTCTTTATGAATCCTATACTCCATCATGATGAACATTGCAAAAATGTGTGAACTCGGAACAATGAAATAATGGAACCTAAAATCAACATCTAATAGCTTTGCTAGAACTAAATGTAGTCTGAGCAGGCACCGGGTTGCTTTTCTATTTTGGGATTAATCTTACAAAAAAGTACTATGACATTGCCTTGGTTTTTAAATGCAAAGATATGTGTGCTTTGGAGTAACATGCAGTGATGTCCAAAAGCCTGAAACCACTAGTTGTTGTTCTTCTATATGTCTTTATTCAAATATAACAATATTGAATTATAAATACATAACATAATATACAGCTATACTAAAAAAAAAAAAAAAAATGTATTTCAGAATGATTAGAAAATTAGCATATAATATAATTTACAGTTTTTTACAATTACTTTGCTACTATTTTCAGAACCTTGATGTCATTTTTCACAACTCTAGACACAAAACTCAAAACGGTTATCACTTGTAACACAGGCTGTCTACTGTTCAAAACATAGCATTGTGCATTCACATCTTTAAAGAAATCTTGCACTTGCACAATCACTGGTTCAAAACACAAATTTACTGTGAAATACCATTGAAACATAACTATAGATCACCCACACACAAGCAACCGATAGTTTCACTGTGTCATTGTTCATACAATCATTAAATATTGTAGAACAAAATAGGTGACACAGGTTTCATTATGGTACTACATGTACATCTCTGTAAAAGTACTGCAGTATAGGAGAGAGAATACTACAGACACAGTGGAATCATTGAACAAAGTTTGTAATATATTGATGCAAAACACTACAGTACAATCACAACATATGTTTAAAAATAATTAGCTATGAAATAGAAACGAAAAGACAGTACTGTAAAATTTTCTTGACAAGTAAAAATTACAGTATTTTCTTGTTTTCAGGAAAAATAAGTCAAAATTAAGTAAGTTTTTCCTGAAAACAAGAAAATAATTTTTACTTGTCAAGAAAATGCTTCTTGATTTAAGAACTTTAAGATATTTTGACTAGAAACAAGATAAAAACTCTAAGTAAGAACAACATTTTTTGCAGTGTGAGAAGGTGGTACAGTATTTGGGGCCATAGACACAGTGTCTGATGAAGCATTATTAGGCTACATCCATGGATATTGTAGTCTAATTGGTTCATGCTCCACGCTAATTGGTGACAATGAATCTCGTTATCCTGAAACTTTCATGATTTACAGTAAGCATGGAAGATTGTTTGTCTGTTTTCATACAACTATGCATTAAGAGTAATGCAACAGTTACTTATCATTTTGAGCAGCTGTATCAATTGATAGATAGATCATTGTAAGGAAATGAATAGACACTCATTTGAAATGTAATGTGTGAATTGCCTTTTGAAATAGTAGTACTTTGATGTTAAGTTGTGTCATATTGAACAGGTGATTTTTGTTGAATGAACAAATGATCTAAGTTTTATGTGTATTGTATCCAAGCAATTGAGAAAAGGGTTAGAGTTTTGAAAAATGTGCATTTTGATCATTGGTTGTGAGTTTTGTGTCTAGAGTTGTGAAAAATGACATCAAGGTTCTGAAAATAGTAGCAAAGTGATTGTAAAAAACTATTATAAAATATGTTTCTAATAAATTTGAATAACACAAAAACATAAATAATAAAATTACGCTGAAAAACAATTAGGAATTTGTTGTATTTATAATAGGAAGTTTGAGCATATGGAATAAAAGTCTGAATATATGGAATGAACCTTGAATTTATTATATATGAAATTAAAGTCTAAATATGGGATGAAACTTGAATATATGGAATTAAAGTCTGAATATATGGAATGAAAGTATGAATATATGGAATGAAACTTGAATGTATGGAATGAAAGTCTGAATATATAGAATGAAAGTCTGAATATATGGAATGAAAGTATGAATATATAGAATGAAACTTGAATATATGGAATGAAAGTGTGAATATATGGAATGAAAGTATGAATATATGGAATGAAAGTGAATATATGGAATGAAAGTATGAATATATAGAATGAAACTTGAATATATGGAATGAAAGTGTGAATATATGGAATGAAAGTGTGAATATATGGAATGAAAGTATGAATATATGGAATGAAAGTATGAATATATAGAATGAAACTTGAATATATGGAATGAAAGTGTGAATATATGGAATGAAAGTATGAATATATAGAATGAAACTTGAACATATGGAATGAAAGTTTGAATATATGGAATGAAAGTATGAATATATAGAATGAAACTTGAATATATGGAATGAAAGTGTGAATATATGGAATGAAAGTATGAAAATATAGAATGAAAGTCTGAATATATGGAATGAAAGTATGAATATATGGAATGAAAGTATGAATATATTGAATGAAACTTGAATGTATGGAATGAAAGTCTGAATATATAGAATGAAAGTCTGAATATATGGAATGAAAGTATGAATATATAGAATGAAACTTGAATATATGGAATGAAAGTGTGAATATATGGAATGAAAGTGTGAATATATGGAATGAAAGTATGAATGTATGGAATGAAAGTATGAATATATGGAATGAAAGTGTGAATATATGGAATGAAAGTATGAATATATAGAATGAAACTTGAATATATGGAATGAAAGTGTGAATATATGGAATGAAAGTGTGAATATATGGAATGAAAGTATGAATATATAGAATGAAACTTGAATATATGGAATGAAACTTGAATATATGGAATGAAAGTATGAATATATAGAATGAAACTTGAATATATGGAATGAAACTTGAATATATGGAATGAAAGTATGAATATATAGAATGAAACTTGAATATATGGAATGAAAGTTTGAATATATGGAATGAAAGTATGAATATATAGAATGAAACTTGAATATATGGAATGAAAGCGTGAATATATGGAATGAAAGTATGAATATATAGAATGAAACTTGAATATATGGAATGAAAGTGTGAATATATGGAATGAAAGTATGAAAATATAGAATGAAAGTCTGAATATATGGAATGAAAGTATGAATATATGGAATGAAAGTATGAATATATGGAATGAAACTTGAATATATGGAATGAAAGTCTGAATATATGGAATGAAAGTATGAATATATAGAATGAAACTTGAATATATGGAATGAAAGTCTGAATATATGGAATGAAAGTATGAATATATGGAATGAAAGTATGAATATATAGAATGAAACTTGAATATATGGAATGAAAGTGTGAATATATGGAATGAAAGTATGAATATATTGAATGAAACTTGAATATATGGAATGAAAGTCTGAATATATGGAATGAAAGTATGAATATATTGAATGAAACTTGAATATATGGAATGAAAGTCTGAATATATGGAATGAAAGTATGAATATATGGAATGAAAGTATGAATATATAGAATGAAACTTGAATATATGGAATGAAAGTGTGAATATATGGAATGAAAGTATGAAAATATAGAATGAAAGTCTGAATATATGGAATGAAAGTATGAATATATGGAATGAAAGTATGAATATATAGAATGAAACTTGAATATATGGAATGAAAGTGTGAATATATGGAATGAAAGTGTGAATATATGGAATGAAAGTCTGAATATATGGAATGAAAGTGTGAATATATGGAATGAAAGTCTGAATATATGGAATGAAAGTGTGAATATATGGAATGAAAGTATGAATATATGGAATGCAAGTTTGAATTTGTGGAATGAATCTTGACTATATGGAATGAAAGTTTCATTCCATTTATTCAAACTTGCATCCATATAATCAGACTTTTATTCCATATATTAAAGTTTCATTCATTCCATATATTCAGACTTTCATTCTATATATTCACGTTTTATTCCATTCCATATATTCCGATTTCCATTCCACATACTCAAACGTCATATTATAAATACAATAATTTCCTGAACAGCATGCCATAATATACACATACTTTTATATGTATATAATAACTTTTTACATAATTTAAATACATTTAAAAACACTGTTTTGTGTTATGTCGCCGTATACATTAATGCATTTCTGTATTACATATACATTATTGAGAATCTAATGAGAACAAAAATAAAATGTCTAGAAAATATTCTCAGTCATGCAATCTTTTTTTCCCCTTTGGATTTTGGGTTGATATGTGACCTGGACATGTTTTAATTAGATTCATATTTGTGAGATACAGATACAGTATGTAGTCATAATAATATACAGTAGAGTGTGCAGTCACAACAGCATCAAATTTGCATCATTCAGTAAAATTTTCAGTCATAACTAACCATTTCAGTTCCCCCTTGTTACAATTTTTGCTTCAACAAAAATGTATTGATATAAATCTATGAGGAGGATGTACCACATTAGATGGGCATCAGTACTTCTGAGGGTGAAGCTTCAGGCACAGAGGTGGAACACAGACTGTCTTATACGGATGGTAACTATAGCAATCAGATTAGAGTCGGCATGTGCACATCTACTAGTGTAAATAATTTCATAACCTGTGTTGATGAGTACTCTTACAAGGGACCTTGTTGGTTTGAGTGAATTAGTGCGTTTCTGGACGGACAGATGCATACTCTTTGTGTTTGACTACAACACACACACACATTCCCCCCAGCCGACATCAAGTCGCATGCTTTGAATTACTTTACATTTACGCCTGGTAAGAAGCCAAGGGCCAACTGCCTTAGACCGGATTAGACAACAGTCTGAATCAACTGTCTCTCTCTGTCTCGTTTTCTTTTCCTCTATGTATCTGTCAGAGCTTTTTTCATCTTTATTTGCTCACTGTCTCCGTCTGTCCTTCCCTCATTTATTACGTTCATTTTTCCCCTCTTTCTTTAACTCGTCAGGCCTGTTCTCTCTTTACATTGGCATTTAGTCCCCCGTCTGTTTTTTCTTTATTCTTGTGTGTGCCACTCTTTTATTTTTCCTCCCTTTATTTTCTCTGTCTATTTCACTAAGTCAGTGCTGATCTCTCTCTCTCTCTCTCTCTCTCTCTTTTACAGAATATTTGCATCTGTGGAATGTGAGCATTTGAAATCAGCTTCTTTTAAAGGGACATTTAAACTAACATTACAATTCTCTCATCATTTACTCGCCCTCATGTTCTTCTAAACCTGTATGACTTTCTTTATATCATAGCTAAGTAAATGATGACACAATTCTCCTTTTTAGGTGAACTATCCCTTTAAGACTCTTCCTGTGTTTGTGAGAGTGAAAGAGAGTTTAATTTTTAAGCGCTGTGTGTTGGTGTGTCGTCAGTGTCAGGTGACTGATCAGGCCACATTTCTATGTTTGTGAGATGAAAGTGAGTCTCCACCCATACATGTAATTCATGCCCAAATCAACAGCCAACCCGGTGATGTCACTAACACATAAACATCCTCTCTCCTGCTGTTTACTTCTCTTGTTTGGGGCCCTCCACCCCAATTCTTGACATCATTCTGTTTTCTCCTTTCCTGTTACTCACCGTAAACCCACCCACCTGTTCTGTCTAACTAACCAACACTATACAGTAGCATGTTTTTTTAGACATGTACAGTGGCAAGAAAAAGTATGTGGACCACTTGCAGAATCTGTGAAAATGTTAATAATTTTAATAAAATAAGAGGGATCATACAAAATGCATGTTAATTTTTATTTAGTACTGTCCTGAGTAAGATATTTTACATAAAAGATGTTTGCATTTAGTTCACAAGACAAAACAATAGCTGAATTTATTAAAATAACCCCATTCATAAGTATGTAAACCTTTGATTCTCAATACTGTGTGTGGTTACCTGATGTTCTTTTGTTTTGTGATGGTTGTTCATGAGTCTCTTGTTTGTCCTGAGCAGTTAAACTGAGCTCTGTTCTTCAAAAAAATCCTGCAGATTCTTCAGTTTTCAAGCATTTTTGCATATTTGAACCCTTTCCAGCAGTGACTGAATGATTTTGAGATCCGTCTTTTCACACTGAGGACAATTGAGGGACTCAAACTCAACTATTAAAAAAGTTTCAAACATTCACTGATGCTCCAGAAGGAAACATGATGCATTAAGAGTTGGGGGGTGAAAACTTTTGAATTCAAATATCAAGGTAAATTGTACTTAATTTTTCTGCCGGGAAACATGCAAGTATCTTCTGTTGCTTCCGAAGGGCAGTACTAAATGAAAAACAATGATATTTAAACAAAATAAGAAAAATTGTGACATCTTCATCCTGTTCAAAAGTTTTCACACCCCGACTCTTAATGCATCGTGCTTCCTTCTGGAGCATCAGTGAATGTTTGAACCTTTTTAAATAGTTCTGTTTGAGTCCCTCAATTGTCCTCAGTCTGAAAACACAGATCTCAAAATCATTCAGTCACTGCTGGAAAGGGTTCAAATATGCAAAAATGCTTGAAAACTGATGAATCTGCAGGAGCTGGAGGATTTTTCTGAAGAACAGAGCTCAGTTTAACTGCTCAGGACAAACCAGAGACTCATGAACAACCATCACAAAACAAAAAAACAGTCATGGATCATCAGGTAACCACACACAGTATTGAGAATCAATGGTTCACAAACTTTTGTCTTTTTTTTGTCTTGTGAAACATCTTTTATGTAAAATATCTTACTCAGGACAGAACTAAATAAAAATTAACATGCATTTTGTATGATCCCTCTTATTTTATTTAAAATTTTTCACATTTTCATAGATTCTGCAAGTGGTTCACATACTTTTTCTTGCCACTGTATTATGGTAATACCATGGTATTTTTTAAAGTACTTTGGAGTGCCATATAAACACTATGGTACAAGAAAATGGAAACTATTCTTCATCATTGTATATATCAAAGTACCATGTTTTTGGACTATAATACTGTGTTTTTGGATATTTACCATGTTAATAACATAGTATTCTTTGAAGAACTGTGGGTCACCATGTAAATACAGTGGGGGATTTTACAGTTAAAGACCCAAGGACCAGATATCCCGATCTCACAGCAATTCGTACGTATTTTACGAGTTGCCGAATTCGTTCAAATAACCTGCCCCTAAACCTACACATTACTGGGGTTTAGACAAATCATATGAATTCATACAAGTGAGGTCGTACGAATTAGCCACCTCATAAAATACATACAAATTGGTCATGAGATAGTGTTGTTTCATCTGCAGAAGTCAACTTCAACGCTCACAAGAAGTTCGTAGACCCTGCATATTCACATTTCCACAGCAGTTATATTTTACACTAAGGTCCCTCAGCTACATCATTACTTCAGGTTGAATGATTCTGATTGGTTAAGAAATAAATAAACTTAGAAAATCTCCACATATGGACTGATAGGCAAAAGCATATCTTCATTGATTATCCGGATGACACCAAGACCGTGGTTTAGGCACCAAGTGACCCGCCAAGGTCACGGAACTGCATTTATAGGCTCCAGTTTGTCAGGGAAAACAAGTCATTCCATCTCCCCAGGCAGGGTGCCCGTTGTTCACCTCACCAATACCAATCTGTAAAAAAGAATACTAGCCACACACACACAGATACACAGCTTCTTCAAGGTTGAAGTTGGTCGAGCTTTTGCTCTAATCAGGAACTTTCCCAAAACATACAGATAAGTTGTCCATTTCTGCAGTGAAAGGTTCAGATAATATTCATTATTATTCTCTATAGTGATTGAAGATGGAAAGAAAAATAAATGCTTTAACATATACGCTTGAAGAAGTCATTCAAATTAATAACTTGGATTATAAATCACTCAAAAGATATACATTGGTATCAATACCATTATAAAGGAATATGATAATCAAGTAGTACCATGGCATACATCAACGTACCATGTTTCGTACTGCCTGTACCAGTACTGCCTCAGTTTTTTTAAGTAACTTGAGTTACGTAATCAGATTACATTTTCAGGTAACTAGTAATGCATTACTTTTTCAATTTACAATAAAATATCTAAGTTACTTTTTCAAATAAGTAATGCAACGTTACTTTGTTTTTACATTTATTGACTGACAGCTCTCCTGCCTCCATGTTGAGAGAAATAGAGAAAGTGTAGAGGCGTTGTGCGCTGTGTGAACATGATGGTTATTGTAGTTCTAGACTTAAATGTGAACATGAATTTACTCATCTCACTTGCACGAAAACATTCAGTATTCCTCAAAATGAATAAAACAGTGAAATGCAATCTCAGAATTTTACGCAAACCTGTAATATTTAAAAATATTTTTAAATATATACTTTATGTATTTAATTTTACTTTATCAATCAATGTCTTTGCTGCTGACCTTCAATGATCCAATTCAACCATGCAAAAATCACTTTAGATTAGATTTAGAAATAAGAGTTTTGAACTTCCTTTTCTTGTATTCCATTCTTCTTTAATCCAGAAGGTTTGTTTGAGCTGTGCCCTCTGTATGGGTGTAAATATGCATTTCCTTCAGCCTAAGGCTTATTTATTACACTTTTGGTGTGAAGGGGCCTTGACATTTGCCAAAAATAGATTTTTTTTGTCATTGTTAAAAAACAAACCAGCAAGCCCAGTAAAAAGTAAAGTAACACAAAAGTAATGTAAAGCATTACTTTTCATAAAAAGTAACTAAGTAACGCAATTAGTTACTTTTTTTACTTTCCCCAACACTGTTTGTAAGTGTATCTCTCATTTACTTCTCACCTTCCACGCCTCTCCTTTACTATCATTCCCCCCCACATAAGCTACCCAAGTGTCTTCTACTCTTTAGGCCTACTACTGTGTGTGTGTGTGTAACTTGAGGTTGACTGGGCATAGTGACCCATGTCTCATTAGAGACCTGGTCTCAGTCTTGAGGCCTCAGGGAGTGCAGACATTCACTATCACACAAACACACACACACACACACACACACACAAAAGGGAGAGAGAACAGAGGGAGAGAGAAAACAGGGAGGGAGGGTGCACAGGGGTCAAGGCCAATAAGAGGGGCTTTAGCAGTTTTTATGAGTCTGTTGACTATGATTCAGACACACTGCATACACACAAACAAACACACTTTAAACACACCACCTGTTTCAGTCTTACACACAGCGCATAATGGGCCAATACTTTAAGTTAATTAGTTTAGAAAGGACAGAACTTCCAAATTGTTCACTGACTTTTCGAAATCATTGTGTATGTGTATGTGTGTGTACTGTACACTTACTGGAAGATTATTGAAACACGTTTTACAAGAAAATACTATTTCAGTTTTTGTACTTCAAAATTTCATGTTTAATTCAATGTGTTACTTGCAACTGTTTGTGAAAATTACTAGCAATTTCTGAGTGAAATTACATCAAATTATGTCTAAATCACGTGTTGTGAATAGTAGGCATACTTTCTGAGGTAACTTAAGTCCATTATGTAGCTTTTCTGAGGCTTTAGACTCAGATTTGAAAACATTTAATCATGTCTACTAAATTAAAACTCTGACAAGCCATCCTTAAGTCCTGCTGAAAGCTATATCACAGGCTGATATTCGACATCTGGAACTGCTAAAGATTCCTCGCATATCTGAAGAAATATTACTCAGTCTTTGCTGAATGAATAGCTATTCTCATCACTAGTGACTGCATTAAATTGTATGCTCAAGCTACACCTGGTAATGGATGAATGTCATTGCATTAAAAATAATGAATAGCATTTATAACACCAGCACTTTTCAGAGGTTCCATAAAAAGTAGTTTTGTAGGATGGGTGATTCTTCAAATGTGGGCACTTGTGGCGCTGTGACCTTTAAGAATAAAACACAATTTCACTTTATTTATTTTACTAAATTTTCATTATTTTAATTAAATTGCCCATTAACAATATCTTATGAAGTAGGATGCCTCAGAGAACTTTCTCATAATTTTCATCACATCTCAAATCACCATTGAATCTGTGGTTGAAATTACAACATAATGGATCCCTTTGTCTTGCTAAAACTAACTTGATAACTAGCATTTTACAGTATATATCCCAAATACACACAATTAAAACATTTGTATAATTTCCCGTGCTGGGGAAAGTAACTTTTAAAAGTAATGCATTACAATATTGTGTTACTCCCTAAAAAAGTAACTAATTGCATTACTTAGTTACTTTTTATTGAAAGTAATACGTTGCATTACATTTGCGTTACTTTTTCTCAGCTGTGCTGTGCTGTTTGTTTGTTTTTATAACAACAAAAAAGTTCTATTTTTGGCAAATGTAAAGGCCCTTTTACACCAAAAGTGAAATGTATAAACCTCAGGCTGAAGGAAATGCAAATTCACACCTGTGCAATAGAGGATGCAGCTCAAACAGCTCAAACTGGCATTCTGGAATACAAAAGAATAGGATACAGGAGAAGAAGTAAATGAGTAAATGTAGTCTCTAGTCTAGAATAACAATCATATTTACACAGTGTACACAACGCCTCTGCACTTACTCCCGATTTCTCTCAACATGTCAATCAACAAATGGGAAAACAAAGTAACTTGTGTTACTTATTTCAAAAAATAAACTCAGATATTTTGCTGTAAATTTAAAAGTAATCCATTACTTTACTAGTTACTTGAAAAAAGTAATCTGATTACGTAACTCGCATTACTTGTAATGCGTTACCCCCAACACTGATAATTTCACACCCTGCTCACATATTTACCTTGATGTTTACTGTTTTCTTTACACATCACATGTTTATATGTATACAATAAATATTGAAAAGAGTTTTTATTTGACTTTACATATTTTTTTAATGGTAAAAAACACAGAATTGTTGACATTTTTGCAGATTTATTAAAAAAGAAAAACTGAAATATCACATGGTCCTAAGTATTCAGACCATTTGCTCAATATTTAGTAGAAGCACCCTTTTGATCTAATACAGCCATGAGTCTTTTTGGGAAAGATGCAACAAGTTTTTCACACCTGGATTTGGGGATCCTCTGCCATTCCTCCTTGCAGATCCTCTCCAGTTCTGTCAGATTGGATGGTAAACGTTGGTGGACAGCCATTTTTAGGTCTCTCCAGAGATGCTCAATTGGGTTTAAGTCAGGGCTCTGGCTGGGCCATTCAAGAACAGTCACAGAGTTGTTGTGAAGCCACTCCTTCGTTATTTTAGCTGTGTGCTTAGGGTCATTGTCTTGTTGGAAGGTAAACCTTCGGCCCAGTCTGAGGTCCTGAGCACTCTGGAGAAGGTTTTCGTCCAGGATATCCCTGTACTTGGCCGCATTCATCTTTCCCTTGATTGCAACCAGTCGTCCTGTCCCTGCAGCTGAAAAACACCCCCACAGCATGATGCTGCTACCACCATGCTTCACTGTTGAGCTGTATTGGACAGGTGATGAGCAGTGCCTGGTTTTCTCCACACATACCGCTTAGAATTAAGGCCAAAAAGTTCTATCTTGGTCTCATCAGACCAGAGAATCTTATTTCTCACCATCTTGGCAAACTCCATGTGTCTTGCACTGAGGAGAGGCTTCTGTCGGGCCACTCTGCCATAAAGCCCCGACTGGTGGAGGGCTGCAGTGATGGTTGACTTTCTACAACTTTCTGCCATCTCCCGACTGCATCTCTGGAGCTCAGCCACAGTGATCTTTGGGTTCTTCTTTACCTCTCTCACCAAGGCTCTTCTCCCCCGATAGCTCAGTTTGGCCGGACGGCCAGCTCTAGGAAGGGTTCTGGTCATCCCAAACGTCTTCCATTTAAGGATTATGGAGGCCACTGTGCTCTTAGGAACCTTAAGTGCAGCAGATTTTTTTTTGTAGATCTGTGCCTTGCCACAATTCTGTCTCTGAGCTCTTCAGGCAGTTCCTTTGACCTCATGATTCTCATTTGCTCTGACATGCACTGTGAGCTGTAAGGTCTTATATAGACAGGTGTGTGGCTTTCCTAATCAAGTCTAATCATTATAATCAAACACAGCTGGACTCAAATGAGGTGTAGAACCATCTTAAGGATGATCAGAAGGAATGGACAGCACCTGAGTTAAATATATGAGTGTCACAGCAAAGGGTCTGAATACTTAGGATCATGTGATATTTCAGTTTTTCTTTTTTAATAAATCTGCAAAAATGTCAACAATTCTGTGTTTTTCTGTCAATACGGGGTAGTGTGTGTACATTAACGAGGAAAAAAAATGAACTTAAATGATTTTAGCAAATGGCTGCAATATAACAAAGAGTGAAAAATGTAAGGGGGTCTGAATACTTTCCGTACCCACTGTATATATATATATTGAGCTATTGCAATAAAATGAATGTTAAAATAATAATGTAAATAATAATAATAATAATTAGATAATGACTGCAAGACCTTCAAATGGTTAAAACTATAGGGAAAACTAAATTAAGTATCCTACGACATCCAGTTGAAGACAACTAGTTAACACTTTATTTCGATGGTCCACTTTAGATATTCTACTAACTATAAGTAACTTTGCAACTTCATGTCAGCTAGCAGTCAATAGAGCATTAGCAGACTGTCTGCTTAACATCTGCTAACACTTTACTTTTTATGGTCCCCCAACAGGCATTCTGTCTACTAATACTCTAATGAAAGTTAGTTGACATGTAGTTGCAAAGTTAGTTAGTCAGTTAGTAAGTGGACCATTGAACTAAAGTGTAACCAAACAGAATAATGGATTCTTTTCATATTCTTTGGCTCTGTACAGACAAAGTAGGAATTGTAGACAGCGAGCGATTGATATACTCTGCTCTTTTGCGGTAGAGAGAGAGTGGAAGTGCATTTGTATTTGTAAAGACAAAACACAAAGACGCGGATCATAAAAGAGAAAGTGATACGTGGAGCAGACTGTAGCGCTGGGGTCAGGAGAGCATTATCCTCCAGTGATCTGAATAGACAACGTGACACAGGAAAAATACACGCCCTTATCACCGGCAGCCATACTAAATTACCGGATGTGCTCTTAGATAATACTTACCTTGTGAATAAACATGGACCTGACTTCTCAGGTCTTCTTTGCTTAGAATAATAGTATACTAGACCAAAAAGGAGTGTCGAGGAATCACATTCAGATGTTTTGGGAAAGCCCTTGAATTCTTTGTTTTGTGTTTTGTGATTGTTTTCCAGTGCTGTGGAGTTAGGATGACCTATTTTGAACTGTTTCAGGGCTTGAAAATTCCATTTCTGCAACCACAGAGCTCCGGAAAAATGAAAGGAACATTCTGTCTGCCGAGATCATTTTCACAGTGAAAGTTTCAAGTGAATTATTCTGCGAATAACAGAATCGAATTCAGACTTTTTACTTGTTTCTGGAAAGTTGGAAAGTTCATTTACTTTTAAGAGCTTATAAACGGACACTGAGAGCTTGTATAATGCAGATGACTCAGTGAAATCCTTAGGGAGCCGTTGGGGTTTATTTTTAGGCCTGTGGCCGTGTCCGGCTTGTTTCTCAGTGAATTGTCGGTGTTGATGATTGTACGAGGGGGTAAATGAGGGGATGTGTGGACGTGAAGACTTGCTGGAACATTCTGTAACAAAATGAAGAGATGTTTGACAGGAATACATTGAGCATATGGCCGTGTATGGTTCTGAATTAAACCACGCTGTCATGCTTGTAGACAAACATGGTCACATGTTACGTCTGTCACATGGGTTAATTTTGCAACAGGAATTCATATCCGACAGCAAGTTCACAGATGTGAAACTATAAACATATCAGCAGCTTTCAGGGTTAGTTCACAGACAAGTTCAAGTCTGTGTCTTTTTCTGTTTTAAACACTTGAGGAACAATGAGAAGGCGTCACTGGAGCAGCCTGTGACGCTCAGGAAGTTTTCCTTCCCTTTATTTTCACTCCTTTTTCCTCTTCGACTTCAACCCCGTTTAGAGCCCCCGTTTCCCCCTCCTTGTGTCATTTCCCATCTGCTCTGAGAGAAAACGCAGCCGTGTAGTTTATCGACGGGTCATATGGCGTCATCTGATTAAAATGAACAGGATCGTACAAATTAGAGACCTAATAATAACATGTGTTGTGGTCGGTAGCTGGCAAAATGTAGGAAATGATAAGTGAGTTTTGTGCTTTCATGTTGTTTCATTTCCACTCACGGCGGTGTATTATGGATCTGTTGTTCCTCATACGATACGCTTTTGGTTGTAGATGTCTGGACACATACTTGCTTATGCAATAAAGTTTGACTATGTGGTTTGACTGTGTGGGTGTATCCGGCTTAGTAAAAGTAAAGGTGTGTCCAGGTGTACGTGGGTTGTTCATAGTTGTGTTATTGTCAGGCAAGTTTAATATGAAGTCATTTCCTGCTTTTGAGAATATCCCATAACACACACACACACATGTGAAAGCAAACACAGGAAGGAATGTGAAAAGAGACAAACACTCATAATTTTCTTTGAGCGAGGAAGAGACAAACAATGAACACGGCCTTCATGCTGTCAGGTTTTACATTAAAGGGATAGTTCACACAAAAATGAAAATTTGTCATCATTTACTCACCCTCAGGTTGTTCCAAACCGGTATATATTTTATATATAAGATATTTTAAAGAAAGTTTGTAACCAGGCTACTTTGGGCCACCATTGACTTCCATAGTATTTTTTTCCTGCTATGGAAGTCTATGGTGGTCCAAAGCGGCCTGGTTACAAACTTTCTTTAAAATATCGTCCTTGCGTTCAGCAGTACAAAGACATTTATACAGGTTTGAGGGTGAGTAAATGATGACAGATTTTTCATTTTTGGGTGAACTATCCCTTTAAAGGTGCCCTAGATTATGTTTTTAAAAGATGTAATATAATGTGTCTGTGAAGTTTCAGCTCAAAATACCCCATAGATTTTTTTTAATTAATTTTTTTAACTGCCTATTTTGGGGCATCATTATAAACGCGCCGATTTTATGCTGCGGCCCCTTTAAATCCCGTGCTCTCCGCCCACAGAGCTTGCGCTTGCCTTAAACAGTGCCTTAACAAAGTTTACACAGCTAATATAACCCTCAAAATGGATCTTTACAAAGTGTTCGTCATGCATGCGGCATGCATGCGTCGGATTATGTGAGTATTGTATACTGTTATATTGTTTACTTCTGATTTTGAATGAGTTTGATAGTGCTCCATGGCTAACGGCTAATGCTACACTGTTGGAGAGATTTATAAAGAATGAAGTTGTGTTTATGCATTATACAGACTGCAAGTGTTTAAAAATGAAAATAGCGACGGCTCTCTTGTCTCCGTGAATACAGTAAGAAACAATGGTAACTTTAACCACATTTAACAGTACATTAGCAACATGCTAACGAAACATTTAGAAAGACAGTTTACAAATATCACTAAAAATATCATGTTATCATGGATCATGTCAGTTATTATTGCTCCATCTGCCATTTTTCGCTATTGTTCTGGCTTGCTTACCTAGTCTGATGATTTGGTTGTGCACATCCAGATGTTAATACTGGCTGCCCTTGTCTAATGCCTTTTATAATGTTGGAAACGTGGGCTGGCATATGCAAATATTGGGGGCGTACACCCCGACTGTTACGTAACAGTCGGTGTTATGTTGAGATTTGCCTGTTCTTCGGAGGTCTTTTAAACAAATGATAGGCTATTTATATAAGAAGGAGGAAACAATGGAGTTTGAGACTAACTGTATGTCATTTCCATGTACTGAACTCTTGTTATTTAACTATGCCAAGATAAATTCAATTTTTCATTCGAGGGCACCTTTAACATGATGACTATTTATTGGTCAATTTAAAAACTTTTTTTTTTAATATAATGATTTTTTTTTTTTTTTAATATAATGAAACAATTCATTATATTATTTTTTATTGTTGTATTTAATCTTTTTTTTTTAATGTCAAACAGTTAATTATTTTTTATTTTTTAATGTCAAAACAGTTACTATTAATTTATCTATTTGTTTTTTAATTATTAAATTGATCATTTCTTCAATTTACTTTTAAGAGTCCTTTATAATTTATAAATATAATATTTTAATTTGAATAATCTTTTAATTAATAATTTAATATTTTTTTTAAATAAATATATTTTCATATAAATGTTGCATATAGGATATTTCTCTGTTTTCCATTCTGATCATTGTGGTATGTTAATGTAGTTCCAGTTTTATTATTTAATTTTTATTTTTTTATGGAACAGTGACATAAACAGAAACATGGACATAGAGAAAGCTCATGAAATCAGATTCTATATCTCTCTCTAGTGTTTTGAGACTTGCAACTTTTGCAACCACAAATAAGGACCTTTTTTTATTGTTCTGGTTTCTTGCTGACACATGCAGAGGAAATTTGTATGTATTCTCATTTTAACATGTAATGAACAGTTTATTTTAATAACTGGAAGGATAACTATTAAGGAGTTTCTATTATTATTGTTCCAAGTCTGTCTCTAGGAAACTTCATTACATCCTATACCGATGTTGCAAGTCTTTCAGGTTGTTTTGCCAAAATCCCTGTTTAAACATGTTGAGGATCCACTCTGTCAAATGACACGAAACTGACAATACCGAATGAAATAAATGTACACTCCTGGGCAAAAAAAAAAAGGCCCAAGCCCAAAATGGCTAAACACTAAGCTTTTAATTGTTTTAACTACAAATTATTGGTCAAGTAATTGGTGAAATTTAAGCAACTGCACTAGTTAAAAGCCATTGCTGACTCAGAAAAATATCAAAAGACAGAATAACATTTTTGGCAGAATATGGGAAGTTGTGCATGTGTGGAGTGATGAATCACGATGAAGCACGAGTTGCATGATGATACTCCAGAGTGGTGTCTTCAAAAATCTGGTGAGAAATATAATAATAAATGCGTCTCAGTGAAGCATGCGGAAGATGCGTCGTTGTGTGGGGAGCCTTTTAGCTGCTGGTATTGGTGAGCTATACTTCACTGTGAAAAGTCATTTAATGTTTTTTGAATATTGCAGAATGTTTTGCTTCCCACAAATGAAAAGTTTTTATCTAAAGAGGAATGATCAGATGTTATTTTTCAACAAGACAATGCTCCTGCCCACATTGCAAAGACAACCAAGAAAGGGCTTGAGAACAAATCCATCAGGCTCATGTTTTGGCTGGGTCAGAGTCCAGATTTGAACCAACATTTGGTCTCACATTAAACTCAAACAAACTACTCATGAACTGTTTGAAGCCATTAACACTGAAGTTGAGAAAAGTCTGAGGCAATAAACTTCAGCATATTTTTGTGTTTCCTCAACTTGTTTTTGTAGGAGATTTTCGAATTTTCTTTTTTTTTGTTGTATAAACTGAATACAACAATTTGAGGAAACTCAAAAATCTGCTGAAGTTTGTTGCCTTAAACTTTTAAGTTTTCTCAACTTTTGATTTTTTCCATGCTAAGTTACTTTATCTAGACTATTTGTGCAATTCTTGCAAATTTTCTCACAAGTGATTAAAACATTTAAGACCATTAAAAGACCACTAAATATAGTACCTATTTATTTATTTATTTATTTATTTATTTATGTTGCCTATCAGTGTAGTATGCAAATATAACAATGAATGCACATTAAAGGACATAATATCACCACCCATTGACTACCATAGTAGGAAAAAGGAGATCTGCTAGGCTACAAATATTCTTCCAAATATCTTCCTTTGTGTTCAGTGGAATAAAGAAATGTATACAGGTTTGGAACAACTTGAGGGTGAGTAAATGATGACAGAATTTTCATTTTTGGGTGAACTATCCCTTTAAATTATCCCTTTATCCCTTTCATTATCATCCAGCTCATATTGCAGTTATTTTTTTTTTTACAAGTGAAGTGGTCACTGTGACTTCAGAATTGTTCATTATAAACATATTCTATGAAAAAAAAAAAAAGAAATTCTTCTAAAAAATAACCTTTTTTTTTGTTCCAAAGACAGCATGTGTGTGTCCATATGTGTTTTGACATAAACAATAGGCAAAAATCTCCTCCAGGGAGTCATGCTTGCAATCTTAATAGTAGCAAATCAAAACAGTTTCCAAGCATTTGTCAGTGCCATGTGCTGAACATCCTGTTCACGTGTTCTCAAAAATGTATACACCGATATGATTTATAGAACACAAAAGCATGATTCTGCTTCACATTTACCCAAGCACGAGGCCGCACAGATCATTGCTCTGAATTATGGGACACATCCTGCATCCCAGACGCGAGTATCCTGGTGTCAACCGCCACCATCCTGTATTCTGTCAAACATAATCTGCTTGTTTCTCTCAGACTGCATACTTCTGTTCCCTCTTCACCAAAAAAAACCCTTTAGCGATGTGAAAGTTTGTGCAACATCTTCCAGCATTCCAAACAGTGTCCTTGGACTCACCCAAAACCCTTCCCCTTAAAAATAATTAAAGAGAGAGGAGGAGGCATGGAAAGAATCTCTTCTCAATTTAGTGATGGCAAAAATATGTGATAATTAGGCCTGTCCAGCAGTAAATCCGCCATCAGGCATGCTGAGTTCACTCTCTGAACCTTTCATGTCCACTTTGAGCTCCAAAAACAGTAGGAATAATGACTTTTTGCTTTGTTTGTTTATGCGTGTGGGAGTGAAAGAGAGTTTGAGGGGAATAGTGCAGACTTGGTTAATTAAGCTAGTGTGAAAAGTAGCAGTCAGATGCCTGTAAGCAACACTGTCATGCAACGTCGACCTTAATTTTAACTGGAGTGTGTGAGAGTGGCATTCTCTCTGCGGCCGGCCACAGGCATTACTCATAACACTATGCTGAGGGAGCCCTTCCCACAATGTGAACAATAATGCCTCTGCGGTGTTTTCCAATAGATTTCCACTCAAAACAGGCAGAAGACATTCCCAACTTGTCATCACAGGCTCACCACAGCACTATATATGATCTTTTATTTTGAGAATTTATTTTTCGGATATGCAAGGTTTGTCATGGTGGCTGCCACCATAAATTGATTTATTGTTATGTATAACATGTTTCTTTACACATTTAAAATCCGGGTCATGGTTTCTGGGTCATTCCTGCAGTTTGGTGGATTTTGGACTGAGCAGGTTTGTTGAAAACATTTTTTAAAATTCAGTATATTTTTAGTCTTGTCAGAGGGAGAAAATGTCTGTCTATCATAAAAACACACTGCTCAAGCTCAGGCTACTATAACCTAATAATCTTGACCAAATATTTCAAATTTCACATTCACGTTCTATGGCATTTGTCCATACACGACATATATATACGTTATTATGCAATGTGTAACAGGGTGGACCATAACAGGGTGGATAAGCTAATAAAGCCCATTACAACTGAATTTGAGTTTTGTTTTTCATGGACTCCTACACTGTAAAAAAAAAAAAAAAATGTTGTTTTAAACTTAAAAAAAACTTTTTTAAAAAAAGCCTTAAAATTTTAAGTTTAGTCAACTCCAATAACCAAGTTATCACTTAGTACAGCTTCACATTTCAAGTTGACTTAGCTTAATTTTTTTTTGGCAGCACGAACACTTACTTTTTTTCTTTCGTTTTTTTTTTTTTTTACATTGAAACAACAATTGTTTTTTTGTTTTTTTTTAACAGTGTAAGGACTGTTTATACGGAAGAGGATTAGGGCCAAGCAATAATAAAAAAATAAAACCATCTCGAGATTAAAGTTGTTAAATTTTGAGAAAAAACTCGTTAAATTTTGAGAAAAAAGTCGAGATAAAATGTTGAGAATAAACTCGTTAAATTACGAGAAAAAAGTTGTTAAATTTCGAGAAAAAAGTCGAGATAAAATGTTGAGAATAAAGTCATTAAATTACGAGAAAAAAGTTGTTAAATTACGAGAGCAAATTCGTTAAATGAGAAAAATGTCGTTAAATTTCGAGAAAAAAGTCGAGATAAAATGTTGAGAATAAAGTCATTAAATTATGAGAAAAAAATCTTTAAATTACAAGAACAAATTCGTTAAATTACGAATTTGTTCTCATAATTTAACGACTTTTTTCTCGTAATTTAACGACTTTATTCTCATAATTTTATGAGTTTATTCTCAACATTTTATCTCGACTTTATCTCGACTCTCAACATTTTATCTCGACTTTATCTCGTCATTAAATTATGAGAAAAAAATCGTTAAATTACGAGAACAAATTCGTTAAATTACGAATTTGTTCTCATAATTTAACGACTTTTTTTCTCGTAATTTAACGACTTTATTCTCATAATTTTATGAGTTTATTCTCAACATTTTATCTCGACTTTTTTCTCGAAATTTAACAACATTTTTCTCATAATTTAACGAATTTGTTCTCGTAATTTAACAACTTTTTTCTCGTAATTTAATGACTTTATTCTCAACATTTTATCTCGACTTTTTTCTCGGAATTTAACGAGTTTT
Organism: Megalobrama amblycephala; assembly: GCF_018812025.1. Lineage (NCBI taxonomy): Eukaryota > Metazoa > Chordata > Actinopteri > Cypriniformes > Xenocyprididae > Megalobrama > Megalobrama amblycephala. The sequence goes on along the minus strand of NC_063061.1, from coordinate 21,470,039 downwards.
TTCTCGTAATTTAACGAGTTTATTCTCAACATTTTATCTCGACTTTTTTCTTGAAATTTAACGAGTTTTTTTCTCATAATTTAATGAGTTTATTCTCAACATTTTATTTCGAATTTTTTCTCAAAATTTAACGAGTTTTTTCTCGAAATTTTAATTTTAATTTAATTTAATTTAATTTAATTTAACTTTAATCTCGAGATGGTTTTATTTTTTTATTATTGCTTGGCCCTAATCCTCTTCCGTATGTTTATATGACACCAAAATGGAAAATTATTTTTTATGTGTATTGGTCATTCATTTACATGACAAAGTTTTGGGGTCTGAAAATGCAAACTTTAAAAACCATACCGTTATTGTCTCTGTGTAAACTACAAAATGTGAATTTGTGAAAATTATGACATCACGTGCATGCATATTATGTGTTCAGTCAATAGGTGCAAAAGTTAAAAAAGGTCTTGGATACATTGTTAATTTACTCATATTGCTGGCAAAATGTTATATACATAAACAAAAATGCTTAAATTCATCCCCAATGTTTACGGTATTTTTAGTGGAATTTGATTGTTTTATATCTTCTCTGAAATTGTTAAAAAACAAAAAGTCATTAACATGCTTAAAATACAAAATACAGCAATTTTAGTTGTTTTCGAAATTACGTGTGAATGGGGATCGTTTTGACAGTGGTGTCATCTGTTCGCAAAAAATGCAAAGGAAAAACCATTTTTACATTGTTGACGTGTAAACGTACTCTTATTTGTTTATCATTGGTTCCTATTTTTTTCTTTCTGTTTCCTTGGTTTTCACAATTTCTTACTATGTTTACATTAGTTTCCGTGGTTATTCATTGTTTGATTAAGTTGCCACACCTGTTTCTTGTTTCCTCACTTTGATTAACCTTTAGCCCTGAGTTTCAAGTGTTCTTTGTCTCAGGGCCGGATACAATAAGAGCAACATGCTAGCAGAAGATTAACATTTAGGAAGAATTTTAATAAATACATAAATTAAAAAAAAAAAAAAAAACTTCAAGCATGTTATGTGATTTAAGTCATACACTTAAAGGGATAGTTCACCCAAAAATGAAAATTCTGTCATCATTTACTCACCCTCAAATTGTTTCAAACCTGTATAAATTTCTTTGTTCTGTTGAACACAAAGGAAGATATTTGAAAGCAGAATAACTGAAGAAAAGAGAAACACAAGAAGTGACTTCAGCCAAAACCATTTAATTGAAATCAACTGAAGGTAAAAGACATTAAATCTCTCAAGATCTGATTAAAAGATCTGATTTACTTATTACTAACCATATTGACTTTATTTCTGTCACATGTTTAAATAATTTCTTATTGAGAATTAACAGAGGTTTAAATGTTGGTGTTTTATTGGTCAATAAATTATGCCACCATCGTGGTGCTCAGGGTTTGTTTTAGTTGGGCTCTTGACCTTTTTATGTTTTTAAAATAATTTGTGTTTGAGCAATTGCAAACACTTGTGCACTGCCGAATCAAAAGACTAAAGGAGCAGATCCTTTCTATGTTAGATTTTTCTCTGCAACAATGCATATGTTGTTGTGAAGTCAGTGCTTACAGTACAGTATATGCTGATATAGTCATTGTGAGATGGCCTGATTGTATCCAGAGCAATTGATCATATGTTTAGTCATTTGTACATTTTGGTTTTGCATTAGCAACCCTGTGAAACTACAGCATGAGAATAAAGTGCTGCAGCAAACAGATATACTGTTTAATTTTAAAACCGAACTATACTGCATCACTTAGACACACACAGACATCAAGAATCAGCATATGAATCTCAACAATGGTGATAAAAATAAGATGCTTCATGCTACAATGAATGCTGGGTATCACCATAGGACAAAACTCCCATCATGCACTGTAGTATGAATAATTATTGTCACCACTGTTGAGGATTGTATGCTATATTTTCTTGTATAAGCCTGAGCTGTAATAGCTGCTCATTTTTAGCACTGAAGTATTACGGTGGCATTTGTTTAATGCAATTTTTTGATAGCTGAATCTCAGTCAAGAAACCAAAGAGAACAAGACTTCTTTGTGATGCTTATTTGAAATTGCTTTCAAGCTGCAAATTAATGTCGATCTGCTCATTTAGTCTTTTGATTCAGCAATGCACACGTGTTTGCTCTGAAACACTATTGCAATTGCTCAAACACAAATTATTTTAAAAACATAAAAAGGTCAAGACCCCAACTAAAACAAACCCTGAGCACCACGATGGTGGCATAATTTATTGACCAATAAAACACCAACATTTAAACCTCTGTTAATTCTCAATAAGAAATTATTTAGACATGTGACAGAAATAAAGTCAATATAGTAATAAGTAAATCAGATCTTTTAATCAGATCTTGAGAGATTTAATGTCTTTTACCTTCAGTTGATTTCAATTAAATGGTTTTGGCTGAAGTCACTTGTAGTTCTTGTGTTTCTCTTTTCTTCAGTTATTCTGCTTGTTAACAGCAGGTGTTCATCATTAATGTTCAATCATCCCTGAATTAATAGCTTAATTATCTCATTAACTTTAACTCTGCTTCAGTGTTATTTTAACAATGTTTAGAGAGGGACCAAATGTTATCTGAGCAGAGTTGATTTAACTCTGTGGATTTTACTGTGTATGGTAGTCAATGAGGGGCGAGATCTGCTTGGTTACAAACATTCTTCCAAATATCTTCCTTTGTGTTAATAGCAGCAATGTAACAGGGTTTGCTGTTTGCTGATTATATATATATATATATATATATATATATATATATATATATATATATATATATATTTTTTTTTTTTTTTTTTTTTTTTTCTGAGCCTTTTTAGACTAAGCTCTCAGCATAGCATGCTGTCAGTGTGTCTTCTGCCACCTTTTGTGCTAATGTTTAAAAAGAGGTACGGTGACATGCATGAACATATCCATATGTCTTAAAAAGATAGCATGTGTGTTTCCTTATGATTATGATTTTGGGTGCGCTTTCTTTTGCTTTTATATTTAAAGAAATAAACAAGTAATGGATATGGATCTGTTTCACTCTGTCTAATTTTAGATTTTAAGAAAAATCTGATAATAAATCTGGGCCATTACAGAAGTCATAAAGTTCAAAAGTCATGAACTGAACATATAAAAATGTAACCAATATCCGGCATGAAAAAAGTGCCTTTTAAGGTGATCATATAAAATACGTGAAAACATAATTCTGTATACTGTGCTGTGAATATCTATGTCAAACCTGACTATATACTTTATATGATGTGTGAATCCAAATCAGAAGAATCCAATCATTTGAACCCTGCTTCAAGTAGTACACCAATCCCAAACCTGATTTGCCTTGCAAATCTATGTGATTATGCATATTACATGGTAAGTTGTTTTCTAACAACAAGAGTACAATTAACTGGAAAAACAGCCCTGGGGAGAAAGATTGCAACATCGGATTTATTGAAGTTTACCTCATCGCTTTAATGTTGTCAGCAGTGCTATAAAACACATCAGACAGGTTATTTGCATAACAATCTTGATGAAAAGTTATTGTTTATGAGCGAGAATGGTGATTAAGTTTAGCCTATAAGATATCAATTAATAATTTATAATAGGGCAAATACTTTTCTGAACCTAAATGCCTTACACAGTATCTTTGGTAGTGAGCTCACAAACCGCACGCAATGAGTCTGACATAAATAAGCAGGAGACCACATCACTTTTGTTCTACTAAACCAACATTGAACATTCCAATAATAATCCATTTAAGACCCCGTGTTTTGTGACCATTGTAATGAAGGCCATTTATCACTTTTTGTATGCACACCTCCAGAGTCACAAATGAAGCGGAGCAGATCACTCTGTCACAAGGTCCTGATTTCACAATACTTGTGCATTGCATCAGAGGCTTGGCATGAAGGATTACCTTGTGCCTTCTGTGCTGAAAGCAGAATTCCCCTTGTATCACCCTCTTAAATCATTTTGTAGGGAAATTGTTAATTTATAATGACATATTAGGTGTGTTCAGGTAGAGGGGGCGACAATCCACACTTAATGAAACATTGTTTGCCTACACAGTGGCAAACATGGGGCTTTTTACTTTATTTTTGTGAGAGGAGGGGAAACTAAACAAGATTACGTTGATTAAATTTGCCTTATTTGTATAATTGTCAGAGTAAGGTTTTATAAAGTCATTAGAATTTTGCCGTTAACCTAGCCTAATTCAGTGTGTAAAAAGTTATCCTTTTTAAAAGCCCACTAATCATTATCAAGTGAAATGTAACATTAAAGTAAGACTGCAAATGCCATAACTTGTATTAGTGGCTCAAAAGGCACCGAATTGTAGGAATGTCTCAGTAGTAGTAGTACAGTAAATCACGGCTCTTTCATTAGTCGAGACTCCATCTCTCTGATTGGTCAATGAGGCGGATGTAAAATGACGTCAGGCTGCTCCGTATCTAACTTTTTCATAGATCAGAAAGAAGCGTCGCATTACACGAGCCGCGTTTCCATGAGAAAGCAGCCGAGAGCCGAAAATGATTCGGTTTTGACAGGCCGTCAAACATTGGATGTATTTTGATTTGAGTTGTCACTTGTTTTTTAATAGTTTGGTCTCAAAACATTGTTTCCGGAGTGTAAAAGGGATCAACAAGTAGTTGGAAAACTCGGAAAAACACGCCATCCTCATAGGATGGAGAAATCCACAACGATGATAGTCATGGTAAGAAATCTTACGGGTATTGTTTGTTGTAGAATTTTTGCTATGCAATGTATTTTTCGATGTACTGAATTATTTTATTGTTGACTCACTGTTATTCTATGCTTGTAATGGATTCACGGGGATGTGAATGTAAATTCCTGGTGTTACTGGCCATAACGCTTTGAATGTTACAGTCCGTGTCGATGATTATGCGTTATCAGACTTTTCGATACATATCAAGTGCATTTTATTTTAAATTGGCTCGGGTTAAGTATTTTTTTACTGTTTTAATTTTTTGTGTGAAATGCTTGTTTGTTCACAAATGTGAAAGTTGGTAGTGTTTGTCATACTAAACTGGCCATACTTGGCGCTGTGTTACTTTGTGTTAGCTACAAAGTTCAGAAACTAAGATTAAATTCAGATTTATAAATATTAGTGGAGTGTTGGTTTATATATGATTTTGATTTTATGATATCTGAATACATTTAATACACCCTTGTGTAGTACAAGTCCTGTATAGTTTTAAAATCATTGTCTCAAAACCTAGTGAGCTGCCTACCTAGGCAACATTTCAGTTCAATGTACCTAAGATGTCAAAAAGTGCTGTCTAGGCAGGTTTTGAGGTGTGTTTTTAGGATTTTTTTTAATGATATACTTAAGAGATTAAACAATATTATTTTTTATAACATGTTTGAGTGTCCAATAAGATGCAAACTCATTTTAGTTCAGTTCTGCATTTTGACACAATAATTAGGGTACAACAATACATATGCATTATGAATATGTTATAATTATTATTAGTAATAACATTAATAATAATTACTATTACCAGTAATAATACTACAACAATAGTTTTTTTTTTTTTTTTTTATAAATAATAAAGTTATTTGCAATATTTATGTTAATCTACATTTTTGGGTTACATGTATTTGTTAAGATGCACTTTCATCACTTAAAATCAATGGCTATTATTATTAAAAAAACTTACTTTTTTTTTGGTGAATACTGTTTTTGGGTTCTATTTTTTTTAAAGGCCCACCAAATAGTGTCATTTATTATTTAAGATGTGGAAATATCTGAAATAAATCAATCAATCAACTAGACCGATTTTTGGTCCATCTGTTCAGTCTTCTCTTATGAACCCTGTCTTGTGAGAGTTTTCTAAGAGTAGTGCCAGTGTTAAGTTTATTCCACATTGAAAGAGCCATTCACTGCCCTTCTGTTGGTTTTTCCAGCTCTGCTCTGCCAAAAGTGGCACTATAAAAACGCTTCACCGACTGAATGCCTTTACTCACCTTTAGAACTTTCCCTTAAGTCCAGAGTCACACTCGGCTTATACTGTGTATCATTAACTTAAAACTACAGCGTTCCTTAATGCAGCGACCCTCGATATTGAAATAACACATGGCGGTTGTTGTATTGAACTTAAGTGAAATGCGTGTATTATGTAATAACATTGTAATATAAAGTAGCATTTTGGGCATTCAGCTAGTAGTTAATTAGATAATTAAATCATCAAAGCCAAGGGAGTGATGATCATCTTAACTAGTAGCTAATCTTACAGTGATTCTTGCCTTAACAACCTCTCTTTCCCATAAGCCCCAGGTGAACCCGGCCTACTTTGAAGCCCGTATTTGTTTATTGAAATGACAGGGCAGAGATTGTTTGCAACATGGCTGTTTATGCGTGCTGTAAACTTTGCTAAGTTATGAGTCTGCTCTGGTTGGCTGGTTACTAGATGAAGATAGCTCATCCTTGCCAGTGTGCATAGCTCACACATTCCTGGGCCAGTGAGAGCGGATGGGGAGGGGGTGAACGGAGGCGTACGGCTCCTACTGTAAACTTCCTGTCAACACAGATGGCAGTGACAGGAATCAGATCTTTGTATACCCTTTCCACCCACAGTCACAAACTTTTTGCATACAATCGGAGCAGGGGGCCGTTCTCCCTGTGTCTTTCCATACTCTTCATTTTGTTCTTGAGAGTTCTTAGGATTCTTTTTCACATTGTGCGCAGATTTCTCTCTCCCTCTTGACTCTTTTTACCCTCTCAAACTCCTTCGATGTTATCGGAGTGTGCTCTCCAGGGTGTGGGCATGGACAGGAAGTGTGCACGGTATCTCTCCGAGCGGCTCTGAAATCCAAACAGGACATATGCTGCATACCCCGGGATCCACAAGAAAGACTCCAGAGCAGAGTCGACATCCCGCTGCTCGTTAGGAGCCTTTTAAAGCCACTTTCCACCGTCAGATGTTTATAGAATCCACATTTACGAGGAGACAGGAAGAGGGAAGATTGTGCGATGCAATTAAATGCAACGCTCATTATCAGAGTAATCAGAATGATGTGGATGTGTGGGAGTTTGTGTGTTAGAAATCATGCCGTATCTGTTTCTTAGTCTATGCTGTAGACTACCCACAATAAACAAGGCCCAGAAGTGTTTATACTGAGATGAGAAGCACATTTATCCTGTTCTCAAGCTCTGAGGCTATTATTCAAGGATGTTGTTGTGTATTGAGTAGTTGACATGAAATGCTTTAGGGAAGGCTCCATTCAAACTATTTATTTAAACATCACTATTTTTAATCACTGTGCATGGAGCTTATATATAATATAATATAATATAATATCAATGATGTGATGTGATGGTATTTTTTTTTTTTTTTTGTACAAAGGCCTTAATAATAAAAAAACAAAGATATGACATCCAAAGTAAGTAAGTATTAAAATTATGTGCAGAAGTCGTTGCTTTGTTATGAGAAAGAATGTCTAGAAAAATTTATTTCATTGATGTCTTTCGGAGTAACCAATATAAAGAGGCCATTTTGGATCAAGTCATGCGGTCAGTATCATGTGATAGCATGTGCCATCATTCAGACACCTGCAAAGGACCACAGGGTCATGAAGCAAAGCAACGAACTCTCTTTTAACTATTTGAAAAATTCATGTTTTCACTTGCTCATATGCATGTCCCGAAACATCAGGTCATTTGGTACAACCGCTATAAAACATGGAAAATGTTGTAATATTTTAAAAACTTGTACTGAATATAAAATATTTGATTCTTTGAAGCTAGGTAGATATCGGCCTGTTAGCATTTTTTTTTTTTTTTTTTGGTAAAATTTAAATTTTGATTAAACTGAATGTTTTGTCCATCTTGTAAAAAATGACAAAAGCAGTGTTCATTGATTTATAAAAAAACCCCACATAATCGCATTGTTGACACTTAATAAAACTTCAAAATTAATTATATCTCAAAATGTCAAGGCAAAAAGTTGTTTAAAAATAGTCACAAAAAAAAGTCATAAGATCATGAGTGCAACATTTTCAGCTTATTCCTCTTTGTGACATATTGAAGTCGTGTGGCTTTAAAAAGTTCAAGTAGTGGGAGACGAAATGAAAGATTATCTGCAGTCGAAATGAAAGCATCTTGATAGCATGTGGGTTTGTGGTCAGGCTTTTTTTTTTTTTCTTTTTTTTCTTTTGCCATTTAGCTCTTCCCAGGAAAGGGGAGGCATCTATCAGTGATTCATTTATGTCTAAGGTAGCCACACCTTACAGGTCACTGCACCCAGATTCAGTGACTGAACGAGAGATGTGTTACATATATTACAATGCGCCTGCTATTCAGCTACGCTTCTATTCAACCCCCATTGACTCCAGTTAAAACGCTAATAGTGTTCATTTCTGTGTGTGTTTGTTCCTGTGTGTGTTCACACGTACCCCCTATCCAGTGTCTTCAAACAATAATTATCCATCGGTTTGACTCAAAATTGAACAGTCATTGGCTGTCCTCCTCCTTGAAAACAACACCCTCTCGCTCTTTTATTCTTATGTCTTCTCCTCGCATGAATCCACAGGTGAATCTCAGATTGGATAACCTGCCACTGTGTCAAACACGCTTAAATTAGGGTGTGTGCTTGAATGTAGGAAATTAGAGGAGGGTGTTATGTCTCATTTAAGCCGATGGATAATAGTGTCAGTTTGTAGCTTGGTCACACCTTGCAGATGTTTTCCATGTGCATTTGCGGTGTGGATGAGTATTCCTGTAGAGCCTTATCTTGGTTTTGATGTCATGGGGCAAAGTGCAGCTTTTTAGGTTCTATAAATAGAAAAAGCACTAAATGATAAAGACTTTTTAAAAGGTTAGTTCACCCAAAAATTAAATTTTTGAATTATTCACCCTCATTTTGTTCCACACCCATAAGACCTTTCATCTTCGGAACACAAATTAAGATATATTTTTGATGAAATCCGAGAGGTTTTTTTTTTTATCCTCCATAGAAAGCAATGTAATTACCACATTCAAGATCCAGAAAAGTAGTAAAAACGTTGCTAAAAAAAGTCACCATGACTACACTGGTTCAATCTTAATGTTATGAAGTGACGAGAATACTTTTTGTGCACAAAAACAAAATAAAATTAATGACTTTATTCAACAATTTCTTCTCTCCCCTGTCGTTCTCCTACGCTATTTACATTCAGTGCTTCCAGGTTCTGTTTATTCATAACATTAAGGCTGAACCACTGCAGTCATGTGACTATTTTAACAATGTCTTTACTACCTGTCTGGACCTTGAATTTGGTACTTGCGTTGCTTTCTATGGGGAATAATAAAAAAAATCATCAAAAATATCTTAATTTGTGTTCTGAAGATGAACGAAGGTCTTATGGGATTGGAACGACATGAGGGTAAGTAATTAATGACAGAAATTTTATTTTTGGGTGAACTAACGCTTTAAATGTAAGTAGAGCTTGCAAGGTAGCACTATATATTTCTCAAATATTCTGGTTAGAGGCTTGTGTTAACTCTAGCTCTAGATTTTTTCCCAATGATTTTTCCTGAACCATCCACAGGCTCCATTCAAACTAAATTTTAGGCAGTTTCAGATTCAGCTCATTTTTTATTTATTTATTTTGTACTTTTAATTAGGTTACTTTTACTATTTTACTTTTTGTTTTATTTTAAATATCTTTATTTTACTATACCTTATTCTAAATCAGAAGCAGTTTATTCCAATCATGAGTAATTGAACACCTTTAGAGCTCTAGAATTACTTTAGTCTGACATTTGCAGATGCCTGAATTAATGTTCATCTCGAATAGGTCAAAGAATGTATTCAGCGTAAAAAACAGCGGCCGGCACTGAACCTCCTGCTTGTGTGAGTGATGGGAAAGGCATTCAGCACAAAGCCTCCGTCTGATGTGAGCTCACTGAGCTGAGGCTGTCTAATGAGTGGGGCAACTCAGCGTGGCACTGGCCCTAATGTCATGGGAATATGTTTTTCAGGCTTAAAATGCCATCTTGCACAATTCATATACCACTTGGCTCTGCTAATCTTGTTTTCTATTAGCTCAAACATTTTGTTTGTGCAGTGTTGTTTGTATGTATACTGACATTAATGACGCATCTTGTCCTTTAATAACAATACAGTAGTTTAAAGATTAACTTGTCGAGAAGAGCAAAGGTGGTTGTAACCTCTAATAAAGCTTTTTTGAAACTCGTTCGACCTGTTTTTGATAATCAATGGGGCTGTCATACAAGGAGAAGAGACACTGAGTCATCCAAGCTTTAAAGCTTTTCATTGGACGAGACTTTGATCTGTGACGCATAGTCATGCTATTTACCTCCTGATGTTTCCATGGAAAGGGCTGTGAAGAAATGGAAATATTTAATGGTAATTAAATTTGGCAAGGGGGGCCTAGAAGTTATTTTACTCCGGCTGTTGTTAAGATACAACTTTTCTGACTCAATCTGTGGCATTTTATCTATTTTATCCCACCTAATGAAGTTCTGCTACTTGTCAAAAAAAGAAAAAGCGTCACAGTTTAGGTAAATTGAATAAACCTTTATTAAATAAGTTTAGATGTTCTGCCTGTGGGCCCAAACAAGTAATGCAAGACATGAAGCATGCAATCTGGGGTGTTCAAAGACATAAAAGTTCGTTTGGGAAGAAAATAAGGAATTTAAACTATTAGTCAGTCATTTTAAGGTAAATGAACCCATTTTTATTGTATTTTTTTCTCTTGTAGACTTAAAAATTTCCCTAAACTTTATCATACAACATGTTGTACCTCGTATATTGCGCAGAACCGCAGATGTGGTTTTACACAGGAAGTGCACTGTAAATCACATTTTTTTTCTACATTCACATTGTCTTTGTCTGTCTCTCTCACCCTGTCTTCCTCTTTCTAAAGGAAAGAGATTAGGACAGTCCTGTCTGGTCACTATTCACTGCGCTCTTTATTAACAGAAGACAGAAAAGCCACAGGAAATCTGAAATGTGGAAGGCTGTGCTGTCGTGGCTTTCTCGGGCTATTAATATCCTCCCACGCACACTGAGGACAGCAGGCTGCCCGCCTGATATCTTGGGCTGAGGGCTCGGTTGAACCCCCATCATCTCCACGGGACTGAGAAATCACACTCGTTGGGCTGGAGGTTTCAGTATCAGCAGATCAAAAACAGTTGATAAGTGGTTTGGGATTGTGGTGTTTTTAGGAGAAAATATTGCATTATTTAAAGGATTAGATGGTTGGTAAATCATTGTGCAGCTTGTTGTCACCAAAACTTTGTAGAGTTTGCTCCTCTTAAAGATTGTGTGCGTGTGTTTCTGTGGCCCAGCATGGAGCTGAACTCCAAATGAAGCCTCCACATTGTCTAACTGTTTCCTGTGTTCCCCGAGAGGAGCCATTTACAGATTTTCACACGCTCATACCCAAGATGCTAGTGTGTGTGTATGTGTGTGTGCCTGCACATGATCTGTGGTTTAGGTAGAGTTCACAAGTTTCAGTATATGTGTGACTGTCATATTGCATCAAAAGAGCAGCAGTGATCTCACTATAGTATGCATTGTTTTCAAAGCACTTTTGCATATGTTGCAGAGTTGCGTGTTTGTGATCTCATTCCCGTAAATCTATTACAAAGGTGAAAACTTGCTGCAATGAATTGCCTGATTTACTTTCATTTTTTTCCCCCTTAAAGGAGCAGTGGCCTGGTGGTTTGTATGAAAATGTCAGTATTTGAAATTGGTGCATAACTTTCTTTATTACTCACTGTAGCAAAATGAGTAATAAATTTAAATTTTATGATAGTGTCTGTGTCTGTGTCTGTGTGTGTGTGTGTGTGTGTGTGTGTGTGTGTGTATATGTGTATATATATATATATATATATATATATATATATATATATATATATATATATATATATATATATATATATATATATATATATATATATATATATATATATATATATATATATATATATATATATATATATTAGTACAGTCCAGTCCAAAAGTTATAATGTTTTTAAAAGAAGTTTCGTCTGCTCACCAAGGCTACATTTATTTAATTAAAAATAAAGTAGTAAAAAACAGTAATATTGTGAAATATTATTACAATTTAAAATAACTGTGTACTATTTAAATATATTTGACAAAGTAATTTATTCCTGTGATGCAAAGCTGAATTTTCAGCATCGTTACTCCAGTCTTCAGTGTCACATGATCCTTCAGAAATCATTCTAATATGTTGATTTGCTGCTCAATAAACATTTATGATTATTTTCAATGTTGAAAACAGTTGTGTACTTTTCTTTTCAGGATTCCTTGATGAATAGAAAGTTCAAAAGAACAGCATTTATCTTAAAAACAAAGCTTCTGTAGCATTATACACTACCGTTCAAAAGTTTGGGGTCAGTAAGAATTTTTATTTTTATTTTTTTGAAAAGAAATTAAAGAAATGAATACTTTTATTCAGCAAGGATGCATTAAATCAATCAAAAGTGGCAGTAAAGACATTTATAATGTTACAAAAGATTAGATTTCAGATAAACACTGTTCTTTTGAACTTTCTATTCATCAAATAATCCTGAAAAAAAATATTGTACAGAAATATTTTGTACAATTGTACACATTAAATGTTTCTTGAGCAGCAGATCAGCATATTAGAATGATTTCTGAAGGATCATGTGACACTGAAGACTGGAGTAATGAGGCTGAAAATTCAGCTTTGCATCACAGGAATAAATTACTTTGTGAAATATATTCAAATAGAAAACAGTTATTTTAAATTGTAATAATATTTCACAATATTACTGTTTTTTTACTGTATTTTTAATTAAATAAATGTAGCCTTGGTGAGCAGACGAAACTTCTTTTAAAAACATTACAAATCTTAGTGGTTCCAAACTTTTGGACTGTACTGTGTGTGTGTGTGTGTGTGTGTGTGTGTGTGTGTATGTATGTATGTATATATATGTATAATAAGTATAAATATATATATATATATATATATATATATATATATATATATATATATATATATATATATATATATATATATATATATATATATATATATATATTATATTATATAAAAAAATAGGCCACCAGAAATAGCTAGTGTTGTTTTTATGTTTAATATTTTTCAGTCATGGTGCTTATGCAGGTGGTTTGGCTTTAAATCATGTTTGCAACAGAAAAACATTCAATCATTCCAAAACATCAATCATTCTCTTTCACTTTCGTTGAGTCCTTGTGCAGCATGTTTATCATGTGCATCCTGTCAGTATAATGTGTAAAACACTGGAATCTGTGGATAATGTGAGGCACATGATTCCATAAGGTTCCTGTTCCGGACCACTGGAAATAATGAAGAACGGTGTGTCGTCCCTTAACTGATAGCTCAGATAGAAATCATCTGTTACTTACGGGGAAAAACTCCTGCCCATCCGCCAGTTTCAATCATCATATATAATGAATGGCACTGTACAGCATGTAGTGCGGATGTAGCCCTAATTGAACACGTACACACACGCGGCAAACGTGAATGACTGACTGCCTTATCGTACTGTAATTCTAAACAATAAAACCTGTGAGACCCCATTGTCAACTGGCCAAGATTGTGCCAGAAGTGTGTGTGTGTGTATGAAAGAGATACAGAGAGAGATAGACGTACAGCTGCCCGTCCACATGTGGAAACAGGCACTTTTAAACAATACAGATTTCATGTTCTCGCCTAATAGTTTAGAGCTGGCAGCGAGCGTTGTAAACTCGATTGTTTAACTGTAGCAAAGGAAGCCAGCACACTTAGCGCTTTCATTCAGGCCTAAGATTTCTTTGAACTGTTGTGTGCTGTGGTTGTTTATTGTATGCCACCGCTGGCATTAACCAGTTCATTCATGAGCTCTTGTGTGACCACCACTCTCGGTTACGTTTACTTTGGTGGTTAGCCAGTTAAACAACTCATTCATTCTTTCTCTGCTGTTCATTCAATAATCATAAATAGCATTTAGAAGTGCTTTCGGGTAGCCACCAAGGTTAAGGGTCAACCCTCTCTTGTTTTTCTTTTAATTATGGGTAAGACTTCTGGTTTGTCTCTTTTTATTTCCAGTTCAATCACTTGAAAATAGTGGTGTAACCATGTATCGTGTCAAAATATACCACAACACAATAATGCAACAATTTATCGCGTATAAGTTGATATTTAGCGTGATTGATATTCAAAATGGTTTGTATATCTGCAGTCTTATTTGCGGTTTCTTTTTTTGAATGACGAAAACAGACTATTGATACCTGCTGATATAGACGCATGTGCCAGCGCATGTGCCAGTTGACAGTCACCTTTAATTCTTTTGGTGTGTTCAAGCGCACCTTTTTGCCAAGAGGCGACAACACAGTCAGCGTTTTTATCAACACTAGTTCTTTGACGTCAGCTTGGTGTGTCCCAGGCTTTACAAGTTAGTCATCTAATTTTTCTCTTCAAGACTGGTCATAACTTTTTAAAGTCAGTTACATAAAAGGTAAATTGGTCTCATTTGAATCACAAAATCAAGACTGATTAGCCCTAACTAATTGCGTGTTGGTTAGATTAGTTCTTAAGGCACAGTCTTAATTGTATGGGAAAGAAGGACCAAATTCAAGCCTATTCAAGTCCATTCCTGATGTAATACCAAATTTAGCCTTTTTGTGAACAGTACTGCTTATCATATGAACTAATAATAAAAAAAAGTACCAATTTAACTCTATTTTGGCTTTGTTTAATGTAATGTGAAAGCATTTTGTCATGCATCAAACCAAATAGTCTATTGTTACACACCCCTAACTAAAAATGCTGGCATCTTCCCTTATGAAACGTGGGATATCGCTTTTTTTGTCAAACTGCAAGTTGTTTCCACATCATCCTCACAAGTAATTCCATCCATATTCAACAATTATTCACTCAGACAGAAGGAAAAGGGCGTCCCCTCTGGTCCGAACACACCACACTGGTGAGCTGCCAGTGCATAGTGATTGTGGGTTTGGAGGACTCTCATCCTGGAGGTTAAGGTTACCATGCTGGTCTACATCCTGACCACCTATTACAGGCCAAACCCTACCACAGGCTGTCTGGATGCTGTGAATGTGTGTGCGTGTGAGTGGTTCCCTGTCATTTTTTGTGAAGGATGTTCTGAGAGATAACTGCAGTGCACAAGTTTGATTTTAGCCGAGTGCAGACCTTGAAGTCTGAACCAGATTTCACTGCTGTTTCCTCCTGTGTAAATGAATTGCCTGGGAAAGCAGGAAGCCGCTTTGCGTCAAGTTTTTTTCTGGTCTTATCTTAGTTCTAACCGGTCATGGCTGACCCGCATCCCTCCGCTACTGAGGCACTTTTGTCAGTTCACCAGCGGTTTATCGGGATAGTCTTGAAGCACTGATAATGGAGACAATAGTTCACTTTTAGCAGCACTCGCTTATAAAAGCCAGACCACCATTCAACAAAAGCTTTTTTTCTTTTCTTTTTTTCCAAATGAGATTATTTTTGTAAACAATGTTTGAGTTACTTTTGGTATAAGATCTTTCTTTTCATGTAATGATTCAGACAGGATTGGGATTGTAGTTTCTACTAAACTGGCAATGTCTTTTGTCAGGATGTGGGCGCTAATGTACTCTGAATGTTTGCATCACAAAGGCCAGTGAAATAAACATGACTATGTATGTAATATAATTTAATGTAATTTAATTTGTAAGTACATTATTGAACTGTCGTCTTTATTCATTTGAAACTTTTTTATGCCTTTTTACTAAATAGACCTCAATGTGTGTGAGTTTCTTGCCAGTTGATGAAACTGTGACTCAGGGTTGCCAGGTTTTCACAACAAAACCCACCCAATTGCTACTCAAATCTAGCCCAGTCACATTCCTTGTGGTAAAATCCACGTTTTTAGCAGGGTTCCCCAGGTAAAAATCGTATCCTGGGGCTAAATATCATGTTATTTGGGGTCACTTCAAAAACACTTAAAAAACAACCCGCGCCAACAGTGTTAAAGGGATATTTCACTTTACTCACCCTCAAGTAGTTCCAAACCTGTATACATTTCTTCGTTCTGCTGAACACAAAATTAAGATATTTGAATGAATGTCAGTAACCAAGCAGATCTTGCCCCCATTTACTACCATAGTGGGAAAAATAAATACTATGGTTGTCAATGGGGGGCGAGATCAGTTTGGTTACTGACATTCTTCCAAATATCTTCCTTTTGTGTTTAGCAGAATGAAGAAATTCTTACAGGTTTGGAACAACATGCGGGTGAGTAAATGATGACAGAATTTTCATGAACTATCCCTTTAAAGTAGCCAAATTCTGCGGGACAACCATGGACTCGGCAACATTGCTGTCTACATTGGACACATTTGATGAAGTAAAAAAAAATTAAAATAATAACATTGAATGTAGAAATTTAAAATTATAATTAAAGTAAAAATAAAAACTTATGTATATTTTTAACTAATATTAAAAATGCATACATAAAATTTCATCAAACATTTACATTTGTAGTTTGTATTGGGGCCAGTGAAAATGTATAGCAGACCAGCAGGAAAAAAAAAAATCTAATTGTTGAGTTGTGTTCGAAAATAATATTGTTCTGAGGTATAAGCAATCAAAGGTATTGCTAAAAGCTTCAAAAGGTGTGGCTCCCTGTAACTGCAAACATATCAAAAAATCTTCCTTTCATTCTAGCAAGTCATGTCATGACGTCGAAATATTTGTTGTTCATTGTTTGTTAATACTTTCTCTATGAGCTGTCAGCAAGATAGCTGACAAGTTAGTTCTAGTGCAACTCTGGAATCCAGTGATTCACCAGATCTGGAATGTGCCGACACAGGAAGTGATCTCCCAATCCGTGCCTCTCCAAAGAAAAAAAAAAAAAGGCCACCTGTCCCGGGATCAGACATATCACCATGGAGACATGGAGTTTCCATAGCATTCGCACACACTAACACAGTCAGGAAAAAGTTTGACTGCTTTTTAATGAGTGCTGGCATAGATGTCTGTCAGACAGGCTTTGCTGTCATTGGCGGGTGACGTCAGTGGCGAATCGGTGAACTTTGACCCAGATGGGTTTGCATGTGCCAAGGGGGCCGGAACAGGTGTCGGACATTAATGCAGCTACTAATTTTTCAGGCTTCAGCAACTGATACGTGTGCTTCTCTCTATATTATCCCGTCTGGGAAAATTCAATCTTTGCGGTGTGTGTGTGTGTGTTTGGGTGTGAGAGAGCCAGTACTGTAACTCATTAGTGTGACTTTTAATGTTCCACTCGTCTGAATGGTTTCAGTGTGTCCGTTTGGAGTCAGGAATCTCCTTTCACTCGCCATTCCTCTGCGCCGTGCCTTCCCAAACTCCCATTCGCCTGCCCTACGTTTACGCCATTTCTGGGCCTCTCACACTCCGTCTATTGTATCTGTCCTCCTTCTCCCTTTCTTTTCAAATTCCTCCAGCACTCCATAGCCATCGCTCTCTGACCCCACCTCCCGACGGCTGCGTCTAAATGGTGCGATTGTGCGTGTGTGTGCATGTGAACGTCTGTGGAAAGTCTGACGTGAGCGCGGAGAGAGTGTGGCTCGACAGCGCTGCTCAATCCAGGAAACTCCCTTAGAACAACAAGGCATGGCTGACATCCAGAGAGCTCCACTGGAGCCAAAGTTTGTCTCAGACGTCCCCCTAACACACACACACACACACACGCACACACACACACACACACACACACTCTCTCTCGCTCAAGAAACTCTCACACATGCATTTGTTTCGCCCGCACTCATTTCATTGTCTCGAGGGGTTTTACTGTCTGTGTGGACACTCAATGGCATTTCGGTTCCCCTCAAGGCTGATAGACTCAGTCCATCTTCCAACAAGAAGACCATTGTACACTCCTCTGAGTTTCAAACATTGCATCTCTCAAACCTCGAATAGAGTCTCCACTTTGTTTTTGAGTTGATTTACTGCGATATTTCAGCTATTAAAGATGGTGTTCAAATCTGCGGTTGACAATAAAATAATTGTCGAGAACCTCCTTTTGAGGGTTGCGTCGCACACTATAGCACGTATTGCCATTTTCTCTAATACCCCCGGTCCTCTGCGCGTCTTGACGCAGCTGTTCGGCTCTATTTGATACTAGTTTACAAGTAGCATTCTGCTGTGAGTCTCACAGTGAGTGTGCTGTAAACCTCTGCGGTATGTCTTCTCTGATTGCTTTCTGTTTTAGCAACCCTGTTGCTATTCTACAACTATTAGTACATATTACACTGTCAACATCTGAAATTTTGCTGTTGCAGATTGTTACCAGCAGTGTAGTTTAACTTGTTTGTCTAAATATTAAAGAGCACGTGGAATCAAAGGCTACAGAATAGCATAATACTTTTACTATTTTTGTAATTGTAGTTTTTTGCAGGCATAGGATACTTTGCAGAAAATTGCAAAAATAGGAAGTATATAATCAAAGCACACTGCATGGGAGTGTCCCACAATGCAATGTGCTCAACTTGATACACTAGCAGAGTTTTTGGAAAGAAATGAATGCTATTTAGCAAGAATGGAATAAATTAATAAAAAGTGACAGTAAAGACATTTATGGGTCAATGGCATGACAGGTCTTTTTTTTTTTTTTTTTTTTTGTCCAAAGGCCTTAATAATAATAATAATAAACAATGATATGACATCCAAAGTATGTAAGGTAGTACAGCTAGACCTCTTTTATTAAATCCAAAAGGTTTTAATTTATATTTTGCTACATATAAAGGTATTTTAAAGGTTTAAAGTGTCAAAAGGTCATTCGATTTAACCGTCCAAAGGCCAATACAGCCATTTCATTTGTAATTAAAATATCTAAAAATGTAATAAATGTATATATTTTTTATTCTGGCATGATTTTATAACATCATATATTAATATTAACATTAACATTAGTGCAAACTGGTATTAAAATTTTGTGTAGAAGCCGTTGCTTTGTTATGAGAAAGAATGTCCGGAAAAATTCATTTCATTGATGTCATTCGGAGTAACCAATATAAAGGGACCATTTTGGATCAAGTCATGCGGTCAATATCATGTGACATCATTCAGACACCTGCAACGGACCACGTGGTTGTGAAGCAAAGTTTTACTATTTGAAAAATTCATGTTTTCACTTGCTCATACACATGTCCCGAAACATCAGGTCATTCGGTACAACCGCTATAGAACATGGAAAATGTTGTAATATTTTAAAAACTTGTACTAAATATAAAATGTTTGATTGTCCTTTTGCTAGCTAGCTAGCTAGCAAGCTAACTAGATATCAGCCTGTTAGCATTGTTTGAAAATATCGTCATTCGGAAAAAACTAAATATTGGTTAAACCGAATGACAAAAGCAGTGTTAATTGATTATAAAAACCACATAATCTCATTGTTAACACTTAATAAAACTTCAAAATTAATTATATCTCCATTGTTTGTTTTTTTTACACTTTTAAAAATCTTATTCGTCACTGACCCTTATAATGTTATAAAATATTTCTATTTCAAATAAATGCTCTTGAACTGTCTATTCATCAAAGAATCCTGAATTTCAGTTTCCACAAATATTTTGCAGCACAATCATTTTCAACACTGATAATAAAAACTATTGACGTGTAATGATGCTGCAAATTCAGCTTTTCAGAAATTATCTTATAATATACTAACATAAAAGACAGTTACTTTAAATTGCAATAATATTTAAATCATAATGTTTTTTACAGTGTTTTTCATCAAGTAAATGTAGCCTTGGTAAGCATAAGAGACTTTAAAAAATCTTTGCAGATTAGTGTATTCCATTTTCATTATGATGTCATTAACACCTGCTGCATTTTTAAAACATCTTTTTATTGACTCATTATTCAGTTGGGCTTAAATTAATGTTTTTGTCAAAATTGCTTTAAAAATGCTATTTTTATTTTCTTAATTTCTCAATGTGACTTAAACATGCAGCATCAACATTTAAGACAATAATGATGCAGCATGCTACTATTTCAAATGTCTATGTTTCATATTTCATTTATAATTTTTCACATATAGTATTCTGTGTATTATTGCTTTGTGCACACAACCTAAGCCAAAAAAAAAATAAAAAACTCAATCAGAAATCTGCATGGTTATGAAGTCACATATTTACCCAAACAAGCAGTCATATTAACATGTAAATGCTCATAAATCAGCAATCATTCAGAATTCACCAACTTGGCCCGCTCTAAGGGACAACAGTGCACTTTATATTGGTAAACAGTGGTTAGTCAATGATAAAATATTTTATGGGCATTTGTATACTTTTTATATATATGTCCAATCAGCATCCTGAAGCAAAACCACTGCCATACAAGCTTTGATTTCACAGGTTTATTTACTCTGTTATAATGAGCACTTTTACAAAGTATTTAATTTTATATTGCACTACTGAGAAAAACAACAAACCTACGGTCTAGATAGAGCTGTGTGGTTTCAGTTAAATGCAGTGTTCGAGATAAAAGAGTGTGTGTGTGTGTGTGTGTGTGTGTGTGTGTGTGTGTCAGAGCACATCCATATGGTGAATGAGTGTCTAACAGACATGTTGAAAGAAATCCAGTGTGTGTGGGAGATGGAGAAAAGTAAAGTCAAGGGTTGTACTCTATGTGTGTGTGTGTTTAAGAGGATAAAGGAGTGTGATAGGGTGGTTGCTTTTCATTCTGTCTGTATGTGTGTGTGCGAGAGAGAGTCAATTGAGAGAAAAGGAGAGATATTTGGGGTCGTTGTGAGCAGACAGAGATGTGTGTGTGAGGGAGTCAACAGCAGCTCTGTATGGACTGTGCTTGCAGAGCAGGGGTCTTCTACTTCAGAAGAGCACTTTACTCGGTCCCTGAGGCACCCCTTCTTTCTTCTCCCTCTTTTCAGCGTGTCACAATGAGAAGGCCTCATTTACGGCCAAACAACACACTTTAGAGCCACCACTTCAAATGACCCACATTCTCCCAGACACACAACACCACCGCCATACACCTCACCGGCAACTCAACACCATCGGCTCCATCTAACGGCCTACATTTCCCATTATCCTCTGAGACAAAAAGACAGAGATACCGAGCTGGCTGGCCAATGACCAACACTGCGAACATTTGTTTATAGTGCCGTATTGATGTTAAAAAGAAACCCTTTTTACCTCTAAATTCCATTTATAATGTTAGACAAGGTTTCTTGCACCAAAATTGTCTAAATTTAGTATTAAATGACCATGATCATGTTCCAATTTAACCGGCTGCTTTTGCTACTGTACCTTTTAAAAGTTATTTATCATTCAGTTTAGCTACAGGGGAACATATATTTATTAAAATGTCTGTTGTAAATGTGCATCTATAATTTTAACATATGAACGGCAAGATTGTAATGATACTGATTTCCCAAAGTAAAAAATGCATGTTGAACCAAAAGTGAGTCAGATTGATTCAGTTACAACCACTGATGAATTCAGAGTTTATTCCATTAAGGAATCATCTGATTGATTCAAAGCAGTATCTCTTGAGTTTGAGGTTTTTAATGGTTTATTAAACAAATTAATCATAAGAATCATTACCAAATGACAGATGGATTACTGTTGAGCTTGAGTGTCTTTGACTTCAACATAAAATTTTATTGGAGCAGCTGATTATTTTGCTGTCATACATATGCATGATTATACGATGTAAAGTTGCATTTTATGATCTGCATTTAGCATTGATTTTCACTGCTGTCTGTGATCTTATCAGAACTTGCTAACAACTCACCGTTTGAGAAAGTGTTTTAGACATTTACTGGAATTTCCTTGGATCCCACAGCACATTTAGAGTTCTGTGAATGTGCATTTTGTTAGGGTACGTTGTTTTGTTCTGGTCCTGGAATAGACTCTCCTGCTCTGTTAATTTGCTTTGCTCTGCAGATGTGCACATCAGATGGTTTGAATTAAATGCTAGATTGCTCACACAAGGTCAGCTATGAGAACTCCGAATACCTCTCTGTTTGCCTCTGGAGCTGAGAAAGAAGGCTAAATGTGTGTGAGGGAGCACAACGCTCCAGTCGTGTGAAAGTACAAAACTGGTATTTCTCCAGAAGAAACCTCTTATCTGCAGCCCTTTCCAGGCTTTTTTTGTCTTGTGTGCCCCAACAGCCCCATCAGGAAGGTTTAAATACCAATTCATCAACACCAACGGCAACAACAATTGATTTATAAATGAAATCCAGATGAGATATTTCACAAAAGTCATGATATTTGTAAGAAAATCTTAATGAGAAGATGAGTAAAGACATCTGTTGCTGTCTGAAGTTTTATGACTAATTATTTTATAATTTGTCTATAGTTTAATTCATTTATTTTTTTATTATTTATGTGTTTTTCTTCGCTTTTTTTTAGGAATTGAAAACATCAGTGTTGCCAAAAATCATAAAAAATGAAAAAGATATTAATTTAAACCATTGACTACACAAATTTTGACTATTTAGATTTGACTATTTTTAGATTTAAGTCTTTCCAAGTACCCATTGGGGTACATGAATTGCAAGTCATCATGAATGCATATTGAAAAATCTCACTTTTTTTTTTTTCCCTCTTCCTCTAGGTCCCTATTATCTTTGCTTTGAGTGTTGTGGGTCATGGGGCAGCAGAGCTCGGGTTTGCAGGAGACCTCCAGAACCGCACAGCCAGACAGTTGAGCTGTGTGGAGAACCATGAGTACCCTCACAACGGCTTCTGCTGCAAGAACTGTGAAGCTGGTAAGTAGCTGAGAAGATCCCGTCAAACCGTGAGAACTTCCCTTGTAAAGGCCAGTATTGTAAACACAAATGACTCAACTCGCTCAAAGCAAAGTTTTTAAAGTAAATTACAGCATAGGCTTCTTTTTTTTTTTTTTCAAGATATTTAAAATGGCTTTCCAGGCTTTGTCGATGATGTGCTGACAAACATCCATTGCTGATACTATTAAGAGTGTCATTCTCAGATGATGATTCGAACAGAAACAGCATTGATCATTTAGAGCTTAAAACTCAGAATTCACATTTTTGAAACTATGGTTCCTCATAGAGCTTTGTCTCCTGAGCGATATTGTAAGGTTTGTGCTAAGCCTGGAGTTCCAGAAGGACAGGAATGAAGGCCTGTGTTTCGCTCTCTGTAAACATGAAGCACACTTAAACAAGAGAGGGGTTAGTTCACCCAAAAATGGAAATTATGCTGATAATAACTCACCCTCATGTCGTTTCACACCAGTAAGACCTTCGTTCATTTTCGGGAACGCAAATTAAGATGTTTTTGTTAAAATCCGAAGGTTCAGTGAGGCCTGCATCGCCAGCAATAACACTCCCTTTTTCAATGCCCAGAAAGCTACTAAAAACATTTTTAAAACGGTTCATGTGACTACAGTGGTTCAATCTTAATATTATGAAGTGACTAGAATACTTTTTGTGCGGAAAAAATAACAAAAAAGCGACTTTATTTAACAATATCTAGTGATGGGCGATTTCAAAACACTGCTTCATGAAGCTTCAAAGCTTTCTGAATCTTTTGTATAGAATGATGACATGAACGATTGAAATTTCAAAACACTTATGACGTAACGAAGCCTTGTTTACTGAAATCATGGGATTTTGGCGCTCTGAACCATTGATTTGAAACAAAAGATTCGTAAAGCTTCGAAGCTTCAAGTGTTTTGAAATCACCCATCACTAGATATTGTTAAATAAAGTCGCTTTTTTGTTATTTTTGGTGCGCAAAAAGTATTCTAGTCGCTTCATAATATTGAGGTTGAACCAATGTAGTCACATGAACTGTTTTTAAATATGTTTTTAGTTGCTTTATGGCAATGCAGGCCTCACTGAGCCATCGGATTTTATCAAAAATATCTTCATTTGTGTTCCGAAGATGAATGAAGGTCTTACGGGTGTAGAACGACATGAGGGTGAGAAATAAATGACATCGTTTTAATTTTTGGGTGAACTAACCTGCTGATATGGGAATTAAACACAAAATATAGCCTAGTATTGGGAAATGTAGTATTGGGAATTACAGTGAGAATATGTGGTTTATTTTTGTAATGTAATGTAATAAAGTTAATTTTTGTGCAGTATTTCTAATAAGTCCATGATAATCACAGGATGGTTTCTCATTACCATGGTTAAAATAAAGTAAAACGATAAATTAAAAGATATAATGTAATGTATAAAATGTATAAAATATGTATAATGTATAAAAAATACAATCAATACTATCACTATTGAAACAAAATTAGATTTTTGAAAAAAAAAAAAAAGTTTCTCAGATATTTCTACCAACATACTAGTAAAAAAAAAAAAAATCCTTATTTGAAAAAGTTACTTATTGTCAAGTACATTTTTCATATGAGAAATGATGATTAATATTTGAATACAATCTGATTGGTGTCAGCATATATGCTAAGAAAAACATTTTTGAATGAATGAATGAATGAATAAATAAATGAGGCATTTATGTATCATTTTAAATTAGGGCTGCACAACGATTAATCACGATTAATCGTTTGCAAAATAAGTCTGTGTTTATGTAATAAATGTGTGTGTTCTGTGTATAATAAATATGTATATATAAATACACACACATACATTGTATAAATTTAAGAAATATATGCATGTATAAATAAATATATATATTTAAATATATTTTATATTATATATAAATATAAAATTTTTCTTAAATATACATATGTATGTGTGTGTATTTATATATACATAATTATTATACACAGAACACACACATTTATTACATAAACACAGACTTTTATTTTGCAAATGATTAATCGCGATTAATCGTTGTGCAGCCCTATTTTAAATTATACATTATAGTAAACAACATTTTAATGTAACAAAAAAATGGCATGTATTTTACCCAGGGCTCTTAGCCTAAATGTTGCGTTCTGTTGCATTAATAATAGAATAATTTTAAATGGATTCAGTTCTGAATAATTTTTCCCTCATACTAATGTATCTTGATATTTAATGTCTGTCATAAAATGTTTTCTGTAACACAGGCACTTATGTGAAAGAGAAGTGTAGCAAGGACCAGGAGAAGGGCAAATGCTTCCCGTGTGAGAAGGGCACGTATGCCGAGCACCCCACAGGCATGGAGCAGTGTCTGCAGTGTAGCCAATGCCACAGAGGTAACGTTCTCCAATCTCCACTTTCCTCTTCAAACCAGCCATTTACCCCTGAGTCAATATCTGATGTTTGTAAAAGACCAGGTCAGATCTTCCTCTTAGGGTTGTTTAAAGAAAGTGTTTGAGTCCGGTGTGTGACTGGCACTTGGAGATACAGAAATCTCAACCTTCTGCTATTGTAATTGATTGTTCAGTTTTCCAGTAGACAGCCATCTGTAGTCTGCACTGACTCTCCAGAGAAGCAGAGCACTCAGGAATGTAACATTTATACATGTCGAATGAATAATGGAACACACATGGTCCTCGGCATGCTGGGAAGGCAATAATGCAACCCATTGCTGGTGACTACTGGACAAACAATTAACTTCTGAAACTGCTGTTGGAAAACAGACAGATATTAGAAAGGAAACCAAACAAAATTTCAGAAATTATATAAGGATACTGGCATCAGAATTCTTTTCTTTAGGAAATTTCAACTCGCCTTTGTACGAAATGGAAAAAATGTGAGGTATACTGTGATCTGCATGTGAGACGGAACATCTAAAGCACGTTGAATCCGTCGCAGAACGCTCCACTGTGACAGCCCATTCTTCTGCAAAGCTATTTAGTCTGTCTCTGGTTTCTCTGAAGTCAAAGCCATCCATTAAACTGCTGTTTATTTTGATTGGACAGCCACATTTACCGTTTATCAAACCATTTGATTTACCTAAACACTCTTTCCCACAAGACCCTACTGCTTGTTCAGATTCAAACTCTGTTGTAAACACTACATATTCATATAAACAAAATCTCGCTCGCCTGTTTAGACAATAAGCCTCCCATAGGATTTGCATGAGGACGGGGACATAAGCAGGCCCCATGAATAGAGTTGAGTCTAGTGTTTCCTGTGCTGGACACCTCACTCCTGGGAATCTGATCTCTTAATGTTACACGTCCTGGGTGTGGCCCCACTCCTGTGTTCTTTCACTAGCCATTTGTGTGTGCATGAATGACTGATCTATCCTCTAGTGCATGCCACCCCTTTGTGTCTCTTGTCCGGGATTGTGTGTATGCGTGTGTTTTAGGATGATGCAGGGTGTGCCTATATCATGTGCCGTCTTGTTCGGTATCTATTTTGCACAATTAATCACTCCCAGGTTAGACCTTCTGCCTGCTGAGTCAAGAGGGTGTGTTGATTTAGACTTTCAATGCAATTTAAATGTTCTCTGAGGTGGGTATTAATTATACAAAATGTAAAGTGAATTGAATCTGGATCTGTATTGATCCGACATTGATCCATTCATTCATTTCACCATTCACAGGGGAATTTTTGTTCTCTGAATCACAGATTAGTTGTAACAATTATGCACTGAATCATTTTTTTTAATTTATTTATTTTTTATTTTAATTTTAGATTGAATCTGAATCAGGATTTATCCTAATTTTTAGGTGCATTTCAACTGTCTTCTGAAGCAGAGATGATTTTTAACATGTATACATTCGATCATTATTTGATATGAATTTGGATTGAATATGGATCAGAATCTGGATTTGTCTGACATTTAATCAAATAATTTAAGTTACTCTTCGAAGGTGCATTTCAGCTGTTCCGTGAGACAGGTGCTACTTGTAACAATTATACAGTAAGATAATTTTTTTGTTGTTGTTGTCAATTCTAGATCTGGATTGAATCTAGCTCCAGATTAATCTCCTCATATGTGGACTCAATCTGGATTGACCATTCATTCAGTTCCCCCCTCAGATGTTTAAGACATTTCTATTCTATCTGTTCTTTGAGGCATATATTAGCTGTAACAGATAGACACCTAATCATTCTCTCTGAATCTGAATTGAATCTGGATTAATTCAACATTACTTCAGGTCACCGTTCAGAGTCATATTTGATCCATGCATTTGAACTGTTTGCTGAGGCAAAAATGACTTGAATAATTTATTATTCCCTTTAGATCTGGATTGAATCTGGATTCTAGATATAACATTGATCCATTTCTGGTCACCCTTCAGAAGTTTTAGGTCCATTGCTTCTCTCCTGCTCGTTTCTGATTTCTTCATCCTTCCCTCCCTTACCTATTTGTTTCTCTTCCACACATTACAGATCAGATTGTGGTTGCAGAATGCACCAGCACAAGCAACACCAAGTGTGAATGCAAATTTGGTTCTTTCTGCCTGCCAGACGAGCCATGTGAAGTGTGCAAGAAATGCGCCAGGTGAGTTCGTCTCTTCCTATGGAATGTGCTCTTCCCATTTGTCCTCTGTTCTGCTGCACAACACCATGATGAAAGCGGACAGATCCGCCACTCCCACCTTCTATTCTTATAACCTTTCAGCCTCAGCCCCTGCTTTAGATCACCACATCCACTGAGTCAGATGTCTTTCCCACTGATTCACTCTCTCCACCTTTAACCCCTGAGGCTTTCATTGTGCTATTCATAATGACTCCTATTTTAAGCCTTTGGCTTCACACCTTTTCTAAAAGGCATATTTTTTGACCGTGGTTTTGCAGGTGCAAAGCCGATGAGGAAGAAGTGAGCCGTTGCACTGCAACATCCAATACAAAGTGCAGGAAGCGCACCTCTTATCCGACTGAAGGACCAACAGACAAGCCATCGCCATCAAACAACACTTATCCTATAGGTAAGGCCAGCACATTCGTACAGACATGTTCCAAAATGTATTTAAATATTTAATTTAATCCTCTTTTCTTTTTTTAGCAATTGCTTTACCAATTTTGGTGCTACTGATCATCAGCATCGCTTTTGGCGCTCTGTTTTTATGGAGGAAGGGTCACTTTCGACAAAGTGGTATGTTAGGAAACATTTTTTAGTCCTTGTATTGAATAACCAGTGTTAGGTGTAATGCATTACTTAGTAATTAGTTTAAGTGGATATAACTTTTTCATTGAATAAGTAAAGTAAAGGATTGCTCTTAATTTTTTTGTAATTTAGTTACTTTTGATGTACTGTAATTGCATTCATTACTAGACGATAGATATTCTATATAAAACAATAGTGGATTTAACGTCAAAATTTAACATCTAATCTTATAATATATGTTTTTAATGTAACCTCCCTTTAAATACTTTGGTCAGTTCAAGAAAAATGTATTCAATTTCATATTTATTTGAAAGAATTGAAAGAGCAGTTTCATGTCTATCCTTGTATTGTTCAACTGGTGGAGGTTGATATTGAATTTAGAAGGTAATTTAATAAGTAATGCAATACTTTTTAGAGAGAATAATTAGTACAGTAATCTAATTATACTATTGAAGATGTAATTAGTATCAAGCAATTAATGAATTTTTAGACTAACTTAGACAACACTGTGAATAACACAGCAGTGGGAGTTGTTACATCTGTATGAAAAGTCTGAAGATATCTAAAAACATTCATAGAACATAGTACAACATTCATAGTATTATGGCATAGATATGAAAAGTGGAAAATCCAATGTACTTTTTTATGGACATATTTGCTTTCAACTTCATTTCAGACACTGCTGGTGATTTGAAAGAAGTGAAGATTCCTATTGTAAGTATCTTGACTTTTTATACATTATTTTGAGTAATTAGATGATTTCGAGTTTTGGTAAATATTATTCTGGTGCTTTAAATAAACTTTAAATGTAAAACAAATTAAAATTCTATTTATTTTATAAATATATATTTAAAGAAACATTAAGTACATTTTAATGTTAATAATTAATTAAATTCTAATTTAAAAAAATATATTAATTATTTACTTTAACCCATAGTTTTAATCAGTTGTTGTTGCCATCACTCAGGATGAGTGCCCAAAATCAGAAGAGGAGAAAGAGAACAGCCGTAATGCTGGATTAGAGAGGGAGGAGGAGCAACGCCCAGAGTCCCACCCCTTGTTGACACAAGAAACACAGGAAACGGTTAGCAAGAGCATACCTGTGGAGGATGAAGACCGGGGATTGGGCGACAGCTTGCCCAACACGACTAGCTCTTCTCAAACCAGTCTTTCTGCTCTACCTTCTGCGGTCTACATCGAGGATTCACCTCGATCGAGTCCCCCGGCCCCGAGACAGACCGAGAGAGATACAGAGTCATGGGCGAAGGTTAGTAAGAATCTTTTCAGATCAGTAACACAGATTTTACACAGCTGAATACCATGAAACAATAAGATAGTGTTAACTAAATTCACAACATTACCAAACTTTTTTTGTTTATCTTTTATAGGATGATGGTCCTCCCAGAAAACTTATTCCTCTACTTGGTAAGATATTACTCTCTCAGTTATAGTATTTGGAGAATAGTGTTTGCTTCAAGACTTTTTGTAAACTTTTACAATGACCTTGACCATTAGTACAACATGGCAACATAACAATTCTTGGTTTGGGTATATGTGAATTTATTGATTCAGTGACTGGGTCAGATAATTATTTTTTATTTTTATTTTATTTTTTTGAAATAAGCCTCTAATGCTCACAAAGGCTGTATTTTTTTAAAATAAAAAATATAGGAAAAACAGTAATATTATGAAATATTATTACAGTTTTATATATACCACCAGAAGATATATATAGCTCAGAAAACATTATATTCTAAGATATATTATATATACTATTATATATATACTATTACATATACTATTATATATACATATATATTATACTTTTCTTAAAGTAATTCACTTAAAATAGAAAGAAATGTTGAACCTTGAAATTGAATAAAAAAAATACCCAAAAGTTTTGAACAGTAGTGTATATAATATAAAAAATATTAAATGTAAAACTAATTTTATTCAAGTATTTAATTAGTCCTAACCATAATTATCTCAAGTACTCAACTCACACTGTTCATCAAAATAACTAAAATAATTTCAAGTGCCTATTCCAGAAATTGGCCATTAGACAAGTTCTGAAGTCTCAATGCTTTGATTTAATAGGTGAGGAGGATTCTCTGAACAAGAG
Source organism: Megalobrama amblycephala (assembly GCF_018812025.1). Taxonomy (NCBI): domain Eukaryota; kingdom Metazoa; phylum Chordata; class Actinopteri; order Cypriniformes; family Xenocyprididae; genus Megalobrama; species Megalobrama amblycephala. The sequence goes on along the minus strand of NC_063061.1, from coordinate 21,439,937 downwards.
TTTTGACCTGTTTGATACCCTGGACGTGCGGTACCACAACAAGTTCTTCCGTAGCATCGGCGTAAGCGACAACGCCATCAAGGTGGCCGAAACGCAGCACCCCGTGGACAAAGTCTACGACCTACTGCGGGTATGGATGCAAAAAGAGGGCCTGCGGGCAAACATTAACACATTACTACAAGCTCTTCTGGACCTGGACCAGCGGTATTCAGCAGAACACATCGCCTCCAAGGCTGTTGAACGAGGCTACTACAAATATGAATGATGCCTTTTCAATACTACAAGAGTAAAAGAACAAAATAATTGAGAGGTGTAGATTCCTTTTGAATTCTCCCCTATGGGCCTGTTGGTCTCATTACATGAACTTGATGTCCCTTTACGGAGACATTGGTGAATCGCCTCTCTGTAGCGCCCACGGTGGGTTTAGAAGCCAACACTGGACCCTTTTTTAAGGACTTACACTGGCGAGCAATAGAGGGCGCTGTGTTCCCTCTCAACGGTGCATTCTCGAGTTACTTGATGCACTGGCCTCAGGCTTTCAAACTACAGGTTGGTCCAAAGCCTGCATATAGGTGTCATTAAACCTTCGGTTATGCCAGATGTTCAAACTAAAACAAGCTTATGTAGTTCTGTGCCTTAATGTGTTTATTTGGACTACATACTGACAGGAACAAACACAAGATTTTCACAAGCCTCACACTACATGTAGTCATATTTCTGAATCAATTCTGTTCTTAGCTACAAACCTTGTCGATGAACAAATGAACAAATATGCCTCAAGATGAGCTCAGAACTCAGAACAGTTATGTCAGCAGGGGTTTCATTTTGAAGTTTAGAAAATTCATTTTACTTTGTTTGTTACAGAATATCTCAAATGCCTGACCGTAACCTTTCCCCATCTCTGTGGTGCGGGGCTGAGATGCGTTTTTCACCTTCCCAACCTTTCTTGCCTGTTCCGTTGTCATCGTTTATATTTAAATAAGTGATGTATTTATTTGTATTGTGTAATTCCGTACTATTTATACCTGTTACCAATATTCTCCTACAGTAAGTGTTCCTGAAGCATTTTAGGCAGTGTGACTGAGATGTTCACAAGACAAATCCTTCCGGTCCTTTCACAAGTGGATTAAGTGCCATCTCCCCGTAGTTTTTTCTATAGCTAAGACATTTCTATGTTTACCCTGAGCGTGTCGCTTACTACAGACTCATCATTGTTATATGAATCACAAAATGTGGATATATGTTGTTGATGTGTATGATAAAAGAAAAAGATTGAAAGAGTACCACGGTCAGTATATCTTGGGCGCTTGTAACTTCTTCCAAAGGTTGTATTAATGTCGAGGATAAGGAGGCATTTCAAACTTCTGCTCGCTGTTGTTTTTTTTGTTTGTTTTTTTATGCAGTAGTGCACAGGTACGTGTTTTTAGAATAGTTAAAAGATGAAGGAAATTTATGCTCATCCAGAAACTTAGTTTAATTGAGTTTTGTCTAGTATGTACATAGTTGTCAAGAATTCTATTAAACGAAACTAATAGATATATATTTATGGAAGTCCTAAGAGTTCAACGTAATGAAGTACTGCCTAAAAACCAAACCGAAGGAACAAACTGAAATTAAAATGGAATAGATGTTATCTAAATAAACAGGGCTTCTAAATTCATTTACGTAGCAGTAAATGAACTGGGACGTCTGACTCGGCTGTATAGCTATGTAGATGTATCGGTGTTTGAAATAGGATGGATATATTTTCAGAACACAGGTCTCAGATCAGCTTCACCTTTGAGCAGATTTGTTTGATTTGGTGTGGAAAGCTGAAATCAGATCAGGACAAAATGGCTCCCCCTTCCTTTGAGCTTCCCCGTTTAATTATGAAAATGTAGAGCTATCGTACAGTGCAGGCACTGCCACCTATTGACGTAGAGTTGTATAACAAGAGAAAAAAACCTGCATCAATTTCAAGGGACCTTTTTTCACATCTAAACAGTTATTTTTCCTCACATCTTTCATCTTTTTGCACTGAATTTAACATTGAGTGTCTCTTCAGATGTAGGTGCAGAAGTTTGAGCAGTTTGGTGCCATCTGTTTCTGTTTTCGGAGGTTTTTATACAGTTTTTAGTTTTTTATTGACGCCACATTGTTTCTGCCTTGACGCCTCTAACACAGATGCATGCCTCAGTGCCCGCTCATTCTACGCTTTATTTTCCACAATATCTCTCTACGAGTAGAAGTTTTGTATCTTTTTTTTTTCCCCTTAGACAATTGTTTGCTCGTTTATGAATGTCAAATGTTTGCTGTTGCAAAGTTGTTTGTAGAATGTTTTTGTTTTAAAATTATAAATAAAAAAATAAAAAAAATACCAATAAGTTTCCATGGCAAGTTCATCCATCAGAAGTCCAAGAAAGAAAAGGTATTGCAATTTTTATTAATTTAAAAATTAAAAACAAATTCGAGTAATTATACAATTATCAGTTTTAATTGATATTTTCATATATGGTGTTATGATGCCTTAAACATTAATGGTAACACTTTATTTTAGGGTTCAATTCTCACTTTTAACTAATTTCTTATTAGTTTGCATATTTCTAGTATATTGGTTGTTTATTAGTACTTATAAAGCACATATTAATTTCTCATTCTGCATGACCATATTCTACATCCCTTAATCCTACCTAATACCTAAATTTAAATGCTACAAAAATACCTTACTATTAATAAGCAGTGAATTTAGTTAATTGAGGCAGAAGTTGTAGTTAATAGTGAATGTGTCCCCTGTACTGAAGTGTTACTATATTAATTATATAAATAGTAGTATTATTATATTAATTATTTGTAGTAGTAGTAGTAGTAGTAAGTAGGAGTAGGAAAAAAGCTTATAAATCATACTAAATTATGTTTTTTGGTGGGTAGATTTAGGGTTAGGGGAAAGACAATACAGTTTGTACAGTATAAAAATCAATGCCTATCAAAGTCCCCATACAGCATGAAAATGATGCGTGTGCTGTTTTTATAAATAGTGGTGTTTTCAAATTTTATTGGTCATGTCAAACATTCCAATCAATGAAAGTGTCCTCCAGCAGCAATTGTATGACTTGTGACCACAGGAGCCAGTGATGCACAACCTGTCAGACCGTCCTCAAACATTACGGCTTAGCAAGCATTCAGTACGCCATAGCTCAAGAACATGGAGGGACTCTACTTTATCCAGCTTATCTGATTGCCACAAATTGGGACAAAACCAGAAATTTATATATATGGTTACACTTTATTTTAAGGTGTCTTTGTTACACTGTAATTATACATTAAAGGTGCCCTAGAACTTTTTTAAAAAAAGATGTAATATAAGTCTAAGGTGTCCCCTGAATGTGTCTGGGAAGTTTCAACTCAAAATACCCCATAGATTTTTTTTTTAATTCATTTTTTTAACTGCCTATTTTGGGGCATCATTATAAATGAGCCGATTCAGGGCTGCTGGCCCTTTAATTGCTCGTGCTCTCCACCCACGGAGCTCGCGCTTGCCTTAAACAACATAAAAAAAAGTTCAAACAGCTAATATAACCCTCAAAATGGATCTTTACAAAGTGTTCGTCATGCAGCATGTCTAATCGCGTAAGTATGGTATTTATTTGAATGTTTACATTTGGTTATGAATGAGTTTGATAGTGCTCCGTGGCTAACGGCTAACATTACACACTGTTGGAGAGATTTATAAAGAATGAAGTTGTGTTTATGAATTATACAGACTGCAAGTGTTTAAAAATGAAAATAGCGACGGCTCTTGTCTCCGTGAATACAGTAATAAACGATGGTAACTTTAACCACATTTAACAGTACATTAGCAACATGCTAACGAAACATTTAGAAAGACAATTTACAAATATCACTAAAAATATCATCATGTTATCATGAATCATGTCAGTTATTGCTCCATCTGCCATTTTTCGCTGTTGTTATTGCTTGCTTACCTAGTCTGTTGATTCGGCTGTGCAGTTCCAAACGTTAATATACTGGCTGCCCTTGTCTAATGCCTTTAATAATGTTGGGAACATGGGCTGGCATATGCAAATATTGGGGCGTACACCCCGACTGTTACGTAACAGTCTGCGTTATGTTGAGATTCGCCTGTTCTTCGGAGGTCTTTTAAACAAATGAGATTTATATAAGGAGGAGGAAACAATGGAGTTTGAGACTCAAGGTATGTCTTTTCCATGTACTGAACTCTTGTTATTTAACTATGCCAAGGTAAATTCAATTTTTGAATCAAGGGCACCTTTAAGTACTGAGTAATATTAAGTAACTACATGTACTTACTATAGGATTAGGGTTTGGTTTGGGATTAGTTGCATGTAATTATGCATATTTTATTGTTATTACTATAGTAACTACAATGACATTAAATAAAATGTTACCATATATGGTTGGTAATGAAAGACTGTTTTTAAAGTTGCACGGCGAGGCCTTCATGGATCAGACTTGTTTGTTCAGCACATCCCACAGATGCTTGATTGGATTGAGATCTGGGGAATTTGGAGGCCAAGCCAACACCTCAAACTCATTGTTGTGCTCCTCAAACCATTCCTGAACTATTTTTGCTTTGTGGCAGGGAGCATTATCCTGCTGAAAGAGGCCACAGCTGCCAGGGAATACTACCTTGGTAGGTGGTATGTGTCAAAGTAACCCACATGGATGGCAGGATTAAGGTCTCCCAGCAGAACATTGCCCAAAGCATCAAAGCAGTCCCATATGCAAACAAACTGTGATATGCATTGTGTATTCTGACACTTTTTTTGTCAGAACCAGCATTAAATTCTTGAGCAATTTGAGCTGCAGGAGCTCGTCTGTTTCGATTGGACCACACAGGCCAGCCTTCGCTCCCCACGTGCATCAATGAGCCTTGGCCGCTCATGACCCTGTCGCCGGTTCACCACAGTTCCTTCCTTGGACCACTTTTGATAGATACTGACCACTGCAGATCAGGAACAGCCCACAAGAGCTGCAGTTTAGAAGATGCTCTGACCCAGTCATCTAGCCATCACAATGTGGCCCTTTTCAAACTCGCTCAAATCCTTACGCTTGCCCATTTTGTAGCCTATTAATAATTAATAAAGACAATACAGAGTTAAGTGCCATGCAGCATTTCATAACAGAGAATGCCAGGCAGAGACCTTAAGACTTTTAATATGAAACAAATCAAAAGCAAATGTTTACATAGTCAATGAATGTAATATAATAATCCAAGATATACAGTGATTAAATCATCTAAGCTACTTTTATTTGTATCACAGTAGAAAAATAAATGAACATCTTTTAAAATATGATCTTTTAATAAAATAATGAATAAAATCATTCAGATGATGTTGATGCTATGATGAGCTGAGGTATCAGGGTACCAAACGTGTGTGTTCTGCCAGGCAATCTGTATCTATCTCCAGGTTATCTGAAATTTTAAAACATTGCCTCTAGCAAACTCTACAGCTGTCATTTTATAAATCCACATGGTTAGGCTTTATGGAAGGTGTGGCGTCTGCACTCAGCTGGGCACCTCCAAACAGCTCTGCAGGCTCCTGCTGTCTCAAATAACTTCCAGTGGACTTTGAGCCCATCCATGGAGACAGAAACCACATTCCCTGAGGCGAGAAGCTGGACACACTCCTAGATATGAAACATAAAAGCACAGAAAAATAATCATCAAATAATCTTTTGTGCTGCTCTCCACAAACTGACATTAAAAGACATTATTCTACAAATAATCCAATCCAGCAAGAAAAGAATTACCATAGTCTAGGAAAGGTGCGCATAAAAAAGATCTCGGAGCCGAAACAAAAGTAACGACATACTGTAGCTGGTCTTGTCCATATAAATTCTTCAGGTCAATTTGTTTCAGTGGTGACTCACTCCCATCTTTATCGTGCAGATATTAACTGAGCTCCAAAAGAAAAAACATCTTTCAAAAGTCTGAAAACTGGCACCTGCAGGTTGTTGAAACTACACCATTAGCTGTGGGAGAAATTTTGAGTGCAAAAAAACAAAAGCCACTGACTAAAACTCTTGAAGGACTCTTGCCTTCTTCTAAGTCATCCAGTCAGCAAGTTTCAGGTATCATTACAATCTCATTCTGTTGATATTCACTCTCCCAGCATCCCTGTGAAAGGCTGGTCAGAACCAGATGTGCTGTCTGTGTGTGGAGGGTCAATAACACTTAGTATCATGGTACTGGAGGTCTTTTTGGATTTGATGGCACTAAGAAGATTCATGGGGGGAAACATGTTAGATGTAGGCCTCTCTGGTTCAGCTTCCCAAGCTGGTTTACTCCACAACCTAATCCCTCTCTGTCTAGGTGTCGTCTGTCTGGGTTCGACTGACTCCACTGCTGATATGCCCACTCGTTTGTGACTCCTCCAGGACCAACATGAACACGGGCTAAAGCAGCAACCTCTTCCGCCGGAGCTCCATCCTCGGGTGAGCAGAGCCAGCAGGTCCCTCTTGAAGGTGGTGTTGAGGGCGGCATAAATAAGCGGGTTACACACCGAGTTGCTGAATCCCAGGATCTGAACCACGCTGACCAGGAGAAACTCAGAGTCAAGATCAAGGTCCAGCTGACCTGTGTTCAAGAACAGACATGCCAAGTTATAAAAGTGTGAGCAAATTTCCCCACAAATCAAAGATGGTCCTCACTGCAGAACACGAGATCCAGGGGCCTCATTTATAAAATGTTGAGCAGAAACCGTTCTTAATTTGATTTTACGATTATTTCTAAGATGTGCGTACGTGTGATTCATAGAATGACTGTAAAACGAAAACGTACTAGTGTAAACGGGGCCTGAAACTCACTCATAAAGACAATCACTTACTGCCACCTACTGGCTTAACAATGTACAGACTGAAAGGCTGCATCCGAAATCGCATACTTCCTTACTATAAAGTTGGCGAAAAATAGTATGTGACCAAAGCAGTATGTCAGAATTCACAGTACTCATGAAAGAGTAGGCAAAAAGTACCCGGATGACGTACTTTTATCCGGCGAGATTCTAAAGCGTGCATATGAAGGTCAATTTAATATGCCATGAGGCCACGGAAGAGGATTTATGAATGGCAATGAAGTGACGCAACTGACGTTGGTAGGTCATGTGATACGGGCAACATGTGGTATGTCCAAATTACATTCATACTAAACACTTTCATACAATATATAACTTTTTTTTAGCAGTCACGAATTAATTACTTATTCAAAATAAAAGAGATTATGCAATTTCAGATGCAGCCAAAGTGTGTCTGGAACACTGATTGACCAGTCAATGAATATAATATAATATAATATAATATAATATAATATAATATAATATAATATAATATAATATAATATAATATATGATTTAAATTTAGTTTTACAGTTAAATGAGATTTCTACGGAAGAGGATTAGGGCCAAGCAATAATAAAAAAATAAAACCATCTCGAGATTAAAGTTGAAAAAAAGAAAAAAGTCGAAATAAAATGTTGAGAATAAACTCATTAAATTACGGGAAAAAACTCGTTAAATTTCAAGAAAAAAGTCAAGATAAAATGTTGAGAATAAACTCGTTAAATTACGAGAAAAAAACTCGTTAAATTTCGAGAAAAAAGTCGAGATAAAACGTTGAGAATAAACTCATTAAATTACGAGAAAAAACTCGTTAAATTTCGAGAAAAAAGTCGAGATAAAACGTTGAGAATAAACTCATTAAATTACGAGAAAAAACTCGTTAAATTTCGAGAAAAAAGTCGAGATAAAACGTTGAGAATAAACTCATTAAATTACGAGAAAAAACTCGTTAAATTTCGAGAAAAAAGTCGAGATAAAACGTTGAGAATAAACTCATTAAATTACGAGAAAAAACTCGTTAAATTTCGATAAAAAAGTCGAGATAAAACGTTGAGAATAAACTCATTAAATTACGAGAAAAAACTCGTTAAATTTCGATAAAAAAGTCGAGATAAAACATTGAGAATAAACTCATTAAATTACGAGAAAAAACTCGTTCAATTTCGAGAAAAAAGTCGAGATAAAACGTTGAGAATAAAGTCATTAAATTACGAGAAAAAAGTTGTTAGATTATGAGAACAAATTCATTAAATTATGAAAAAAATCGTTAAATTACAAGAACAAATTAGTTAAATTACGAATTTGTTCTCATAATTTAACGACTTTTTTCATAATTTAGTTTTTTTTTTTCAAACGAGTTTTTTTCTCGTAATTTAACAAGTTTATTCTCAACATTTTATTTTGACCTTTTTCTCGAAATTTAACGAGTTTTTTTCCCGAAATGTAACAACTTTAATCTCGAGATGGTTTTATTTTTTTTATTATTGCTTCGCCCTGAGTTTTAGTTAAACATCTATCAAAGGAAATACTGACAAGGAATTAACATACAGTATCTGTCACTGTCAGTTTAGATGAAAAGCACACTAGAAAGTGTGATTCTGGTGATGCAAACATTTTAGTGTCACATGTTCTTTTTTTATTTTTTCCTTTAAACCTTCATTTCCATACTGGAGAGACTCCACACAATGTGTCTCAGGCAAATGCTTATGAATGTCATTTCACTGGAAATGGAAGAATTGGTTAAATCATCTGAAGTCCTTTTGTTGCAGAAACACGTGAACCATGGAAAGAACCATGTTGTGCACGTGACAATGAAGTGGACAGAAACCAGCCGTGAATGCTGATGAAAAATTACACTAAACATAGAAAGAGAAACAGTCTTGCTCTGAATAGCTTCTATATGTCAGACAGGTCGGGTCAGAGATGAAGAAAGCAGGGATTTTTTTAAACATAAATTACTTTTATTAAAGACTTTTATTAATTATTCATTTATTCATTTTAATAAGCTTCTGCTTAGAATAAATCAGGCACATAAAATGTTGCTACACCTTTATTTTGTTAATGAATATAAAGCTGTTTTTGCCAGATGTCTGTAAGTGTAAAGATAGCAATCTGTGTATAGAGTCTATACTGCACCAAACTCACAATAGTTGCCATAGTGATAAGTATGAGAAGATGGATAGAAAAAAATAGAAAGATTTCATGCTGATGGTTCACATGAATGATGTGTTGACCTCTGATGTGTTGAGGAAGAGGAGAAGGAGAGGGGAAAAGGACAGAATCTGAAGATTACCTATGAGGGGCAGAAAAAAAAAACAGGGAGATTGACAACAGTAAGCAGTAGGGAAGGGCACAAGAAATTTTGTGTTACCATAGTCAAGCAGGAGGGAGACCAGATGGAAAGGTGCCCAGCAGGCAGCAAAGAGCAGCACCACGGTGGCCATCATTCTTACTGCATGCTTCTTCCTCCTGAGAATGAAAGACATTTTAGGTGTTACAGACATGTCAATAACAGAACAATACAGGGGTGTCAATCAAACAACATTTAATTTGTACCAGTCTACCAAGATCATCTGATCCGAGAGCAACAGTCTAGATAATAATAATAGTAATTTCTTACATTTATATAGCGCTTTTCTGGGTGTTCAAAGCGCTTTACATATTGAAGGGGGAATCTCCTCAATGCTTACATTGCAAAACCTTAAAAATAATCATTAAAGAGATTTTTACATTCCAAGAACATTTTCAGAACGTCCCCACTGGCGTTAAGGATGTTGCTAGTAACGTTCCCAGTACGTTCAGAGACGGTCACGATGTGGAGTTCTTTTAAGGTTTGGGGGACGTTGTTTGGTGGACCTTGACAGAACGTTCAGGACGTTCTCTGAACGTTTAGGGAAACAATTTATTTGGAAATGTTCTCAGAACATCCTTGCTGCCCTTGTTAAAAAATTGAATTGAAAATTAGAGCTAAATTGACTAACAAAAGTGACTGTTCAAAAAAAAAACACAAATTTTTCTTAAATGTCTTACAAAAAAAAAGAAGCTCTTTACAGGTATTTTCTGGATTATTATTATGAAACCTTTACTTTAAAATGCAAATCTCTTGCAGTAAGTAAATTAGCTGACAACAGCACATGCATGAGTTAATGTAACTGCATCAGGAACTACACAGTTACTGCAGCCTTTAAATAAAGCAACATGCAGCAGAACATCAGTGTTTCTGGATCATCACTGACTGAAACACAGGCTCTACTCTCCAGCACAATGATAACCTCACAAAACTCAGATAACAGAAACAACATTAAACACTAACAGATCTCTCTAGATCTCTGCATCTTCTTATTACAAACCACTCTGACTTTGTTTCTTTCATTCAAATCTTCTTAATGAGGTGTTGTTGTTTTATTAAAATTTATAAATGTCACCATTACGGAGGTAAGCGTTTGCTTTAGTTGGGCTCCTGACCCTTGATGTTTTAACCTTAATTTCTCTCAATTGTTGGAACTGTGTGTTTCTAAAGCACATTTGTTACAATTTGATCAGATTCTTTTGGTTGCTTATTGATGATGATGTCATCAAATAGTGGCCTTATTCACTGATCTCTGAATATTATAATATTGCTTTGATATTTTGAAAGCTTTTAAGTCATTATGCTGAAATTGTTCAGACATCAAGATTCTGCGTATGAACCTCAACAATGGTGACAAAGTTTTCAGATAAACAGATTAACTCTGAACATCACAATACAAGCTACTAAAGTCACAAAAAAAAAATTTGTTTATTGGTTCATACGCTGATTCGTGATGTCTGTGTGAGTCTAAAAGACAATGCTCAAAACTCTATCATAAATTTAAAATTAAAAAACTCACAAAAAACAGACAATACTAACAGTTAACACACTCAGAGTTTAGTTTCTGGAAAGGATCAGTGAATCAGGACACACTATGATGATTGAATAACCATCATTAAATAATCAAATTCTTCTGATCAGAATTTCTTTTGCTTTTTTTTGCTATAACAAACATGTTTTGGAACACAGTTAAAACAGCCAGAGAAAATCTAATGTTAAATGTCAAGAATCAAGAGCCCATCTAAAGCAAACGCTCTCCTCCATAACGGTGACATAAAACTTTAGAAAATAATAAAACATCAACATCTAACCTGTCACCTGGTAACGTTCTCAGAACGTTCAGAGATGGTCACGATGTGGAGTTGTTTTAAGGGTTGGGGGACGTTATTTGGTGGACCTTCAGGGAACATTCAGGACGTTCTGGGAATGTTTAGGGGACTATTAAAGGACGTTCTGTTAACTTCCCAAATGTCCTCTTTGTAATGTTCTCGCACGACCATAAAATAACCAAAAGAGAACGTCCTCCTAATGTCATATCGGGAATGTTATTAAATGACCAACAGAGAACCGTGTGGGAACGTTCTGTTAATGTCCCAAATGTCCTCTTTGTAATGTTCTTATGTGACCATAAAATAACCAAAATGGAACGTCCCCCTAAAGTCATATAAGGAACCTTGAACTGCAGCACTTTCATTACCAAAAGAGGATGTTTTAGGAACGTCCCTAATGTTTTGTAAAGGTTCGGAATTTTCGTCACCGTTGCACATTTTCGAACATTGCACAAGGTCATGAGAATGACGCCTTCTACGTGGGTAGTTATGTCATTACAAACCTCTATGACTTTTTATCAAGTATAGTTCAGTTCAGTTTCAGTTTCATTTTCATGGACTTGTTCCTCGTTATTTCCTATGTTTCTCTTAAGATGTCATGGTTTCTAGCTTGTGTTCGTTTGTTGTCATAGTGATTAATTGTTTCATTGATTTCCTTTTCACTGACTGCAGTGAAGGATTGTGTTCCGTTAAAGCTGGAGGGTTTTGTCGGAGTGTTTTCTCTTACATCCAAATCACTCGAGCGTTGAAAGGTGAACTGAACAAGCTGAAACGGGACTTGAGAGGAGTAATTACAAATGCTTTAAATGTGGAAAACCTGTCGATTCACTGTAATACATAGTTTATTTCCAACTTTCAGTGTTTATTACAGGCTTTTAGTCTGTGTCTTAGTTTTTTGGCTGCACTCAGCCTCATGGTTTTAGACGTAGTGCTACTAATGTGTTCGTTGGGGGGAGAAAAAATGAACAAAATAACAGGTCAGATTTGTTCTTAAATGTAAGTGGTTCAATGTTTAAAAAAAATTAAATTTTGTTTAACTGCACTGTAAAAAATTAATGTGATTTTAACTGTAAAATATTGTAAAAATGCTACGGAAAAAAAATGTAAATAGGTTAAAGATGCTCTAAGCGATCCTGGGCGGAGTAACTTCCTTTTGACGTTCGAAGTGTTGTCAAACAAAACAGAGGCTAGCTAGATCCTCCCTTCTCCTCCTCCTCCTCCTCCTCCTCCTCCTCCTCCTCCCCCTCCCCTCCGTGCTTCCTGAAACAGTCATAAACGCGCATTTAAAATCATTCTTGTCGGTTATTGGCTGGAGCATGTTTATTATGTTTCGTGTACTGCACCAGTTTGTTTTAATTGCCGTTTTCGGAGCTTGTGGTGACTACAGAGACCACGTTTTTTTACAGTGTGTTCAGGGGACAGGCAGCAAGCGGATAGTGAGGAGATGTTAGCCTTTAAATGGTCTCTCAGTCTAGTTCTGTAGGCTACACAATCATGGGGAAGACTGCTGACTTGACAGTTGTCCAAAAGACGACCATTGACACCTTGCACAAGGAGGGCAAGACACAAAAGGTCATTGCAAAAAAGGCTGGCTGTTCACAGAGCTCTGTGTCCAAGCACATTAATAGAGAGGCGAAGGGAAGGAAAAGATGTGGTAGAAAAAAAGTGTACGAGCAATAGAGATAACCGCACCCTGGAGAGGATTGTGAAACAAAACCCATTCAAAAATGTGGGGGAGATTCACAAAGAGTGGACTGCAGCTGGAGTCAGTGCTTCAAGAACCACTACGCACAGACGTATGCAAGACATGGGTTTCAGTTGTTGCATTCAAGCTGTCAAGCCACTCTTGAACAACAGACAGTGTCAGAAGCGTCTCGTCTGGGCTAAAGACAAAAAGGACTGGACTGCTGCTGAGTGGTCCAAAGTTATGTTCTCTGATGAAAGTAAATTTTGCATTTCCTTTGGAAATCAAGGGTCCCAGAGTCTGGAGGAAGAGATCGACTCCATGCCACGCCGCATTGCTGCAGTAAACTAAGTATTGAGTGCTGTACATACTCATACTTTTCATGTTCATAATTTTCAGTTGGCCAAGATTTCTAAAAATCCTTTCTTTGTACTGGTCTTAAGTAATATTCTAATTTTCTGAGATACTGAATTTGGGATTTTCCTTAGTTGTCAGTTATAATCATCAGAATTAAAAGAAATAAACATTTGAAATATATCAGTCTGTGTGTAATGAATAAATATAATATACAACAGGGTGTGACTAATTTTCTTGAGTGGTGTGAGAACAATGATCTTGTCATTAACACAAGTAAAACAGAAGAGATTATATTTGAGTCTACATCGGATACTCATACAATGCCTGTTTTTATTCATAATAGTAAAATCAGGCAAGTTAAAACATAAATATTTAGGTGTAATGATCGATGATATGTTAACATGGAAAGATCACATTGATGCTCTCTGTAAAAGAACAAAGCAGAGAATCTATTTTCTTCGTCGTATTAGGTCTTTCGGCGTAAGCAAACAGATTCTTCTTTTGTTCTTTATGTCTGTAATAATGAGTGTACTACAATATTGCAACTCCATTTGGTATAAAAGTCTGTCTGTTAAGTTAAAAAAACAGTTGTTTAATCGATTAAAAATCTGCTCAAAGATTGTTGGCCAGCCTCTAGAGAAGTTATATGATACAACTTATTATAATAATTTGTTAAGACTGGCTAATAATATAATTTCTGATCCTAATCATGTCCTGCATAATGAGTTTGAATTATTACCATTAAATCGGAGGTACAGAATCCCAAGATTCAAAAAACTAAAACTGAAACACTCGTTTGTGTATCAGGCGATCCTTGAGCTAAATAAGACACTTAATCGTAAATCAAGAGTATTGTAAATGTGTTGTGTTGTGTAGTGGGATGTAGTAAGGGTTTTTTTTTTTCTTTGAGTGTGTGGATTAAGTGATGTTGTGTAAGAGATAATTGTTGCAAACATGGAAAATACTGTGATGCAAGAAAAATTTCAGACATGTTCTGACAATAAAGTATCATATCATATCATATCATATCATATCATATCATATCATATCATATATCATATCATATCATATCATATCATATCATAAGTTTCACTTTTTGAATGGATTTAGTGAAATAAATCAAACTTTTGATGATATTCTAATTATATGACCAGCACCTGTATAGTGGAATAAAAAAAAAAACAACGCCTAGTCTTTTTCACTGCAACTTCAAAGGAAGCAAGACAATGTTGTCGAAACTAGCGCTGGATACCTGAGGTAAGTTTTATGTTACACTCTTTGCTAGCCTGACATAATGCTCTCAACATTAATACTTCTCACCAGGTTATGACCAATTGTTTTCCATATATCCATTTTATCCATTTAAAGTATCCTTGAAAAGAGACTTGTCAAAAAGTGGTGTCTTTTTCTGGACCTCAGCGATTAACCTCTCTGCAATGTCGTCTGCCATTTTAAATGTGCGAGCCCTTAAATTAGAATGGATTCTGATTGGCTGTTAGTGTTTTATCGTTCAGCCGCTGGAAAAATTTTTTTCTGAAAGTGATCCCAGTGATATCGTTTCTCTATTTATCGTATATATCATTTTAGCTGTGGTGTGGACAGTGCTACTCATATTTAGAACGTTTTTTGGAACTATATCTTTATCATTATCATTCTTGGTGCGAACAATCCTTTAGAGCGCTCTTTCAAAGACTAACCTGGTAATCTTTTTGATTTCAGATCCCGGGAGTGTTTGAAACATGACATCATGTACTTTGTGTTTGCCCCAGAGCTCTCGCATGATCTTCCAGTACAGGATGGCCATGGTTGCCAAGGGGGCCAGGAACACCAGTACGGACAGGCAGGTAGTGTAGGCTCTCCTTTGCTGCAGGCTTGGCCACACTTCCAAACAACTGGTGTAGTGGACATCGAACAGGAAGTCATATTTCTCCTGGATAGTTAAACAAGAAGAGGAAATTCATGATGTGGCCTCTTCATTCTTCTATCATCTTTTCTGTTTCTAAAAGAGTTTGACAGGCTAGAGGTTGTTAAATTGTGGTACATTGAATTAATAATGTCTTAATTCAATTGATTTGTTTAGCAAATAATATTGTATAATGCTGCTCATAATGTCTTTATATTTCATCATATTCCCAAATGAATATAAGGGTCTGATTTACTGACTGACAAGCATTTCTAATGGGTAAAGAGAGCTTTTTATCTTTCTCATGAAGTTTATCTGCTGCCTTAAACAGCATGACATCAATGATCATTTGATTGGAGTGATTCATGCAAGACGCCTTTAAAGAAAAAAGATCTCGTAGAGAATGTGAAAGCTGCACAAGCAAGGACAATAAACATAAAGCAAAAACACAAACATGATAAGTAGAAGGCATTATTATCTCAATGAAAACATAATGGACATTGCATTTGAAGCCCTCAATGGTCTCTTCTAGCACAGCCAGCATTTAATTTGATCCTAATAGTGTTGATGCATCTGTTATTTCTGGCGGCTGCTGCCGTGCATGAGAATTACTGAGTCAAGATTTGTTCTGCTCATGTTTAAACCATCAGCGTTTTTTTTCTACCTCTTTCAAATAAGCTTTTGGTTTAATAATTACAAGCCATTTCATGAATTCAATGAAAACTAGGACATTTGCTTCTTTCTTCAGACACATTCAGCTGATACTACTGTTTGAGATGAGTACTGATGTTTATGTCCCAGTTCACCGTGTTCCTGTCCAGAGTGTGAGTAAATCTAAATTGCTAATTTACTCTACAAATAGTGGTCTGTGTAATGGTGATGATAGGGATTTGTTCTGGAAATGTCAGATAATGTGAATGTAGTTTTTATTTTTTTTTTAAGATTGCATGTTTACCTCCACTTTCTGGACAAACCACATGGGAGCCGCGATTGCCAGGGCAACCAACCACACGATCACTGTAAAAATAGGGAAAAGAGTTCAGCTGCTGTTGTAAGTGTTATTAACCATTCATCAAAACTCTTTAATCTCTCTCTCTTCTCTCTCTCTCACTCACTCACCCAGCATCTTGAAGGCATGACAGAGAAAGTAGCTGTTGCGGACATGCAGAGGATAAAGGATTCCCTGGAAACGCTCTACAGCGATACACGTCATGGTGAGCATGCTGGTCGCGATAGCTGTCACTTGCAGGAATGGTATTAACTTGCACAGAAAATTTCCTGTGGATCAAAAAATGAATTAGGGACCGTAAGTGAATCAGTGAGACAGTGAGGCTAATTAACTGGTGAAAGACTGATAAATATATTGAAGGGCAAACTGCTTGACCTTTTTCCAGATGTACACAGGAAAGGATACGGATAATGGGGAGGCTTTCAGAGCATGGCTAGAAGCAAATGTGTGAAGAGTAAATGTATGGTCTAAATGGACAATGATGAGGACAGAAGGCTGGAGTACAGGACCATAGGCTTCATCTTCTGACACAATGTCCCTCATAATTACTATATAACAGATTGGGTTTGTGTTTCTGTAGATTTGAGAAGCTTTTCTCAGACGTCTTGAGGAGTCTTCTGTAACTCTTATTTTCCAGCTCACCCAGTTGAAGTACATTTCTATAATTGCTCTATTTTCACACACTAATTTTGTACTTAGTATACTTAAAATTGTTCTAGTACCTCTTAAAATAATATTAAGAACATCTAAGTGTACTCAACTGTGCTATTTTGAGACACCATGAGATATTAACTAAAATGTGCTTTTAATATATTATCTCTGTTTTTTTTTTTTTTTAAATAGTTACCACTTGTAGTACATTTGAACCCATAGTGTACTACAAGTTGTAACTAAATATGTTTTTTAAATACAGAGATAGTATATTAAAAGCAAATTTTAGTTCATATTTCATGGTGTCTCAAAATAGCACAGTTGAGTACACTTAGATGGTAGCCATTCTGATTAAATAAAATGTCCAGAACTGAGTGGCAAACTAAAAAATGTATTTTGATACATAAAATATTAGATTTATATAATTTTTTTTTTTTATGCATAAAAAAAGTCAACTTGATATATTAAAAAAAATTTCCTATATGCATTGTATCCCATTCGCTCAAAAGTTTGGGATCAGTTTTTATTATTATCATTATTTGTTTTTGTTTTTTTAAGAAATTAATACTTTAATTCACATTACATTGATCAAAACTGACAGTAAATACTAATTGTTATACAAATTTCTATTTCAAATAAATGCTGTTGTTTTGAACTTTCTATTAATCAAACAATCCTGAAGAATCAATGTTTTCTAGAGCACCAAATCAGCATATTAGAATGATTTCTAAATGATCATGTGACACTGAAGACTGGAGTAATGATACTGAAAATTCAGCTTTGCCATTATAGAAATAAATAACATTGTGAAATATATTAAAATAGAAACCTGTTGTCTTAAATTGTAATTATATTTCACAATGTTGCAGTTTTTACTGTCAAATAAATGAAATAAATGCAGCTTTGGTGAGCATTAGCGACTTCTTTCAAAAATGCTAAAAAATAATTGAACATTGTTTCAACAGCAACAAAAGCACATTGAAGTCTGTTATTTAGAAAATCATTGTTATTATCGAAATACGAGCTGCTGCAACTAATAGGATTCCAAGAACGTCTAGTCTGGTAAGGGGCTCATTTACAATTCAACCGTGGGTTCCACCAATCTCTTTTAATCAATGGTGACCTTATGTCTCATCAATAGCTACTTAGAGCTATGTGAGTGGACTAGTTGCACATAACAAAGGTGTTGCAAAAGCACACAAACACATATAAACATGGTAATGAGTATGCTACATGCATATGTTTAAACATAACAATGCCTTTCTGGTCTTAATGAGCCTGTTTCTAGTCACAAATTATTCGTGGCCCTGAGGCTTGCATATTTACCATCAGAACTACTGCTCCATTGTAGACAGAAGTCTAATTGTATGATGGCCGTATGTTAATCAGCCATCTGTAAAACTTTAAGCTAAAAAAAAAAAGGTTAAACAAAACGTATGTACATTTATATGTCTGACAGCATAATAAAATGTCCGTCAGAGTAATGTGTGTTACAGAAATTATACATTACATTATGCACATTTTTACATAATCCAAGCTACACAGTAAAATCCCCAGAGTTAAATCAACTCTGCTCAGAGTGCATTTGGTTCCTCTCTGAATAGTGTTGAAATAACACTGAATCAGAGTTCAAGTTATTGAGATAATTAGACTATTAATTAATTAATTAATTGCTCTGTTAAGTCTTCATCGTCAGCTAGGAACCTGGATGTGCTCTTTGATACCAATCTTTCAATTGAAGGCCATGTTACTAGCATCTGTAAAACCACATTCTTCCATCTTAAAGGTGCTGTAGAATGGAAAATTGAATTTACCTTGGCATAGTTGAATAACAAGAGTTCAGTACATGGAAATGACATACAGTGAGTCTCAAACTCCATTGTTTCCTCGTTCTTGTGTAAATCTCATTTGTTTAAAAGACCTCCATAGAACAGGCGTATCTCAACATAACACCGACTGTTACGTAACGTAATCATTAATATGTATGACCCCAATATTTGCATATGTCAGTCCATGATCAAGGCATTAGGCAAGGGCAGGACATCTGGATGTGCACAGCTGAATAATCAGACTAGGTAAGCAAGCAAGGACAATAGCGAAAAATGGCAGATGTAGCAATAATAATTGACACGATCCATATCATGATAATTTTAGTGATATTTGAAAACTTTCTAAATGTTTCGTTAGCATGTTGCTAATGTACTGTTAAATGTGGTTAAAATTACCATCGTTTCTTACTGTATTCACAGAGACAAGATCCATTGCTATTTTCATTTTTAAACACTTGCAGTCTGTATAATTCATAAACACAACTTCATTCTTTATAAATCTCTCCAACAGTGTAGCATTAGCCTGTTAGACACGGAGCACTATCAAACTCATTCAGAATCCAATGTAAACATCCAAATAAATATTATACTCACATGATCCGATGCATGCATGCAGTATGCATGATGAACACTTTGTAAAGATCCATTTGAGGGTTACATTAGCTGTATGAACTTTGTTTATGCACTGTATTGTAGTCGAGAGCTCGGGGGGCAGGGAGCTGAATCTGTGCTGATGCCCCAAAATAGGCAGTTAAAAAAAATCAATTAAAAAAAATCTATGGGGTATTTTGAGCTGAAACTTCACAGACACATTCAGAGGACACCTTAGACTTATATTACATCTTGTGAAAGAACGTTCTAGGGCACCTTTAAAAATATATCTAAACTACGACATATGCTCTCAATGAAAAATGCAGAACAGTTAGTTCATGCGTTCATGACCTCAATGCTAGATTACTGTAATGCTCTACTGGGTGGTTGTTCTGCTCGCTTGATAAATAAACTACAGCTCGTACAAAATGCATCAGCTAGAGTTCTTACTAGAACTAGGAAATATGACCATATTAGCCCAGTTCTGTCAACACTGCATTGGCTTCCTGTTAAACATCGTATCGATTTTAAAATCTTGCTAATTACTATTGCGATCTCAGAATTCAGGCCAGTTGATAATACCTAGAATATCAAAATCAACCGCAGGCAGTAGATCCTTCTCCTATTTGGCACCTAAACTCTGGAACAATCTTCCTAGCATTGTTTGGGAAGCAGGCACACTCTGTCAGTTTAAATCTAGACTAAAAACGCATCTCTTTAACCTGGCATATACATAACACATTATCAATTTATATTTTCAAATCCGTTAAAGGATTATTAGGATGCATAGATTAGGTCAGCTGGAACCGGGAACACTTCCTATAACACCAGATGTACTTGTTACATCAGAAGACGAATGGCATCTACGGTAATATTAGTCTTTCTGTTTATCCCGAAGTTTACCGTAGTCAACCGGATCCGGGCCGTATCCAGGTGAGACCAAGGACCGGCACCTTGACACGACCACAACGCAGCCCTTAAGTATCAGCAGAGATTGAGTCAACTAGATCATTCATTGTGAAGGCCTCATCGACACGACAACCAGTGGCGCAGCTCCTCAACAATCTGTCCATACCGGCATGATGAATACGATCCTCAACTGGATGGAACTGAAATAAATACTTTTAATGTTGCGATCCTATCGGACTTATGATAGCAACCTGAATCGTAACAAAGCACTGTTCGTCAGAGGAGAACTGACAAACCCTGACTAAGCCTGGTTTCTCCCAAGGTTTTTTTTTTTTTTCTCTATTTTAACACCTATTTGTGACCTATTTGCCAGCTGTTTGCCACCTGATGTCACCTGTTGGAGTTTGGGTTACTTGCCGCTGTTGCCTTTGGCTTGCTTAGTTGGGGACACTTGACATTTGATATTCAACAGTGCTTTGAACTGCCTGCATTGACACTATCCTTTAAGAGCTGCTGTGCAGCCAAAATTATAGACCAGTGATCAATGTAAAGCTGCTTTGACACAATCTGCATTTTAAAAAGTGCTATATAAATAATGATAAAAGAAAAAAAAAAAAAAAGAAAAAAAAAATCCACCACTGCTAAAAATGAACAACTATTACTGCTCAAGCTTATACATGAAAACATAGCATACAATCCTCAAAGGTGGTGACAATAATTATACATACTGCAGTGCATGATGGGAGTTTTGTCCTTTGGTGATACCCAGCATGCACTGCAGCGTGAAGCATTTTTCTTTTTATCACCATTGTTGAGATTCATATGCTGATCCTTGATGTCTCTGTGTCTAAGTGATGCAGTAGTTAAATTTATTTATGCACAGCATGGTTTTAAAATTACTCAATATATCTGTTTGCTGAAACACTTTTTCTTTCTTCTTCCTTTTCAAAAAGTACAAATGACAAACCATATGATTGGCTGCTTTGGATGCAATCAGGTAATCGCACAATGACTACATCATATAAAAACAGCTAATATCTGCTCATTGTAAAGAACTGACTTCACTGCTTTGGAGAGACAAACCTAACATAGAAAGCCAAGGGTCAAGAGCCCAACTTAAGCAAACGCTGATCTCCTTGATGGTGGCATCTTTTTCTTTTCTTTTTTCTTTTCTTTTCTTTTCTTTTCTTTTCTTTTCTTTTCTTTTCTTTTCTTTTCTACGGAAGAGGATTAGGGCCAAGCAATAATAAAAAAATAAAACCATCTCGACATTAAAGCTGTTCAATTACGAGAAAAAACTCGTTAAATTTCGAGAAAAAAGTCGAGATAAAATGTTGAGAATAGACTTATTAAATTACGAGAAAAAAATTGTTAAATTACGAGAACAAATTTGTTAAATTATGACATTTTTCTCATAATTTAACAAATTTGTTCTCGTAATTTAACGACTTTTTTCTCATAATTTAATAAGCTTATTCTCAACATTTTATCTCAACTTTTTTCTCGAAATTTAACAACATTTTTCTGATAATTTAACAAATTTGTTCTCGTTTAATGACTTTTTTCTCGTAATTTAATGACTTTATTCTCAACATTTTATTTCGACTTTTTTCTCTAAATTTTAACGAGTTTTTTCTCTCGAAATTTAACAACTTTAATCTCGAGATGGTTTTATTTTTTTATTATTGCTTGGCCCTAATCCTCTTCCGTACTTTTCTTTTCATTTCTTTTCTTGACCAATAAACCTCTGTTAATTCTCAATTCTGTAGACATGAGAAAATAAAGTCAATCTGGTTAGTAATATGTGAAGCTGGTAATGCTGTTTGTGGAGTTGTTTAATCGGATCTACAGAGATTTAATGATTTTTTAAGGCTTATCTAAAGCTGTGACTGAAGATGTTGTTTCTTGTGTTTCTCTTTTCTTCAGTGATTCTGCTTGTTAACAGCAGGTGTTTATCATTATTGCTCAGTCATCACTTAATTAATTGCTTTATTATTTCATTAACTTTAACTCTGCTTCAGTGTTATTTTAACACTATTTAGAAAGGGACCAAATGTACTCTGAGCAGAGTTGATTTAACTCTGGGGATTTTGCTGTGTATGATGGTACTGTGTTTGTGTATTCACCCTCATGTCATGTCTGTATTCCACACAATTAAAGTCAATGTGGTCCAAAACAACATCTTGACATGCAGTGTATGTTTGAAAAAACACAGACATTTTTCACAAAAGACATTTATACAGGTTTTGCAGAACATGAAAGTCAGAATATGACAGGATTTTAATTTTGAAATTATTATTATTAACATCAGATTTCTGAATTGTGACGATACCTTGAGATGCTTAGACAGTTTTAAACACAGTTTATGTCTTGTTTAAAAACAAGTGCTTCAAGGATGCTACAGAAGACAGTTTGTACTTCAGTAACACAGGTCCAAGTTATTGCGTCATTATTGATAACCTTTTCTGAAATCCAATTTCAGTCCTAAGTGCAGTTTTGCACCTAATTTATTCACTGGCATGAACTCATGATCCAAGGCAAGTGCTTCATTTATTCTGTGCCCATGTATTGAAGTGTGGCACAAACATTTTCAAATTGTGCAGTTTTGTGAATGAACAAATAAATAATGTGTAGAAAGCATAGAAAACCTTTACACTTTAAACCACTGAGCACTGAAAGTGTGAGATGGATGTACAGGAGGTAAAGTGAGAGTTTATGCATTAATTGTCATAAATGTTAGCTTCATAATTGTCTTTTCTCATGTGAACTAAGAATATATCTGTACTCTCTGGTTTAGTGATGTATATTTGGGTCAATGACATGTCATCCTTTTTTTTTGTCCAAAAGCCTTATTAATAATAAATAACAAAGATATGACTTCCAAAATATGTAAGGTAGTACAACTAAATTTCTTTTATTGACTCCAAAAGGTTTTCATTATATTTTGCCACATATAAAGGTATTTTAAACGTTTTGAATTGTTAAAAGGTCATTCTGTTAAACTGTCCAAAGGCCAGTCTATAAGTGTATATTTTTTTTATTCTGGCATGATTTTATAACATCATAATATTAACATAGTGCAAAATGGTATTAAAATTATTTGTAGAAGTCATTGCTTTATGAGAAAGAGTGTCCAGAAAAATTTATTTCATTGATGTCATTCGGAGTAACCAATTAGTAACCAGGGAGTAACCAGGGACCATTTTGGATCAAGTCATGCGGTCAATATCCTGTGACAGGATGTGACATCATTCAGACACTTGCAAAGGACCACATGGTCATGAAGCAAAGTAACTAACTCTCTTTTAACTATTTGGAAAAATTCATGTTTTCACTTGCTCATACACATGTCCTGAAACATCAGGTCATTTGGTACAACCGCTATAAAACTTGGAAAATGTTGTAATATTTTAAAAACTTGCATTAAATATAAAATGTTTGATTGTCCTTTTGTTAGCTAGATAGCAAGCTACATATCAGCCTGTTGTTTGAAAATATCTTCATTTGGTATAACCAAAAGTGTCATTCGGTAAAACCAAAATTCTGATTAAACCGAAGGACTTTTTTGGTGACAAATTTTGTAAAAAATGACAAAAGCAGTGTTAAATGATTATAAAAACCACATAATCTCATTGTTAACACTTAATTAAACTTCAAAATTAATTATATCTCCATCATGTTTATTTACACTTTCAAAAACCTTATTCGTCAATGACGCATTTACATTCTCACAGCTTTCATGTATAGAACTGAGACTGACATTGCCCTTGCCTGGGTTTATGAAAAAATACAATGAAGGAAAAATGGGGTGGCCAAATGGATACACACACAGTAATGAAACATCATAAATACAAAAGAAACTAAGATTTCTGCCAAGCGTGAACAAAACTAAGCCTACCTGCCAACCAATTGGTGAAGAAGTGCTGCAGCAGTGTGGCAGGAACACACATAATGGAGATCAGAAGGTCACTGAGTGCCAGAGAGCAAATAAAAAAGGTGCTGGGAGATTGCAGAGCCTTCCTGCGACATAAGAGAACCAGCACCGCCCCGTTGCCCACCACCGCAAACCCAAAGATGAGCATGTACAGCAGGCCAAAAACCGGAAGCAGGGCACTAGGGAGTCTAGGCACTGCCACCAATGGAGGAATAGAGTATTCCTGGATGAACTGCCAGCGAGAGAGGTTGGAAGCCTTCAGCATGAGGTCCAGAAGATGGGCGGTCAGGTTCATATTGATGATTTTCAAGGGTCTAAGTTGTTTGAAGAACTCCAGTATATGTTTGATGCCTCAGTTATAGCACACTGTGCTCCAACAACAGTTCTTCTGATCTGTGGAGCCTGAATTCTCCACAGAGCCTGTTTAGTCTACATTAAATAAATGGTTATGTGTGTTATATTGACCTGTTTCTATTTAAAAAAAAAAAAAAAAAATGGCTTACAGACATTTTTCATGGTTGTTCCTTGATGTTGATGAAGGCTTTCATACTTTTATCTCGTTCCTATTATGGAAATGCAAGCATTGATTTTAAACCATTTGAGACAATCCCTGTGTTTATTGACAGGCTGCTGCTCTGCTTGACAAAAACCTCTTCAGTCAAAAGTTGTGTGATATCAGCATTATAATAATGCCCCCACTGTTCACTCTCAGTATGTCAGTAGAATGTCCTTTAGTTGTTCCAGCTCCTTCTTGTCAAAGCCTGATATCACATTGTCACTTATGACTAATTGTTTGCATGATCCTTTGTCATCTTCACAGGTTTCTGTAATTGCAATGCTTTCTTCATATTGGATTGAATTCAGTCAATCTTCACCTTGCAATCTTGCAACATGCTGATAAATGAAGAAGCAAGGCTTTGTTTAGATTATTTGAATATTTAACACTAGTAATCATAATCTTAGGGGAAACTGGAGCTAATTTTCACTTTTTAGTCCAGTAAATATTTCGCAGGGTAGGTTTATTTTTGAAAGTAAATGTCTATACAAATAAACACCCTACTACAGGCTTTATAACACATGTGACAACTTGCTCCAGCCTACCATTTATGAAAAATATCCTTGCCCTGAGAACACAGTTGGGTATAATCTACTTCTATGATATAGTTAACCCAAAATACCCAAGAGCTATTCGAATATACTAATGATAGTGAAACTGTAGTTTAGTGGACAGTACTTTATTTATTTAATTAATTGAGACAACGTCGCCTTGTGGCAATTGCTCCGTCGGCCCCTAACCGCATTAATATAGCCTAATAGTCTCTTAAAATTATACTGTTGTGATTATATCAAATGTAAAAAGATAAATTAGATTTACATTGCAGGGGAAAAAAAAATTTTGGCTCTGTTCCATGCAAAATAAACACAAGAACATAAATATCCAAGCAATAAGCCGATGAATGCATCTATGATTTTTAAAAAAATCACGTATAGGCTACTTAGCCTATAAAATATCGTTATTTCATAAAAATACGGGACGAGAGATAGGCTAGTATGTGTTTTTAGATTTACTGCTATCTACATTTGTTAATTAATAAAAACAAAATTAAATGTTAATCGGTTAACTTAATGTTGCGCTAGAAAGGTGGATATGCTTGTCAAAGGTTAAACGAACCACGAATTTTAAAAAACATTGCGATTTCATCTTCACATCTAAACAGGCGACTCAAGAGTTCAATAATAAATAATCCACAACTTCTTCCAGTATAAAATCATCATAAAAAATAATATGAAATGTTTCCATTCACTGTTCAAAGAAGATATTTTATACAAATAACAAAAACGCGCGCACTTACTGTGATCTGATTCGGTGGCTCGTTATTCCTTCAAAGTTTCTTCGACGCGAATTTGAACTTTTTCCTTCTTCTTCCTCATTAAACGGCTCTGAGACGCTTTGAAAACCATCATCTGCTCCTCAACACAGCTAGCAGGTTTTATCTATAGCCTATATATATTTATTATCTGGAATTAGTCGTGCGTTCCTCTTCCAAGACAGAGCAACAAACTGACAATCCAGCATCCAACTACTGTAGGTTTCAGGTGTATTAGCCACCACCAGCGACAGCAGAAACACTCCCCTGGGCTGTGACGCTTCACCTGCTAATACATTATTAGTTTTTTTGTTTTTTTTGTTCTATGTATGTATCTGTCTGTCTGTCTAAAGATTGTTTAATATAACGTGACACATGATAGGGAACCAAACAGTCTCAGATTTGATCTCTATGCAAATGAGAAAATGAGACCTGCAGTGTGATTGGCTAATCATTAATTCCACGTAAAAGCCTTTGTACATATGCAGGAAGAATCAAAAATCTTTGTGAGAACATTTAAATGTCATTCAAATGTCATTTTACTGAAAAAATACTATGATTTTCCTATGGTGTTGTTTTCATACTCAAGCCTCAAAGCATGATTTCCAACTCTTTTTAACTTGCCGTTGAAATAGTAGAAGTGGCTATTTTCTGCTTCAATTTGATTAACTTTATCCATATTATTTTGGGTAACTTGTTTAGAACTCTGAAATTTACTCAGGGGTGATGATTGCTCGGTTGTTGTCTCTTGTCTTTTCTCTGTGAAGTCTTCTTTATATTTTGTCACTGGTTCATTTGCGACTGTTGACTTAATATTGTCTGAAATTAAATCAACAGGTTCTGCCTGTCTTTCCTCATACATGGTATCTGTTCTCTCCACAGGTGTTTTATCTTCTGGTG
Source organism: Megalobrama amblycephala (assembly GCF_018812025.1). Classification (NCBI taxonomy): domain Eukaryota; kingdom Metazoa; phylum Chordata; class Actinopteri; order Cypriniformes; family Xenocyprididae; genus Megalobrama; species Megalobrama amblycephala. The sequence continues at coordinate 21,413,266 of NC_063061.1, read as the reverse complement.
TTTGTAACTCAATTTCTGTTGTACATTCAGTTTCAAGAGCCTCTGTTGTCATTCTTTTGTCTTCTTCAGTCTCCATTAAATGTTCTACATATTTTCTAAATGTGGTCGGTGTAGCTAATTCATTTGAACCTTTAGTTGCATGAAGTTCTGAACTTATATTATGCATTTTTATCATCTTCTCCTGGCATCTTTTCAACCCTGAGGTGGTGCGATGAATTAGTCCAGAGCAACCGTCTTCATCTGTTTGCTGTGACTCTTCTGTGACTGGTATTTGTAACTCAATTTCTGTTGTACATTCTGTTTTAAGAGACTCAGTTGTCATTATTGTCTCTTGTCTTTTCTCTGTGAAATCTCCTGCATATTTTGTGGAAGTGGTTGGTGCCACTGGTTCAGTTGTGACTGTTGACTCAATATTGTCTGAAGTTAAATCAACAGAATCTGATTGTTTTTCTTCATATGTGGATGTTCTCGCTATTGATGTTTTCTCTTCTTGCACCAATACTTCTACTTCTGTGGTACATTCTGTTTCAAGAGCCTCTGTTGTCATTCTTTTGTCTTCTTCAGTCTCCATTAAATCTTCTACATATTTTCTAAATGTGGTTGGTGTAGCTAATTCATTTGAACCTTTAGTTGCACGAAGTTCTGAACTTATATTATGCATTTTTATCATCTTCTCCTGGCATCTTTTCAACCCTGAGGTGGTGCGATGAATTAGTCCAAAGCAACCGTCTTCATCTTTTTGCTGTGACTCTTCTGTGACTGGTATTTGTAACTCAATTTCTGTTGTACATTCTGTTTCAAGAGACTCGGTTGTCATTATTGTCTCTTGTCTTTTCTCTGTAAAATCTCCTGCATATTTTGTGGAAGTGGTTGGTGCCACTGGTTCAGTTGTGACTGTTGACTCAATATTGTCTGAAGTTAAATCAACAGAATCTGATTGTTTTTCTTCATATGTGGATGTTCTCGCTATTGATGTTTTCTCTTCTTGCACCAATACTTCTACTTCTGTGGTACATTCTGTTTCAAGAGCCTCTGTTGTCATTCTTTTGTCTTCTTCAGTCTCCATTAAATCTTCTACATATTTTCTAAATGTGGTTGGTGTAGCTAATTCATTTGAACCTTTAGTTGCACGAAGTTCTGAACTTATATTATGCATTTTTATCATCTTCTCCTGGCATCTTTTCAACCCTGAGGTGGTGCGATGAATTAGTCCAAAGCAACCGTCTTCATCTTTTTGCTGTGACTCTTCTGTGACTGGTATTTGTAACTCAATTTCTGTTGTACATTCTGTTTCAAGAGACTCGGTTGTCATTATTGTCTCTTGTCTTTTCTCTGTAAAATCTCCTGCATATTTTGTGGAAGTGGTTGGTGCCACTGGTTCAGTTGTGACTGTTGACTCAATATTGTCTGAAATTAAATCAACAGAATCGGACTGTTTTTCTTCATATGTGGATGTTCTCGCTATTGATGTTTTCTCTTCTTGCACCAATACTTCTACTTCTGTGGTACATTCTGTTTCAAGAGCCTCTGTTGTCATTCTTTTGTCTTCTTCAGTCTCCATTAAATCTTCTACATATTTTCTAAATGTGGTTGGTGTAGCTAATTCATTTGAACCTTTAGTTGCACGAAGTTCTGAACTTATATTATGCATTTTTATCATCTTCTCCTGGCATCTTTTCAACCCTGAGGTGGTGCGATGAATTAGTCCAAAGCAACCGTCTTCATCTTTTTGCTGTGACTCTTCTGTGACTGGTATTTGTAACTCAATTTCTGTTGTACATTCTGTTTCAAGAGACTCGGTTGTCATTATTGTCTCTTGTCTTTTCTCTGTAAAATCTCCTGCATATTTTGTGGAAGTGGTTGGTGCCACTGGTTCAGTTGTGACTGTTGACTCAATATTGTCTGAAATTAAATCAACAGAATTGGACTGTTTTTCTTCATATGTGGATGTTCTCGCTATTGATGTTTTCTCTTCTTGCACCAATACTTCTACTTCTGTGGTACATTCTGTTTCAAGAGCCTCTGTTGTCATTCTTTTGTCTTCTTCAGTCTCCATTAAATCTTCTACATATTTTCTAAATGTGGTCGGTGTAGCTAATTCATTTGAACCTTCAGTTGCATGAAGTTCTGAACTTATATTATGCATTTTTATCATCTTCTCCTGGCATCTTTTCAACCCTGAGGTGGTGCGATGAATTAGTCCAAAGCAACCGTCTTCATCTGTTTGCTGTGACTCTTCTGTTTCCTTGCTTGGCTTTGATTGAATTTCCACTCCTGGCACTGGCATTGTTGACTTCATTTCTTTCCTTTCCATTGATGGTTTCTCCAAAGCTTCTTCAGGTTTTTCTATAGAGCTCCCTGAGTCTGTCGTACATCCTGCATCAGGAAGCACTAATGTAATTTCATGTTCAGTCACTATGACAGTATCTTCATGTTCTCTGGAAGTGGTTTGTGTAACTAATTCATTTGTAACTTTTGTTGCTAGATCGTCTGACCTTAAATCACCAGTTTCTGCCTGTCTTTCTTCATATGTTGTCGCTCTCTTCACAGGTGTCTTATCTTCTGGTGTTTGTAACTCAATTTCTGTTGTACACTCTGTTTCAGGATGTTCTGTTGTCATTTCAATCTCATGTTCTTTCAGTGTCACGGTATTTTCATATTCTCTGGATCTGGTTGGTGTCACTGGTTCATTTGTACCTTTTGACTCAATATTTTTAGAAATGAAAAGTTCTGACTGTTTTTCTTCATACACTGTACCTGTTGTCTTCACAGGTGTTTTATCTTCTGGTGTTTGTAAGTCAATTTCCGTTGTAGATTCTGTTTCAACAGCCTCTGTTGTCATTATTGTCTCTTGTCTGGTCACTGTGAAATCTTCTGCATATTTTGTGGAAGTTGATGGAGTCACTGGTTCATTTGTATGTTTTGATTCAATATTGTCTGAAATTAAACCAGCATGTTCTGACTGTCTTTCTTCATATGTGGTATCAGATCTCATTACAGCTGTTTTATCTTCTGGTGTCAGAATCTCAATTTCTGTTTCACGAAGCTCTGTTGTCATTATTGTCTGTTGTCTGGTCACTGTGAAATCTCCTGCATATTTTGGGGAAGTTGTTGGTGTCACTGGTTCATTTGTACGTTTTGACTCTATATTGTCTGAAGTTAAATCAACAGGCTTTGACTGTCTTTCTTCTGTTTGTAACTCGATTTCAGTTGTATGTCCTGTTTCATGGTCATTTACTATTTCAGTATGTTCATGTTCTCTGGAAGTTGTTGGAGTCACTGGTTCATGTGTACCTTTTGACTCAGCATTTTCGGAAATGAAATCAGTCGGTTCTGATTGTCTTTCTTCATACGTGGTCTCTCTTCTCTCCACAGCTGTTATTTCTTCTGGTGTTGATAAGTCGATTTCTGTTGTACATTCTGTTTCGGGAGCCTCTGTTGTCTTTCTTCTGTCTTGTTCAGTCTCCATGAACTCTTCTGCATATTTTCTGGATGTGGTTGGTGTAACTAATTCATTTGTACCTTCAGTTGCAGGATATTCTGACCTTAAATCATTATATTCTGGTTGTCTTTCTTCATATGTGGTATCTGTTCTCTCCACAGGTGTTTTATCTTCTGGTGTTTGTAACTCGATTTCTGTTGTACACTCTGTTTCAGGATGTTCTGTTGTCATTTCGATCTCATGTTCTTTCAGTGTCTCGGTATGTTCATATTCTCTGGATCTGGTTGTTGTCACTGGTTCATTTGTACCTTTTGACTCAATATTTTCAGAAATGAAAAGTTCTGACTGTCTTTCTTCATATGTTGTACCTGTTGTCTTCACAGGTGTTTTATCTTCTGGTGTTTGTAAGTTAATTTCTGTTGTACATTCTGTTTCAACAGCCTCTGTTGTCATTATTGTCTCTTGCCTTTTCTTTGTGAAATCTCCTGCATATTTTAGGGAAGTTGTTGGAGTCACTGGTTCATTTGTGACTGTTGACTCAATATTGTCTGAAATGAAATCAACAGGTTTTGATTGTCTTTCTTGATATGTTGTATCTGTTCTCTCCAATGGTGTTTTAGCTTCTGGTGTCTGGAACTTGATTTCTGTTACCATTCCTGTTTCATGGTCAGTTACTATTTCAGTATGTTCATGTTCTCTGGAAGTTGTTAGAGTCACTGGTTCATTTGTGAATGTTGACTCAATTTTGTCTGAAATTAAATCAACAGATTCTGACTGTCTTTCTTCATATGTTGTAGTTACTCTCTCAAATAATGTTATTTCTTCGGGAGTTGATAAGTTGATTTCTGTTGTACATTCTGTGTCAAGAGCCTCTGTTGTCATTATTGTCTCTTGTCTGGTCACTGTGAAATCTCCTGCATATTTTGTGGAAGTTGTTGGAGTCACTGGTTCATTTGTATATTTTGACTCAATATTGTCTAAAATTAAACCAGCATGTTCTGACTGTCTTTCTTCATATGTGGTATCTGCGCTTATCACAGCTGTTTTATCTTCTGGTGTCAGAATCTCAATTTCTGTTTCACGAAGCTCTGTTGTCATTATTGTCTCTTGTCTGGTCACTGTGAAATCTCCTGCATATTTTGTGGATGTTGTTGGAGTCACTGGTTCATTTGTGACTGTTGACTCAATATTGTCTAAAGTTAAATCAACAGGTTTTGACTTTGACTGTCTTTCTTCATATGTGGTCTCTCTTCTCTCCACTGCTGTTTTGTGTTCTGGTGTTGATAAGTTGATTTCTGTTTTATGTTCAGTTTCAAGAGCCTCTGTTGTCATTCTTCTGTCTTGTTCAGTCTCCATTAACTCTTCTGCATAATTTCTGGATGTGGTTGGTGTACCTAAATCATTTGTACCTTCAGTTGCAGGATATTCTGACCTCAAATCATTATATTCTGATTGTCTTTCTTCATATGTGGTTTCTTTTCTCTCCACAGATGTTTTGTCTTCTGGCGTTTGTAACTCGATTTCAGTTGTATGTTCTGTTTCATGGTCACTTACTATTTCAGTATGTTCATGTTCTCTGGAAGTTGTCGGAGTCGCTAGTTCATGTGTACCTTTTGACTCAGCATTTTCTGAAATGAATTCAGTCGGTTCTGATTGTCTTTCTTCATACGTGGTCTCTCTTCTCTCCACAGCTGTTATTTCTTCTGGTGTTGATAAGTCGATTTCTGTTGTACATTCTGTTTCAAGAGCCTCTGTTGTCTTTCTTCTGTCTTGTTCAGTCTCCATGAACTCTTCTGCATATTTTCTAGATGTGGTTGGTGTAACTAATTCATTTGTACCTTCAGTTGCAGGATATTCTGACCTTAAATCATTATATTCTGACTGTCTTTCTTCATATGTGGTTTCTTTTCTCTCCACAGATGTTTTGTCTTCTGGTGTTTGTAACTCAATTTCTGTTGTACACTCTGTTTCAGGATGTTCTGTTGTCATTTCGATCTCATGTTCTTTCAATGTCTCGGTATGTTCATATTCTCTGGATCTGGTTGGTGTCACTGGTTCATTTGTACCTTTTGACTCAATATTTTCAGAAATGAAAAGTTCTGACTGTCTTTCTTCATACGTTGTACCTGTTGTCTTCACAGGTGTTTTATCTTCTGGTGTTTGTAACTCAATTTCTGTTGTACGTTCTGTTTCAGGATGTTCTGTTGTCATTATTGTCTCTTGTCTTTTCTTTGTAAAATCTCCTGCATATTTTATGGAAGTTGTTGGAGTCACTGGTTCATTTGTGACTGTTGACTCAATATTGTCTGAAATGAAATCAACAGGTTTTGATTGTCTTTCTTGATATGTTGTATCTGTTCTCTCCAATGGTGTTTTAGCTTCTGGTGTTTGTAACTCAATTTCTGTTGTACACTCTGTTTCAGGATGTTCTGTTGTCATTTCGATCTCATGTTCTTTCAGTGTCTCGATATGTTCATATTCTCTGGATCTGGTTGGTGTCACTGGTTCATTTGTACCTTTTGACTCAATATTTTTAGAAATGAAAAGTTCTGACTGTCTTTCTTCATATGTTGTACCTGTTGTCTTCACAGGTGTTTTATCTTCTGGTGTTTGTAAGTTAATTTCTGTTGTACATTCTGTTTCAACAGCCTCTGTTGTCATTATTGTCTCTTGCCTTTTCTTTGTGAAATCTCCTGCATATTTTAGGGAAGTTGTTGGAGTCACTGGTTCATTTGTGACTGTTGACTCAATATTGTCTGAAATGAAATCAACAGGTTTTGATTGTCTTTCTTGATATGTTGTATCTGTTCTCTCCAATGGTGTTTTAGCTTCTGGTGTCTGGAACTTGATTTCTGTTACCATTCCTGTTTCATGGTCAGTTACTATTTCAGTATGTTCATGTTCTCTGGAAGTTGTTAGAGTCACTGGTTCATTTGTGAATGTTGACTCAATTTTGTCTGAAATTAAATCAACAGATTCTGACTGTCTTTCTTCATATGTTGTAGTTACTCTCTCAAATAATGTTATTTCTTCGGGAGTTGATAAGTTGATTTCTGTTGTACATTCTGTGTCAAGAGCCTCTGTTGTCATTATTGTCTCTTGTCTGGTCACTGTGAAATCTCCTGCATATTTTGTGGAAGTTGTTGGAGTCACTGGTTCATTTGTATATTTTGACTCAATATTGTCTAAAATTAAACCAGCATGTTCTGACTGTCTTTCTTCATATGTGGTATCTGCGCTTATCACAGCTGTTTTATCTTCTGGTGTCAGAATCTCAATTTCTGTTTCACGAAGCTCTGTTGTCATTATTGTCTCTTGTCTGGTCACTGTGAAATCTCCTACATATTTTGTGGAAGTTGTTGGTGTCACTGGTTCATTTGTGACTGTTGACTCAATATTGTCTAAAGTTAAATCAACAGGTTTTGACTTTGACTGTCTTTCTTCATATGTGGTCTCTCTTCTCTCCACAGCTGTTTTGTGTTCTGGTGTTGATAAGTTGATTTCTGTTGTATATTCAGTTTCAAGAGCCTCTGTTGTCATTCTTCTGTCTTGTTCAGTCTCCATTAACTCTTCTGCATAATTTCTGGATGTGGTTGGTGTACCTAAATCATTTGTACCTTCAGTTGCAGGATATTCTGATCTCAAATCATTATATTCTGATTGTCTTTCTTCATATGTGGTTTCTTTTCTCTCCACAGATGTTTTGTCTTCTGGCGTTTGTAACTCGATTTCAGTTATATGTTCTGTTTCATGGTCACTTACTATTTCAGTATGTTCATGTTCTCTGGAAGTTGTCGGAGTCGCTGGTTCATGTGTAACTTTTGACTCAGCATTTTCTGAAATGAATTCAGTCAGTTCTGATTGTCTTTCTTCATACGTGGTCTCTCTTCTCTCCACAGCTGTTATTTCTTCTGGTGTTGATAAGTCGATTTCTGTTGTACATTCTGTTTCAAGAGCCTCTGTTGTCTTTCTTCTGTCTTGTTCAGTCTCCATGAACTCTTCTGCATATTTTCTGGATGTGGTTGGTGTAACTAATTCATTTGTACCTTCAGTTGCAGGATATTCTGACCTTAAATCATTATATTCTGACTGTCTTTCTTCATATGTGGTATCTGTTCTCTCCACAGGTGTTTTATCTTCTGGTGTTTGTAACTCGATTTCTGTTGTACACTCTGTTTCAGGATGTTCTGTTGTCATTTCGATCTCATGTTCTTTCAGTGTCTCGGTATGTTCATATTCTCTGGATCTGGTTGTTGTCACTGGTTCATTTGTACCTTTTGACTCAATATTTTCAGAAATGAAAAGTTCTGACTGTCTTTCTTCATATGTTGTACCTGTTGTCTTCACAGGTGTTTTATCTTCTGGTGTTTGTAAGTTAATTTCTGTTGTACATTCTGTTTCAACAGCCTCTGTTGTCATTATTGTCTCTTGCCTTTTCTTTGTGAAATCTCCTGCATATTTTAGGGAAGTTGTTGGAGTCACTGGTTCATTTGTGACTGTTGACTCAATATTGTCTGAAATGAAATCAACAGGTTTTGATTGTCTTTCTTGATATGTTGTATCTGTTCTCTCCAATGGTGTTTTAGCTTCTGGTGTCTGGAACTTGATTTCTGTTACCATTCCTGTTTCATGGTCAGTTACTATTTCAGTATGTTCATGTTCTCTGGAAGTTGTTAGAGTCACTGGTTCATTTGTGAATGTTGACTCAATTTTGTCTGAAATTAAATCAACAGATTCTGACTGTCTTTCTTCATATGTTGTAGTTACTCTCTCAAATAATGTTATTTCTTCGGGAGTTGATAAGTTGATTTCTGTTGTACATTCTGTGTCAAGAGCCTCTGTTGTCATTATTGTCTCTTGTCTGGTCACTGTGAAATCTCCTGCATATTTTGTGGAAGTTGTTGGAGTCACTGGTTCATTTGTATATTTTGACTCAATATTGTCTAAAATTAAACCAGCATGTTCTGACTGTCTTTCTTCATATGTGGTATCTGCGCTTATCACAGCTGTTTTATCTTCTGGTGTCAGAATCTCAATTTCTGTTTCACGAAGCTCTGTTGTCATTATTGTCTCTTGTCTGGTCACTGTGAAATCTCCTGCATATTTTGTGGATGTTGTTGGAGTCACTGGTTCATTTGTGACTGTTGACTCAATATTGTCTAAAGTTAAATCAACAGGTTTTGACTTTGACTGTCTTTCTTCATATGTGGTCTCTCTTCTCTCCACTGCTGTTTTGTGTTCTGGTGTTGATAAGTTGATTTCTGTTTTATGTTCAGTTTCAAGAGCCTCTGTTGTCATTCTTCTGTCTTGTTCAGTCTCCATTAACTCTTCTGCATAATTTCTGGATGTGGTTGGTGTACCTAAATCATTTGTACCTTCAGTTGCAGGATATTCTGACCTCAAATCATTATATTCTGATTGTCTTTCTTCATATGTGGTTTCTTTTCTCTCCACAGATGTTTTGTCTTCTGGCGTTTGTAACTCGATTTCAGTTGTATGTTCTGTTTCATGGTCACTTACTATTTCAGTATGTTCATGTTCTCTGGAAGTTGTCGGAGTCGCTAGTTCATGTGTACCTTTTGACTCAGCATTTTCTGAAATGAATTCAGTCGGTTCTGATTGTCTTTCTTCATACGTGGTCTCTCTTCTCTCCACAGCTGTTATTTCTTCTGGTGTTGATAAGTCGATTTCTGTTGTACATTCTGTTTCAAGAGCCTCTGTTGTCTTTCTTCTGTCTTGTTCAGTCTCCATGAACTCTTCTGCATATTTTCTAGATGTGGTTGGTGTAACTAATTCATTTGTACCTTCAGTTGCAGGATATTCTGACCTTAAATCATTATATTCTGACTGTCTTTCTTCATATGTGGTTTCTTTTCTCTCCACAGATGTTTTGTCTTCTGGTGTTTGTAACTCAATTTCTGTTGTACACTCTGTTTCAGGATGTTCTGTTGTCATTTCGATCTCATGTTCTTTCAATGTCTCGGTATGTTCATATTCTCTGGATCTGGTTGGTGTCACTGGTTCATTTGTACCTTTTGACTCAATATTTTCAGAAATGAAAAGTTCTGACTGTCTTTCTTCATACGTTGTACCTGTTGTCTTCACAGGTGTTTTATCTTCTGGTGTTTGTAACTCAATTTCTGTTGTACGTTCTGTTTCAGGATGTTCTGTTGTCATTATTGTCTCTTGTCTTTTCTTTGTAAAATCTCCTGCATATTTTATGGAAGTTGTTGGAGTCACTGGTTCATTTGTGACTGTTGACTCAATATTGTCTGAAATGAAATCAACAGGTTTTGATTGTCTTTCTTGATATGTTGTATCTGTTCTCTCCAATGGTGTTTTAGCTTCTGGTGTTTGTAACTCAATTTCTGTTGTACACTCTGTTTCAGGATGTTCTGTTGTCATTTCGATCTCATGTTCTTTCAGTGTCTCGATATGTTCATATTCTCTGGATCTGGTTGGTGTCACTGGTTCATTTGTACCTTTTGACTCAATATTTTTAGAAATGAAAAGTTCTGACTGTCTTTCTTCATATGTTGTACCTGTTGTCTTCACAGGTGTTTTATCTTCTGGTGTTTGTAAGTTAATTTCTGTTGTACATTCTGTTTCAACAGCCTCTGTTGTCATTATTGTCTCTTGCCTTTTCTTTGTGAAATCTCCTGCATATTTTAGGGAAGTTGTTGGAGTCACTGGTTCATTTGTGACTGTTGACTCAATATTGTCTGAAATGAAATCAACAGGTTTTGATTGTCTTTCTTGATATGTTGTATCTGTTCTCTCCAATGGTGTTTTAGCTTCTGGTGTCTGGAACTTGATTTCTGTTACCATTCCTGTTTCATGGTCAGTTACTATTTCAGTATGTTCATGTTCTCTGGAAGTTGTTAGAGTCACTGGTTCATTTGTGAATGTTGACTCAATTTTGTCTGAAATTAAATCAACAGATTCTGACTGTCTTTCTTCATATGTTGTAGTTACTCTCTCAAATAATGTTATTTCTTCGGGAGTTGATAAGTTGATTTCTGTTGTACATTCTGTGTCAAGAGCCTCTGTTGTCATTATTGTCTCTTGTCTGGTCACTGTGAAATCTCCTGCATATTTTGTGGAAGTTGTTGGAGTCACTGGTTCATTTGTATATTTTGACTCAATATTGTCTAAAATTAAACCAGCATGTTCTGACTGTCTTTCTTCATATGTGGTATCTGCGCTTATCACAGCTGTTTTATCTTCTGGTGTCAGAATCTCAATTTCTGTTTCACGAAGCTCTGTTGTCATTATTGTCTCTTGTCTGGTCACTGTGAAATCTCCTACATATTTTGTGGAAGTTGTTGGTGTCACTGGTTCATTTGTGACTGTTGACTCAATATTGTCTAAAGTTAAATCAACAGGTTTTGACTTTGACTGTCTTTCTTCATATGTGGTCTCTCTTCTCTCCACAGCTGTTTTGTGTTCTGGTGTTGATAAGTTGATTTCTGTTGTATATTCAGTTTCAAGAGCCTCTGTTGTCATTCTTCTGTCTTGTTCAGTCTCCATTAACTCTTCTGCATAATTTCTGGATGTGGTTGGTGTACCTAAATCATTTGTACCTTCAGTTGCAGGATATTCTGATCTCAAATCATTATATTCTGATTGTCTTTCTTCATATGTGGTTTCTTTTCTCTCCACAGATGTTTTGTCTTCTGGCGTTTGTAACTCGATTTCAGTTATATGTTCTGTTTCATGGTCACTTACTATTTCAGTATGTTCATGTTCTCTGGAAGTTGTCGGAGTCGCTGGTTCATGTGTAACTTTTGACTCAGCATTTTCTGAAATGAATTCAGTCAGTTCTGATTGTCTTTCTTCATACGTGGTCTCTCTTCTCTCCACAGCTGTTATTTCTTCTGGTGTTGATAAGTCGATTTCTGTTGTACATTCTGTTTCAAGAGCCTCTGTTGTCTTTCTTCTGTCTTGTTCAGTCTCCATGAACTCTTCTGCATATTTTCTGGATGTGGTTGGTGTAACTAATTCATTTGTACCTTCAGTTGCAGGATATTCTGACCTTAAATCATTATATTCTGACTGTCTTTCTTCATATGTGGTATCTGTTCTCTCCACAGGTGTTTTATCTTCTGGTGTTTGTAACTCGATTTCTGTTGTACACTCTGTTTCAGGATGTTCTGTTGTCATTTCGATCTCATGTTCTTTCAGTGTCTCGGTATGTTCATATTCTCTGGATCTGGTTGTTGTCACTGGTTCATTTGTACCTTTTGACTCAATATTTTCAGAAATGAAAAGTTCTGACTGTCTTTCTTCATATGTTGTACCTGTTGTCTTCACAGGTGTTTTATCTTCTGGTGTTTGTAAGTTAATTTCTGTTGTACATTCTGTTTCAACAGCCTCTGTTGTCATTATTGTCTCTTGCCTTTTCTTTGTGAAATCTCCTGCATATTTTAGGGAAGTTGTTGGAGTCACTGGTTCATTTGTGACTGTTGACTCAATATTGTCTGAAATGAAATCAACAGGTTTTGATTGTCTTTCTTGATATGTTGTATCTGTTCTCTCCAATGGTGTTTTAGCTTCTGGTGTCTGGAACTTGATTTCTGTTACCATTCCTGTTTCATGGTCAGTTACTATTTCAGTATGTTCATGTTCTCTGGAAGTTGTTAGAGTCACTGGTTCATTTGTGAATGTTGACTCAATTTTGTCTGAAATTAAATCAACAGATTCTGACTGTCTTTCTTCATATGTTGTAGTTACTCTCTCAAATAATGTTATTTCTTCGGGAGTTGATAAGTTGATTTCTGTTGTACATTCTGTGTCAAGAGCCTCTGTTGTCATTATTGTATCTTGTCTGGTCACTGTGAAATCTCCTGCATATTTTGTGGAAGTTGTTGGAGTCACTGGTTCATTTGTATATTTTGACTCAATATTGTCTAAAATTAAACCAGCATGTTCTGACTGTCTTTCTTCATATGTGGTATCTGCGCTTATCACAGCTGTTTTATCTTCTGGTGTCAGAATCTCAATTTCTGTTTCACGAAGCTCTGTTGTCATTATTGTCTCTTGTCTGGTCACTGTGAAATCTCCTACATATTTTGTGGAAGTTGTTGGTGTCACTGGTTCATTTGTGACTGTTGACTCAATATTGTCTAAAGTTAAATCAACAGGTTTTGACTTTGACTGTCTTTCTTCATATGTGGTCTCTCTTCTCTCCACAGCTGTTTTGTGTTCTGGTGTTGATAAGTTGATTTCTGTTGTATATTCAGTTTCAAGAGCCTCTGTTGTCATTCTTCTGTCTTGTTCAGTCTCCATTAACTCTTCTGCATAATTTCTGGATGTGGTTGGTGTACCTAAATCATTTGTACCTTCAGTTGCAGGATATTCTGATCTCAAATCATTATATTCTGATTGTCTTTCTTCATATGTGGTTTCTTTTCTCTCCACAGATGTTTTGTCTTCTGGCGTTTGTAACTCGATTTCAGTTATATGTTCTGTTTCATGGTCACTTACTATTTCAGTATGTTCATGTTCTCTGGAAGTTGTCGGAGTCGCTGGTTCATGTGTAACTTTTGACTCAGCATTTTCTGAAATGAATTCAGTCAGTTCTGATTGTCTTTCTTCATACGTGGTCTCTCTTCTCTCCACAGCTGTTATTTCTTCTGGTGTTGATAAGTCGATTTCTGTTGTACATTCTGTTTCAAGAGCCTCTGTTGTCTTTCTTCTGTCTTGTTCAGTCTCCATGAACTCTTCTACATATTTTCTGGATGTGGTTGGTGTAACTAATTCATTTGTACCTTCAGTTGCAGGATATTCTGACCTTAAATCATTATATTCTGACTGTCTTTCTTCATATGTGGTATCTGTTCTCTCCACAGGTGTTTTATCTTCTGGTGTTTGTAACTCGATTTCTGTTGTACACTCTGTTTCAGGATGTTCTGTTGTCATTTCGATCTCATGTTCTTTCAATGTCTCGGTATGTTCATATTCTCTGGATCTGGTTGGTGTCAATGGTTCATTTGTACCTTTTGACTCAATATTTTTAGAAATGAAAAGTTCTGACTGTCTTTCTTCATACATTGTACCTGTTGTCTTCACAGGTGTTTTATCTTCTGGTGTTTGTAACTCAATTTCTGTTGTACGTTCTGTTTCAGGATGTTCTGTTGTCATTATTGTCTCTTGTCTTTTCTTTGTAAAATCTCCTGCATATTTTATGGAAGTTGTTGGAGTCACTGGTTCATTTGTGACTGTTGACTCAATATTGTCTGAAATGAAATCAACAGGTTTTGATTGTCTTTCTTGATATGTTGTATCTGTTCTCTCCAATGGTGTTTTAGCTTCTGGTGTTTGTAACTCAATTTCTGTTGTACACTCTGTTTCAGGATGTTCTGTTGTCATTTCGATCTCATGTTCTTTCAATGTCTCGGTATGTTCATATTCTCTGGATCTGGTTGGTGTCACTGGTTCATTTGTACCTTTTGACTCAATATTTTTAGAAATGAAAAGTTCTGACTGTCTTTCTTCATATGTTGTACCTGTTGTCTTCACAGGTGTTTTATCTTCTGGTGTTTGTAAGTTAATTTCTGTTGTACATTCTGTTTCAACAGCCTCTGTTGTCATTATTGTCTCTTGCCTTTTCTTTGTGAAATCTCCTGCATATTTTAGGGAAGTTGTTGGAGTCACTGGTTCATTTGTGACTGTTGACTCAATATTGTCTGAAATGAAATCAACAGGTTTTGATTGTCTTTCTTGATATGTTGTATCTGTTCTCTCCAATGGTGTTTTAGCTTCTGGTGTCTGGAACTTGATTTCTGTTACCATTCCTGTTTCATGGTCAGTTACTATTTCAGTATGTTCATGTTCTCTGGAAGTTGTTAGAGTCACTGGTTCATTTGTGAATGTTGACTCAATTTTGTCTGAAATTAAATCAACAGATTCTGACTGTTTTTCTTCATATGTTGTAGTTACTCTCTCAAATAATGTTATTTCTTCGGGAGTTGATAAGTTGATTTCTGTTGTACATTCTGTGTCAAGAGCCTCTGTTGTCATTATTGTCTCTTGTCTGGTCACTGTGAAATCTCCTGCATATTTTGTGGAAGTTGTTGGAGTCACTGGTTCATTTGTATATTTTGACTCAATATTGTCTAAAATTAAACCAGCATGTTCTGACTGTCTTTCTTCATATGTGGTATCTGCGCTTATCACAGCTGTTTTATCTTCTGGTGTCAGAATCTCAATTTCTGTTTCACGAAGCTCTGTTGTCATTATTGTCTCTTGTCTGGTCACTGTGAAATCTCCTGCATATTTTGTGGAAGTTGTTGGTGTCACTGGTTCATTTGTGACTGTTGACTCAATATTGTCTAAAGTTAAATCAACAGGTTTTGACTTTGACTGTCTTTCTTCATATGTGGTCTCTCTTCTCTCCACTGCTGTTTTGTGTTCTGGTGTTGATAAGTTGATTTCTGTTGTATGTTCAGTTTCAGGAGCCTCTGTTGTCATTCTTCTGTCTTGTTCAGTCTCCATTAACTCTTCTGCATATTTTCTGGATGCGGTTGGTGTACCTAATTCATTTGTACCTTCAGTTGCAGGATATTCTGACCTCAAATCATTATATTCTGACTGTCTTTCTTCATATGTGGTTTCTTTTCTCTCCACAGATGTTTTGTCTTCTGGCGTTTGTAACTCGATTTCAGTTGTATGTTCTGTTTCAAGATGCTCTGTAGTCTTTCCTGTTTCATGGTCAGTTGCTATTTCAGTATGTTCATGTTCTCTGGAAGTTGTTGGAGTCACTGGTTCATTTGTACGTTTTGACTCTATATTGTCTGAAGTTAAATCTACAGGTTCTGACTGTCTTTCTTCGTATGTCGTAGTTACTCTCTGAAATGATGTTCTTTCTTCTGGTGTTGATAAGTTGATTTCTGTTGTATATTCAGTTTCAAGAGCCTCTGTTGTCATTCTTCTGTCTTGTTCAGTTTCCATTAACTCTTCTGCATATTTTCTAGATGTGGTTGGTTTAACTAATTCATTTGTACCTTCAGTTGCAGGATATTCTGACCTCAAATCATTATATTCTGACTGTCTTTCTTCATATGTGGTTTCTTTTCTCTCCACAGATGTTTTGTCTTCTGGCGTTTGTAACTCGATTTCAGTTGTATGTTCTGTTTCATGGTCAATTACTATTTCAGTATGTTCATGTTCTCTGGAAGTTGTCGGAGTTGTTGGTTCATGTGTAACTTTTGACTCAGCATTTTCTGAAATGAATTCAGTCGGTTCTGATTGTCTTTCTTCATACGTGGTATCTGTTCTCTTCACAGGTGTTTTATCTTCTGGTGTTTGTAACTCAATTTCTGTTGTAGATTCTGTTTTGAGAGACTCAGTTTTCATTATTGTCTCTTGTCTTTTCTCTGTGAAATCTCCTTCATATTTTGTGGAAGTGGTTGGTGTAACTAATTCATTTGTACCTTCAGTTGCAGGATATTCTGACCTTAAATCAACATATTCTGACTGTCTTTCTTCATATGTGGTATCTGTTCTCTCCACAGGTGGTTGTAACTTGATTTCTGTTGTCATTCCTGTTTCATGGTCAGTTACTATTTCAGTATGTTCATGTTCTCTAGAAGTTGTTGGAGTTGTTGGTTCATGTGTACCTTTTGACTCAGCATTTTCGGAAATGAATTCAGTCGGTTCTGATTGTCTTTCTTCATACGTTGTACCTGTTGTCTTCACAGGTGTTTTATCTTCTGGTGTTTGTAAGTTAATTTCTGTTGTACATTCTGTTTCAACAGCCTCTATTGTCATTATTGTCTCTTGCCTTTTCTTTGTGAAATCTCCTGCATATTTTGTGGAAGTTGTTGGAGTCACTGGTTCATGTGTACCTTTTGACTCAGCATTTTCTGAAATAAAATCAGCCAGTTCTGATTGTCTTTTTTCACATGTCGTTGTTACTCTCTCCAATGCTGTTATTTCTTCTGGTGTTGATAAGTTGATTTCTGTTGTACATTCTGTTTCGGGAGCCTCTGTTGTCATTCTTTCTGCATATTTGCTGGATGTGGTTGGTGTAACTAATTCATTTGTACCTTCAGTTGCAGGATATTCTGACCTTAAATCATTATATTCTGACTGTCTTTCTTCATATGTGGTATCTGTTCTCTCCACAGGTGTTTTATCTTCTGGTGTTTGTAACTCAATTTCTGTTGTATATTCTGTTTCAAGATGCTCTGTAGTCTTTCCTGTTTCATGGTCAGTTGCTATTTCAGTATGTGCATGTTCTCTGGAAGTTGTTGGAGTCACTGGTTCATTTGTACGTTTTAACTCTATATTGTCTGAAGTTAAATCTACAGGTTCTGACTGTCTTTCTTCGTATGTCGTAGTTACTCTCTGAAATGATGTTCTTTCTTCTGGTGTTGATAAGTTGATTTCTGTTGTATATTCAGTTTCAAGAGCCTCTGTTGTCATTCTTCTGTCTTGTTCAGTCTCCATTAACTCTTCTGCATATTTTCTAGATGTGGTTGGATTAACTAATTCAATTGTACCTTCAGTTGCAGGATATTCTGACCTCAAATCATTATTTGACTGTCTTTCTTCATACGTCATTTCTTTTCTCTCCACAGATGTTTTGTCTTCTGGCGTTTGTAACTCGATTTCAGTTGTACGTTCTGTTTCATGGTCAGTTACTATTTCAATATGTTCATGTTCTCTAGAAGTTGTTGGAGTTGTTGGTTCATGTGTACCTTTTGACTCAGCATTTTCGGAAATGAAATCAGCCAGTTCTGATTGTCTTTTTTCATATGTCGTTGTTACTCTCTCCAACGCTGTTATTTCTTCTGGTGTTGATAAGTTGATTTCTGTTGTATATTCAGTTTCAAGAGCCTCTGTTGTCTTTCTTTTGTCTTGTTCAGTCTCCATGAACTCTTCTGCATATTTTCTAGATGTGGTTGGTGTACCTAATTCATTTGTACCTTCAGTTGCAGGATATTCTGACCTTAAATCATTATATTCTGGTTGTCTTTCTTCATATGTGGTATCTGTTCTCTCCACAGGTGTTTTATCTTCTGGTGTTTGTAACTCAATTTCTGTTGTACACTCTGTTTCAGGATGTTCTGTTGTCATTTCGATCTCATGTTCTTTCAGTGTCTCGGTATGTTCATATTCTCTGGATCTGGTTGGTGTCACTGGTTCATTTGTACCTTTTGACTCAATATTTTTAGAAATGAAAAGTTCTGACTGTCTTTCTTCATATGTTGTACCTGTTGTCTTCACAGGTGTTTTATCTTCTGGTGTTTGTAAGTTCATTTCTGTTGTAGATTCTGTTTTGAGAGACTCAGTTTTCATTATTGTCTCTTGTCTTTTCTCAGTGAAATCTCCTTCATATTTTGTGGAAGTGGTTGGTGTAACTAATTCATTTGTACCTTCAGTTGCAGGATATTCTGACCTTAAATCAACATATTCTGACTGTCTTTCTTCATATGTTGTATCCGTTCTCTCCACAGGTGGTTGTAACTTGATTTCTGTTACCATTCCTGTTTCATGGTCAGTTACTATTTCAGTATGTTCATGTTCTCTGGAAGTTGTTAGAGTCACTGGTTCATTTGTGAATGTTGACTCAATTTTGTCTGAAATTAAATCAACAGATTCTGACTGTCTTTCTTCATATGTTGTAGTTACTCTCTCAAATAATGTTATTTCTTCGGGAGTTGATAAGTTGATTTCTGTTGTACATTCTGTGTCAAGAGCCTCTGTTGTCATTATTGTCTCTTGTCTGGTCACTGTGAAATCTCCTGCATATTTTGTGGAAGTTGTTGGAGTCACTGGTTCATTTGTATATTTTGACTCAATATTGTCTAAAATTAAACCAGCATGTTCTGACTGTCTTTCTTCATATGTGGTATCTGCGCTTATCACAGCTGTTTTATCTTCTGGTGTCAGAATCTCAATTTCTGTTTCACGAAGCTCTGTTGTCATTATTGTCTCTTGTCTGGTCACTGTGAAATCTCCTGCATATTTTGTGGAAGTTGTTGGTGTCACTGGTTCATTTGTGACTGTTGACTCAATATTGTCTAAAGTTAAATCAACAGGTTTTGACTTTGACTGTCTTTCTTCATATGTGGTCTCTCTTCTCTCCACAGCTGTTTTGTGTTCTGGTGTTGATAAGTTGATTTCTGTTGTATGTTCAGTTTCAGGAGCCTCTGTTGTCATTCTTCTGTCTTGTTCAGTTTCCATTAACTCTTCTGCATAATTTCTGGATGTGGTTGGTGTACCTAAATCATTTGTACCTTCAGTTGCAGGATATTCTGACCTCAAATCATTATATTCTGATTGTCTTTCTTCATATGTGGTTTCTTTTCTCTCCACAGATGTTTTGTCTTCTGGCGTTTGTAACTCGATTTCAGTTGTACGTTCTGTTTCATGGTCAGTTACTATTTCAATATGTTCATGTTCTCTAGAAGTTGTTGGAGTTGTTGGTTCATGTGTAGCTTTTGACTCAGCATTTTCTGAAATGAAATCAGTCGGTTCTGATTGTCTTATTTCATATGTCGTTGTTAATCTCTCAAACGCTGTTATTTCTTCTGGTGTTGATAAGTCGATTTCTGTTGTACATTCTGTTTCGGGAGCCTCTGTTGTCTTTCTTCTGTCTTGTTCAGTCTCCATTAACTCTTCTGCATATTTTCTGGATGTGGTCGGTGTAACTAATTCATTTGTACCTTCAGTTGCAGGATATTCTGACCTTAAATCATTATATTCTGACTGTCTTTCTTCATATGTGGTTTCTTTTCTCTCCACAGATGTTTTATCTTCTGGTGTTTGTAACTCAATTTCTGTTGTACACTCTGTTTCAGGATGTTCTGTTGTCATTTCGATCTCATGTTCTTTCAGTGTCTCGGTATGTTCATATTCTCTGGATCTGGTTGGTGTCACTGGTTCATTTGTACCTTTTGACTCAATATTTTCAGAAATGAAAAGTTCTGACTGTCTTTCTTCATACGTTGTACCTGTTGTCTTCACAGGTGTTTTATCTTCTGGTGTGTGTAAGTCAATTTCTGTTGTACATTCTGTTTCAGGATGTTCTGTTGTCATTATTGTCTCTTGCCTTTTCTTTGTGAAATCTCCTGCATATTTTGTGGAAGTTGTTGGAGTCACTGGTTCATTTGTGACTGTTGAGTCAATATTGTCTGAAATAAAATCAACAGGTTCTGACTGTCTTTCTTCATATGTGGTCTCTCTTCTCTCCAATGGTGTATTACCTTCTGGTGTTTGTAACTCAATTTCTGTTGTATATTCTGTTTCTAGATGCTCTGTTGTTATTCCTGCTTCATGGTCAGTTACTATTTCAGTATGTTCATGTTCTCTGGATGTTGTTGGAGTCACTGGTTCATTTGTGACTGTTGACTCAATATTGTCTGAAGTTAAATCAACAGGTTTTGACTTTGACTGTCTTTCTTCATATGTGGTCTCTCTTCTCTCCACTGCTGTTTTTTGTTCTGGTGTTGATAAGTCGATTTCTGTTGTATATTCAGTTTCAAGAGCCTCTGTTGTCATTCTTCTATCTTGTTCAGTCTCCATTAACTCTTCTGCATATTTTCTAGATGTGGTTGGTGTAAATAATTCATTTGTACCTTCAGTTGCAGGATATTCTGACCTTAAATCATTATATTCTGACTGTCTTTCTTCATATGTGGTTTCTTTTCTCTCCACAGATGTTTTGTCTTCTGGCGTTTGTAACTCGATTTCAGTTGTACGTTCTGTTTCATGGTCAGTTACTATTTCAATATGTTCATGTTCTCTAGAAGTTGTTGGAGTTGTTGGTTCATGTGTACCTTTTGACTCAGCATTTTCTGAAATGAAATCAGTCGGTTCTGATTGTCTTATTTCATATGTCGTTGTTAATCTCTCAAACGCTGTTATTTCTTCTGGTGTTGATAAGTCGATTTCTGTTGTACATTCTGTTTCGGGAGCCTCTGTTGTCATTCTTCTGTCTTGTTCAGTCTCCATTAACTCTTCTGCATATTTTCTGGATGTGGTCGGTGTAACTAATTCATTTGTACCTTCAGTTTCAGGATATTCTGACCTTAAATCATTATATTCTGACTGTCTTTCTTCATATGTGGTTTCTTTTCTCTCCACAGATGTTTTATCTTCTGGTGTTTGTAACTCAATTTCTGTTGTACACTCTGTTTCAGGATGTTCTGTTGTCATTTCGATCTCATGTTCTTTCAGTGTCTCGGTATGTTCATATTCTCTGGATCTGGTTGGTGTCACTGGTTCATTTGTACCTTTTGACTCAATATTTTCAGAAATGAAAAGTTCTGACTGTCTTTCTTCATACGTTGTACCTCTTGTCTTCACAGGTGTTTTATCTTCTGGTGTGTGTAAGTCAATTTCTGTTGTACATTCTGTTTCAACAGCCTCTGTTGTCATTATTGTCTCTTGCCTTTTCTTTGTGAAATCTCCTGCATATTTTGTGGAAGTTGTTGGAGTCACTGGTTCATTTGTGACTGTTGACTCAATATTGTCTGAAGTTAAATCAACAGGTTCTGACTGTCTTTCTTCATATGTGGTCTCTCTTCTCTCCAATGGTGTTTTACCTTCTGGTGTTTGTAACTCATTTTCTGTTGTATATTCTGTTTCAAGATGCTCTGTAGTCATTCTTGTTTCATGGTCACTTACTATTTCAGTATGTTCATGTTCTCTGGATGTTGTTGGAGTCACTGGTTCATTTGTAACTGTCGACTCAATATTGTCTGAAATTAAGTCAACAGGTTCTGATTGTCTTTCTACATATGTAGTATCTTTTCTCTCCACAGTTGTTTTATCTTCTACTGTTAATAACCTTTTTTCTGTTGTGCATTCAGTTTCAGGAAGCTCTGTTGTCATTCCAGTCTTTTTTTCTTCCTCTCTGGAGGTGGTTGGTGTCACAGGTTTATTTGTTTGGGGTTCTTTTGTCATTAAAATATCAGGTTGACTATCTGTTGCCAGTGCTCTCCATTGCTTTGTTTGCTCAGCGTATTGTTTTTTGTTTGTGTGTTTTATATCAGATACAGTGTTTCCTTTTTCTGATGTCGTTAATCTAATTCCACTGAAGCTTGTCTGGTGTTTTTGGCCATCAATTGTGGTTTCCTGAACTGCTCTCACTGCTGGCCTGATTTCTTTGCTCCCCAAAGATGTTTTCTTCTCACTTCCTTTGTTTTCTGCTGACAGTCTCTCCAGTTTTGTTGTACAATCTGTTTCAGTCACCACTGTTGTAATCCCCATCTGTTGTTTTGTAAGTGTGACAGTATTGACATATTTTCTGGAGGTGGCTGAATTTTCTGATTCACTTATTTTCTTTTCAAGATGTTCTGTACTCAACAGAAAATCATTAGCTCTTTCTGTCTCGAAGCTCTCTGTTACGCTTGATTCCGTTGTTTTATCATCTACATTATGTGGTTTTGCAACAATTTGACTGAATGGCTTGGTCAAAGTCACCTTGTTATCACCTGCTTTATATTCATCATCTGTTATGAAAAATATTGGACTTGGTTTCCATTTGCTTCTTCTTTGCCTAAACATTTTCAGTGAATCTTGTTTTCTGTGTTTTGAGTCATTTGCTGATGCCATGATACTGTTTTGAATTGAGGTGTTTGTTAGCATTTCATCTGTCGCTAACATCTTAGCATCTGACTTATCCTCTAATGTAGCTGTGTTGTCCTTTGCTTGGAAAATGTCTTCTTTTCTGAAAAGTCTCATTCCTAAAAACTGCAATATTTTTTCCATATGGACAACAGCATCATTACTGGAATTGGATGCAATTTTCATAGCACTTTTTGCAAAATCGTTCATTTTGATTTCTGCTCCTTGGTGGTGTTGTGAATATCTTGTAGACTGGTGTATGGGACAGATGGTTGAAGCCTTTTGATTAAAAAATATTCTCAACTTTGTGGCAGATGGGAAAGTATTCCTTAGCATCTTAGCCACCCGTTTCCATAAACTTCTTTCAGGGGCATCTTCAAAAGCGTTCCCTGGAAATCCATCTGTGGTTTGAACTGAATAATGGTCACTAGTCCAGTAAGTGGGTTTTTCCTTCAACTGCTTGATCAGTTTTGTGACGGTTTTTCTTTTAAAATAGAATACACCAATTATAAGACAAGTTTTTGAAGTAATACCTTGTTTAGATGAATGTATCTTCCCTCTTAGCAAGCTCCTTGTAATCTGTACAGAAAATATGTAAATATAGCGAGAGTTGGAATCTTTTCTCAATGGAATTAGTGCAGCATTGTGGAAAAACTTAAGTAAACACAAAACAAAAGTGAATTCCAGTCTCTTGTTAATAGATGGCTTGTAAGTACTGGGATTCTTAGTATTATTAGGATAATATAATATAGCATACATTATATCAAAACCAACTTTAAAATGAATAAATGTTTTCAATCTGCATTTCAGATACATTTTGAAATTGCAGACCTCAACAGACAAAGTGCTAAATGTCGAATGTTCCTAATTATTGTTCTCTCAAACAAAAAAACTTTAAAAATGTAACAAAAAATGAAAATATTTAATCTCCTAATTGTAGAAAAGCTATTCAAATAAATATAATGCTAAATTGCTATTTTAAATAATGAAGTATTGTAAAACATTATACCTTACCTTTGGTGGTAAAACTGCAGTCTTTATGTTCTCTTTATGATGTCTTCTGTAAACCCAAGTGCATGGCATATGATTGATCCTGCGCACTTCTGCAATGTAGACACACTTTACTATAAAGCATCTGCACATGTAGCCATGTTTTTTAAGAGCAGACTGAAGTCGAGCCCAATCATGGCACAGTATTTCTTGACATGGAGTCCTAAATGTTTTCTGCAGTTGTAAAGGCATAGGAACTACAGTAAGCAGAGCCAAAAGCAACCACCATAACTTCATCACTCCATAGGCTCCAGCAACATTTCATTTCATACTGCTTCAGACTGTTAAACAGGACGGTCACATCATTTCCTTATCACTATTTAATTTGAGTCTCTGAGTTTTACTACATACATATGATAAGACACAAGATGTTCACTGCAGCTGCAACTGGTGACTGTAAAGATACCCGTACCATCACCTTCCTAACCCTTTAAAGGAATTACAGTCCCAGCTTATTTTAATGTGGACATTTATTGTAGGCCATGCAAACTAAGCACAGAACTACCAAGCACAATTACTGAGACACACACACACAAAAATGAATCCTAACTAATTCACTTTTTATTTATAATTTTATGAAGAGTATCATTATCAACATAACTAATGCTGTGAAAATAACCTTCAATCATTATATTAAAGTCATCATGAAATGGCAATTAGCCATACACCGATTACATACTTGCCCACCGTGGCACCGCCCCAGTTGTCATTTTGCTTTTTTACAGAAATAAAAACCATTTAGTTCAGTTGGACATCGGATGCTACAGTTCTAAACTGAAAGCGTGACAAGAGACTGACAATACAATGGTGGGGGTATTTGTTGTGCAACGATTAATCACAATTAAACCACACACGATTTGGCAAAGGCTGGAGATTATTTAATGTGCAGCTTGTCAGAGCTGTACGGCTCTGTGATCAGTAGTAAATGCTTTTCCATCTGAAAGCCAGAGGGCGCTCTCGTGCAAAAACTCCAAATATGTCCTGCCGCAGAAGATAACACACGTCATTCCAGGAAATCCCTATGGGCATTATACTATCGCTGTAGCTGAATAAACAGAACATTGAAACGCTTTGATTGATTAAACATGACTAATAAACACCATCATCTCACAGAAGGATTGTCAGCTGACATTATGAAGTGAGTTTGGAGTAAAAACATCTTATTAAATGTTGTCATTTTGTTGGTCAAGATGTTAATAAATGCTTCTCATGTCTGGAAAGATGTTTGACGCGTTTTGCTTTTTCAAATGCACATTATAAGCGACTATATAACTCGCAGTGCTTTCAGATGGATTAGCATTTGGAGCTATAGTTCATTGACAAAAAAAAAATATATATATATATATTTGCAGCCTTTGCGCACTAAAAACAATTTCAATGTTATTTTTTTTAACCGTGCGATTAATCGTGCAGCCCTATTAACAAGTATCTTATCTTGTAAAATGTGCGAATTTGAAAGCAAAAGTAAAAAAGAGGATTCAAGTGATTTCAATATTCTGCATATTGATAGCGGCTCCATGATGCCCGCAAACTATAGGCCTATACGCAGAATACGCGTAATCACGAAAGTGAAAAGCGAGCACTTCGTTATTGGTATATAGCTCACCGTGATATCCCTAATCATGACTCATTTCAATTTTGTAATGTTTTTTTTTTTTTCTTTAGAATAACTTGACAAATAATTAATTCAACCATTTTTAGGCAAGGATTAAGTCAACTTCAGTGATGAATCAATGTATTATTTAGAGAATGTATTTATTTAGAGGAATGTTTATTCCCCTTCTGTTTTATAAAGCAGGAACTCATCCATGTAGCAGAACACATAAAGTCACCAATACTGGTGACTTTCACGTGAGCAGCGCGATGCATGCATGCGGTGCTGACACAGGAGCGAACAGCGGCGAACCCGGAAGCGCCGCACTGTGTTTACTTTGTGAACAGTAGGAGACTGACAGGGAAGAGAAGAAATTGTTGAATAAATTTATTTTTATTTTGATTTGAAAACAAAAAGTATTCTCATCACTTAATAACATTAAGGTTTAACCACTGTAGTCACATGGACTATTTTAACAATGTCTTTACTACCTTTCTGGGCCTTGAAAGTGGTAATTTCAGTCTATAGGGAGGTCAGAAAGCTCTCAGATTTGTGTTCTGAAGATGAACAAATGTCATCTGGGTTTGGAACGACATGAGGTTGAGTAATTGACATGAATTTCATTTCAGGGTGAGCTAACCCTTTAAGTTTCTTTTTTTCTTTCCACATTTGCAAATGTGGAAACTTTTTAAAGTTTTTATCTTTTATAAACCTTATTTATCCTTTAAGCAAGAAAAGCTATTTTCTGGGGGGGGGGGGAAATTCAGGGTAGGAAAATCTTACACAATGTTGCTTCAAGTAAATTTATTGGGTTTTTTTTAAGGATATTGTGTGTATATATTTACAAACAGGGTAAAAAAAAGATTAAGAACATGATTTTTGACGTTATTAGATGGCTATGATATAAATGATTGGGCCCCTCTGACTTTTCAAAAGAATAATTTGCTATAAATAAATAAATACATATATGAACAGCACAATAAAGTCATCTGAATTCATCAAGTTTCCTTTTGGTAAAATTGTCCATAACATTTTTGGCCTCTGATAGATGATGTATGATATGATGTCTCTGGATACAAATCTCTGTGCTTTTTCATACATGTTATTTATTTCATACTGCAGGTCTAAAGTGGTTCATTGTACGTTTAATCTTGCCATTGAAATAGTAAAAATGATCATTCTCCTCGTCACTGACTTCAACACCGTTTTGTGGCTTTTGTGTGGTATATTTTCTGTGATTAATGATTTCATATAGTTGAAGAGGGCTCTGAGAATGGTGGTCCGACCTGGCATTGCGTGGTTTGCTAGTGACAGACAAATTCAAGAGCGGTGAAGGGGTGGTGTAGTTTACTTTGCCTAACATCATCTTTTCAAGGCATCTCTTCAAACCGGTGCTAGTACGATGAATGAGTGCAGAGCACAGGTCTGTAATCATATCTGTTGTTAGGGGGGGTTTGGTGTTTTTTGTATTTTGGGTAAAGTCATGTTTTGCTTCCTTGATTTGCATTGGTGTTGCCGTCACACATGGCATCGCAGTGTCTTGGTAGTCCTCTATCTTTTCCGCTTCAGAAAAGCTGTGTGGAATTTTCTCTAAGCTGTTCAGGTTTAAAGGTCCTGTGTTTTGATGATTTAAGAGGGTTTGCATGGGTTTGGCCAAAAAGACTCCAGAAAGGATCTCGACCAGTTGCTTCACCTTCAGCCATTTCCACTTACATTTCTCCTGAATTTTTTGGACAACTGCTCCTTCAAAACTAAGCCCCTTTGCATTTGTGTGGCGGTACGCGATCCAGCGAATGTAGACTGTGTTCTGCCAGTTCCCCACTGGCATGTATTTTGCACTGGGATCAAACACACCACTTAAAATATATGTGGTTGATGGGGATGTTCTTGAGGTGACTTGAGGTGGGAGTGAGTACACCTTTCCTCCGAGCAGATCATCAACAACCTGTCAACAACAATGGCAGAAATAAGAAGTGTGAAACAACTAGACAGACCTTCTCCTCACTAACAAGTTTTCTTTTTGTGCTCTATTGCACATGCGCGTGTGTGTGTTTAACAAGGATTGTACTTAACAAGGACTGTATTATTAAATTAATAATTCATTCATTATGAAATATTCAGTGAGCACGGATATGAAAGGTTTTTTTGTTCACTTGATCCTGCTTTGAATTCCACTTTAAATATGCAAATTGGATTTTTTTTACACTAAAAAAAATATTTTCACAATTTATCATTTTCTTTTGTCAAATCAACTTAGATCATTAAAGTTGTTCAGATAACATAATATCTTGAGTTTTTGTTGATTAAACCAATCGCCTTCATTGCATTAACTCAAATTTTAAACAAAATTAAAATTTAGCCAAATCTTGCTTGTATGGAATAAGAAAGGAGTTGTAAATTCATGAAAGTGAATTAATGATTTTAAACATATGAAATGTGTAATTTGACATAACTGCAGAATTTTTTTTATTTAAGACTTTTTATTATTATTATTATTATTATTATTATTATTATTATTCATTAGAGTTAGGATAAAAGAGAGGAAAAGAGAGGATAAAAACAAGACCTTACCGATGGTGATATATACCAAGTCTTGATATTCCTCAAGAGATCCTGCTCTGACAAATCAGAGAACCCTATATGGTCTATTTTATATGCCCAAACAAATGGCACATGTTTTAAGGTTGGAAAAATAGCAATGGAAATACATTTTTCTTCATGGCATCTACAACAAAAGTCCACAGAAGCTTTTTTAAGAAGCAGTCGAAGAGGAACCCATCCCTTGTAAAAGTTTCCTTCACAATGGCTCCACTTTTCGTTGTGGTGATCTGGCTGAAATATCGCACCCCACACATACAAGCACATTGAGGTGAAGCCGAGGAGCCTTTGTAGCCTCTTCATGGCTCTTTCTCAGCAGCTGTGTGGAAGCAGTTGAGCTTATGCGACAAGCTTTTATCTTTGTTTGATATCTGGCACTCGTGTCCTTGTGTGCTGCCATAGGATACTAGTCTTCTTAAAACTCTTTGACAAGAGAAACCTAATAATATATATATATATATATATATATATATATATATATATATATATATATAAACTATAATTAAACGAACAAAGCACTAGTGACATCAATTATGGCTCAACAGTAATGCTTTGCCTCAACTAGTAGATCATGTTACAAGTAATGATATGGTCATGGGTTATATTCCTGAAAAATGCACCAACTGATACAATGTATATCTTAAATGATCTGTAGGTCAGTTCTAAAATATGCAATCAGACACTTTCAATGGAAGCCCAAAGTCTAACAGGACTGCTATTTATCCCTTCAAAATGAAAGGTCTTTCCGAGCAAGTGACAGAATGAAGTGTGCATTGACATTTGCATGTCATCATTATGAATGTGTGCAGATGATCGGTATTCAAAGGCTTGCAGAGCTCTGACACACTTGATATCTGACCTGAACCCAGCAAAGAAAGCACACCTGATACTCTGCACCCGCGGAGGTAGGAATGATGTTATTCTGCTAGTTTTGGAGCGTACATATATAGACCAAATACATTTAGTCTTTTTAATTTTCTTCACACTTGTGCTAACAGAAAAATACAAACATTTGAATTGTTAGTGACCCTAAAGAGAACGAAAATTATGTTTGATTAAAATTTGATTCAGAGCCACAGCTTTTCATAATGACCATATGATTACCGCATTTGATCAGAGAGGTATTGCTGTCTTTCAGTTTGTGACCAAAGAGCACAAAAGAAAACGTAATATTAAAGGTACCCTTTGCTTTGCAATCAAAGTCAAATATTACTTATAACAGAGAGGAAAGTGGGTAGTGTGAGGACAAATAACAAAGAGAAACTGATGGAAATAATCAAAGCATACACTTCAGTTATAGCCTGGAAGATCTCAAAGAATGGAAGCCAATCTATCTCACAGATGGAGGTCAGACCCTCATCAGAAGTGGTCACAGATGGGGTCCTTCCCATGACATCCTTGTTTTCACTCCACCACTGTGATGGTTCCGTAACATAAAGTCTAAAGTCACTGTTGAGTCAGCAGTGACTTTTAGGTCTTATATAATTGCTATTATATCATGTTTTTAGAAGCTCAACTTCTAAATATGATCATATAAAACTATCATGCTTGCTTTCATGATTATGAAGACAATGTTTCACTCAGTAGCGGCTCCTGGCCATAAATTTAGGTAGGGCAGATTCTAGGTTTATCATTTCTTAATGATAAACATTTCGTAAACTTTATATACTAATTGCTGAACACATCAGACACAATTGTAGCAGAATTCTAATGTCCTTGCGTTATTCAGCCTGAGGGTGGCGCTCTAATGGTGATTACAGACTTTACCACACATGACAAACGCATAGAATGCCATCTTAGAATTGCATTAATGTAGTATTTATTACTTCCGAATGTTGTTTTAGAATATTGTAAGTGTAGGAATTCCAGTAAGGAAAAAAAAAATCAAGTCTATTCTCAAACAAGCATGAAACAAACACAACAGACTAAGTTATTGTATACACAAAAGCTATTAACATGTGCACGTATAATTAAAGGGTTTATACTCTCATTAATTTGATACACTACTCCACATAGGAAGAACAGACACTGACCTGATGCAAACACACATCTGAAGCGGACTGATATCGTCCTGAAATGGAGTGAGGTTCACGGGGTTTACCTAAAGTAAAATTAAGCGGGGAATATGCCCCAAATGAGAGTGCGCTGCAGTTCCATTTTTCACCACAGATTTACATTGGAAACTTGTGGGGCGCTGTAGAGCTAGATAGGGCGAGACCGTCTGCCCCACTTAGTATCATGAATACATGCCTGCCGAAAGCCATGCGCTACATTTTAATATACCCTGCTCACTTTACGACTTAAAATAGTCTAGAAAATCCGAAAAATATATGTTGCAGAAGGCTGACCACATTTATAATTTATTATTAATTCAGTGTATATAGAGGTATGTTTGGATTAATATTTTGGTGGGGCTCTGCACTTACAGACGAGCCGTAGCTGGTCACTAATGAGGGGTCACAAAAACTAAACGAAATAATTGTATTGTTTCGGTACTTAAGTCAGTCAAATATTCAAATGTGTTTGTTTATTATGTGCTGCTAGAGTTATGCAAAATTAATAATTGAATGAGTTGGAATTCAAATAAGTATTTATCTATCTATCTATTGTACATTCCATTCATTCATCTACCATTCTGTCTATTTATCTTTGTCTGTTAGGCCTATAAACCTAAACTCTTGACAAACTTTGCTTTTGTAGTTAAAAAAATATATATACAGGTTTACTCACATATTTACTTTAATTCTACTTCTTGCATTCAAATTTGAATCTCTATCCTGCATACTGTTTGCCACCTCAAATTCAAGAACTGAATTGGAATTTAAAAGGCATTCTTAGTTCAATTCTGAAATCCTGATTGACTTGCACTGTACTGCTGATGCTGTTATATTTTATGTTTGCATTATACATTTGTATTCTACTATCATTAGGCATATTGGAGAAAATGGGCAACAAAAACACTAAAATGAAAGTGTTAAACAGGAGCAGCAGGAATGTGCGAGCCTTTATAAGCAAAGAGAAGCTGGATGTTGAAGCCTTCATTACAAAATACACCGGCCAAGATGCGGACTTCCTGGACATCCTGCTTCCAAATTCTATAATGAAGTTCTGCTTTCGACTTGACGTCCCAAGCTACCGTATCCTAGTTTCTGAAAACGGTGAGCTTCCTTGGGAAGAGAACCAGTATATTTCACTGTTTATTGAGGATGAGGATGATAAGGAAGTCTGTATTAAGCATATCTGTCTCTGCATGCCTTTACCTTCTGTAACATCTGTTTTAATATATGATATATGATCAGTTACAGACTATGTCTGTTTATCAATGCCTACAGAATGTGACATATGTCCTCCTTTGTTGTATTCCGCCATTTTGTTTTCTTGGGTAAATGCATCTGTATTTGTTCCTTTTCAAAATGAGTAAATAAATATATCTGAACAATGTAGATCTTTGTGTTTTGAAAGCAGAAAGAACATTTCATGACCATGAAAACACGCCATGAGACTTTTGGCAGACTCAGTTTTGTGGTTTGAGAAGATGGAAATCTCTCTAATTTGATAAGTGAGTAAATGGCCAGTGGTATTTGAATGAAGCAAGCACACTGTCATTCCCTTACATGAGTCATTTCATGAAAATGTGAGTACAGTAAGTGACTGGCAGATGAAGGTAAAACATTGTACTTTCATTATAACCTAAATTACGGTCATCTCCATCTGAATTCGTAAGGTCAGTTCATGGATAATGCCAGTCATTTTAGTTCATGTCCCCTGTCCAGCGTGAAGAAAACGTGCCATTTAGATAAAGGTTGAGTAAGATAAGCAACTCTTACTGGCATTTTAAAACACATATCATGTCATATTTGCATTCTATCTGCTCTCACGATAGCTTGTGTGAAAGAACATCCAGCGTGACAAAAATTCTGAAGACACGCTTCATCACAGAGTGACACTACAGCCTTTGTGGTGCTCACATGTTAATATGACACAGCAAAAAAGGAAATTTGCAATATGTAACATCAGTGGTAGTGGTATTTGCCATTTACTAGCATAGCTGGGGGTTAGTACCTGAAACAATGGTAAAAGTCAAATTCATTGTGGGTGCAAGAAAGCCTGGGTTATATAGGTCTAAGCTCCAGAAATCAGATAAGCCTGTATAAAATGGTTCATATAACATTTTCTTTCCTCAAATAATATATTACAAAGGCTTAACACCCATTGAAGCTCCAGCCACTCCACTATAGTTATGTAGACACTTGATACAAACAGAACTATTCAAATTTTTTTTTTTTTAGCTGTCTAGGAGAATGAGTTAATAGCATGACCATGACTTGCATAACATCTCTCCAAAATATGGGGTTGGACTCATAAAAGAAAGTCACAAAGAGAAACAGAGGAGAAAATGTCAGTTGAATGCCTGGAACAAAAAAGCAAGGTAAGACTACAGGATATTTCATTTATGTGACTGTGTAAGCTAACATTTCAAGAAATTCTATGCTTGATCTTTTGTAACTTCAGAATTGAAGTATAAGCTTTTACAGACTTTTATAGACATTTCTGTTATTGGCTGAGGAATAATAAAACTGTTAAAGGTGATTGCCTTAAAGATCTATCAAAAGAATAAAGCTCTGAAATCATTTTATCCATCTGCTTTACACACAGATGCGTTTGCCTGTGTCCTTCTATGTGGTGAGCGTGTGGCTCGGGTTTTTGTGTGTGATATTTGTGTGTTTGTGGAGTGGGACCTGGAGAGGAGGATTTGCTTGGGACGGTTCTTTTCTGCAGTTTAACTGGCACCCGGTCTTAATGGTGACGAGTCTCGTGGTGCTATATGGAAATGGTGAGAAGAAACCACTCTCTTTCTGTCTCACATGTAAACACTTTTTCTATTGCTTTCTTGTTTTGAAATGGCAGACCTCTTTCCTTTTCATGTTTATGGTCTTGCTCCATCACAGACAGTCCCATAAATCATAAGTAATTCTGTTTAACATCACATTTGTTTCTCTAAGATGGCAGTGAGATTAAATGGAAAGTAAATCGAGATTTAATCTGAAGTTTTTTACCCAAAAAGAAAAATTCTGTCATCATTTGTTTTTACAACTTACATGATATTTTAAACCTGTATGACTTTCTTTCTTGTGGAACACAAAATGTGATCTGTCACACGCGTCTGACAAAATCAAGTGTGTCAGTAATATTTTCTATCAAATTTAATGACAAACTGTTAGGTAAATGCGTAATGATATAACAAGCATTTAATTATACAAAAACATCTGTGCTTGTCTCTAATGGACAGTCTTCCATGCTGCGTATGCCGTAGTTAATCAATATGAATAGTGAGTGATAAAAGCTGTTTGTTTGTGAAGCATTGATGGGGAGATGAGGGAGGATATTTAATAACCATTTAGTTTTAGTAGTGAAAATATGTTTTGAAACTCACATAGGAGAAAGGTCAACAATCATAAAAGAAAAAACTATGAAGGTACCAGTTTTAGATGGTAATACTGTTACTTTAATATGCCATGAGACTGATTACAACTTTCATATTCCATAGTATTTTTTTTAGCGTTCAAAAGTTCGTTAGAAGTTTAAACAGTGATTAATAATACAGTAAATATTGTGAAATATTATTACAATTTTCTATTTGAACCCTTCATGCATCAAACCACCAATGTTGGGGAAAGTTACTTTTAAAAGTAGGCTAATGCATCACAATATGGCGTTGCTCCCTAAAAAAGTAACTAATTAGATACTTTTTATAGAAAGTAATGTGTTGCATTACTTTTTCTCATCAGGGCTGGCCTCTGTAAATGTAAAGGCCCTTTCACATCAAAAGTGAAATGAATAGGCTGCGTTCACACCAGACGCGACTTGCGCGAATAAATCGCGCTATTCGCGCGTAGTTGGACGCTTAAACATTTTGAGTTTACTCGCTTCATTCGCGCGTGACATTCGCTTCCTTCGCGCAAATTCGCGTCATGAGAGGGGCTCTCCCGCTCCTTTATGTGTCCCAGACTCTCCCACTGCTTTCTGCACACTTCCTCTGAATAAACACAACTTGTCAGTGGGGAAATAATTGTAAATTACAGCGAATAAGTTCAATTGGTCGTCTTTAGTTGGCTTGTAGTCTTAATATGTATATAGTATATATATAGCTCAAATTGAGTAAAGACCGTTTTTTACAACTTATCAGATTGTCCGACCTCCTCACTCACTTTCTTTCAAACACGATCCTTTTTATTTCTGTTTCAATAAATGTATGAAGATGTATAGCGACGATGGTTTTGTCCTCCATTGTTGTTTCGAATTTCTGCTGATTGGTTAACGCGGCGCGGAAATTCGCCAAAGTTCAGATTTTTCAACTTGCGCGATTCGCGCGAATCGCGTCATTCGCGCCGCAGGATGTCAATTCGCGTCTTTGCATTGACTTAAAGGTCCCGTTCTTCGTGATCCCATGTTTCAAACTTTAGTTAGTGTGTAATGTTGTTGTTAGAGTATAAATAAAATCTGTAACATTTTAAAGCTCAAAGTTCAATGCCAAGCGAGATATTTTATTTAACAGAAGTCGCCTACATCGAACGGCCAGTTTGGACTACATCCCTCTACTTCCTTCTTTAATGACGTCACTAAAACAGTTTTTTGACTAACCTCCGCCCACAGGAATACACAAGAGTTGCGTTTGTAGAGTGTGTTTGTCGCCATGTTGTCGAAACGCTGTTATTTTCATCCCACAGTCCAATCACCGGGTCTGATTCCGGCTCAAATTGATAGGGTAAAATTAAAGACATGTTTACAATAACACTGAGCGCATGCATCTCCACGTTATGGTAAAAGGCGTGACCTTTCCGGGCAAGGAGCGCTAAGCTGCTGTCGAATCACAACACAGGAACCGCTGGCACAATCAGAACTCGTTACGTATTTCTGAAGGAGGGACTTCATAGAACAAGGAAGTCATCAGCCCGTTTTTATGACAGTGGAAACAGCAGTATACAGATAAGTAAATTATGTGAAAAATACTGTGTTTTTTTTTACACGCGAAACATGAACACATGTTATATTGCACACTATAAACACAATCAAAGCTTCAAAAAAACACGAAAAACGGGACCTTTAACATGTAAATCACTCGCGCTTACCGCTTCATTCGCGTCCGGTGTGAACGCACCATGATGCACATTCATGCCTGTACAGTAGAGGGCGCAGCTCAACAAACAAGCCTTTCAGTTGTGCTGCCATTCTGGAATACAGAATAATAGGATGCAGGAGAAGTACTAAATGAGTAAATGTGTGTTCACATTTAGTCTAGAACTAGTCAAGAATAACCATCATGTTTACACACAAAACACCTCTGCACTTACTCCCGATTTCTCTTAACATGGACAGGAGAGCTGTCAGTCAATAAATGGGAAAACAAAGTAACATGCGTTAATTATTTAAATAAGTAACAGATATTTTGTTGTAAATTCAAAAGTAATGTGTTACTTTACTAGTTACTTGAAAAAAGTAATCTGATTACGTAACTCGTGTTACTTGTAATGTGTAACTCCGAACACTGATAACCACAGTCAGGATTTTTTCCCCTATATATTTTAATTACTCTTAAGGTATGAAAAACAAGATTTGAACTTTTTTTTTTACACATATTTTACAAAGAGATTTTCAGATGTCCACTTGAGTGGACAGTATGCGTTTATGTTTTTAACTGAAGAGATACTGTATTAAACATAATACAGTAATAACGCAGCAAAGCGGTTAACAATCCAATGAATAAAATGATATAAGATCATGTGAAAACTGTAAAATATATACAAAAAATATATATAATACAGCTTAAATTATTGCAAACACAGTTGAGTTTGTTCCCGTTTGACCAGCAGACAGAGAAGAACTTCATACAAGTAGATGTTTTCAGACTGTGGAAAACTGTGGAAAAACTTGTGATCAGGTTTTGACATAACTGCAAATTACAATCTAATAACACAAATACAGCTAAAAAAGTCACTGCAGATCAAGTATTTTGAAAAACAACAGTAAAATAATTATAATTATAGCTGAAATATAGCTAGTGATAGCCTACTTGGTGACCAATTTAGTGGAAAGATGCTAATCAGGATTAATCAGATTCCTCCCAATCTAAAAATCAACACTTGGAAAATTTAACAATGATATGACTCCTTAGATGTTACTTAATGTTACATTTTTTTTTTTTTTTTTTACCTGCAAGAGTCTCCAAGGAAAGAAGGAATGGAAAAATATTCCGGAGCATCTTGGTATTCTGACTGGCTGTCAGCCATCTTGGTTTGGAGGGGGAAAAAAATTCACATACAAAGGCTTGCCACTTGGTGGCAGTGTATAGGATGATGCACTAGAGTCCATTGTAGTGGATGATGTGCAACTATGCCATCAAAACCCATGCATTCACAATAAAATGGCTTTTTAATAGCTGTCCACCGAAATGACCTCGATGCGTGAAAGGTTTAATATATTTTAAAATGCAAATAATTCCTGTGATGGCAAAGACTCCAGTCTTCAGTGTCACATGATCCTTCAGAAATCATTCCATGTTATGCCGCTTAATTTTTTATTTATTTGTGGAATTTTTTTTTCAAGATTCTTTGATGAATAGAAACTTCAAAAGAACAGAATTGATTTGAAATAGAGTTATTGTATAACATTATATAAGTGTTCAATTTTAAGTGTCATTGATGAATAAAAGCATTAATTCTTTAAAAAACATATTACTGACCCAAAACTTTTAAATGGTGGTGTACATGGTATATTCGACAGAAAATACTTCCAGGGATGTTACCATGGTTCCATGTATAAAAATAAATAAATAACATGGTATACCATGTCCAAAAACACTAACTGTACGCATTCAGATACATTTTTCTCTTTTTCTCTCCGTCTTTCTCTCTGTGTCTGTCTCTCTCTCTCTCTTAGCCATAGTCCTGTACCGTGTTCCTCTCACCTGGAGCAGGTGGTGGTGTAAGGTGGCCCATGCAGGGCTGTTGTTCGTGGCCGGGGTGTTGTCTGTGGTAGGCGTGTGTGCTGCCTTTGATTTTCACAGTGCCAACAACATCCCTCATTTGTATTCATTGCACAGCTGGACTGGGATCTCCACAGTGGCCCTATTCACTTTGCAGGTATACCACATGGGCTAGCCTGATGATTGACATGTCACAGTATTATCACTGCTTCTGCACTACTCCATCAAATTTCAATAGAATGATGCTTGACATTGTCTCCTGTGCCTTTCTCCTCTGACTGAATAGTGGTTTGGGGGTCTTTGTGCATTCTTGTTGCCCTGGACCCCTTTGGCTTTTAGAGCCCGTCTGAAACCTCTCCACATCTGGATGGGCATGGCCATCTTCATCCTGAGTCTCATCACCAGCCTGTCTGGAATCAATGAGAAACTACTGCTGACGCTGTGAGTGACAATCCTACAATCACATCTATGTAGCTACAAGAAATCGCTGCAATTTATCTAATTCACATAAATAATACGTTTTCTCTCTAAATTAGCTGTAGGAAGCTCTTATTATGGTGAAACCACCTCTAATCTCTGAGTGTTTTGTTGACAGCTGAGTTGTTTGTAGCTGTTTCAATGTTCCCAACCAATGTCTCAACAGAAACGGGAGAAATGGAAGCAATACAGAACCATATTCCTCGCTGCCTGCTGAAGCTCTGTTTGCAAACTCATTAGGTATTTTAGTAGTTATTTTTGGATTGGTAGTGCTGAAAATTCTGACCAATCAGAAATGGAAGAATCCAGAGTTTGAGAATGAAACTGACAGGGTGAGTATGATGACATTTAATTTAAGATGCCAAAATTGAATTATAAGAATAAACACTACCGTTTCAAAGTCTTTGGTATTAAGTTTTTTTTTTTTTTTTTTTTTTTTTTTTAAGAAATTAATAATTTTATACACTGAATGCAATGAATTGATCAAAAGTGACAGTAAAGACAGATGTATATTTCAAATAAATGCTGTTCTTTTGAACTTTTCATTTATCAAAGAATGAAAGAATCATGGAAAAAGTATCATGGTTTCATTGATAATAATAATAAATGTTTCTTGAGCACCAAAGCATATTAGAATGATTTCTGAAGGATCATGTGACAATGGAGTAATGATGCTGAAAATTCAGCTTTGCCATCACAGGTATAGATTATGGTTTAAAATATAGCCTATATAAATATAGAAAACAGTTTTAAATTAATAATATTTAACATTTTACTGCTTTACTTTATTTTTGATCAAATATAAATGCAGCCTTTTTGAGAATAAGAGACATAAAATATTTTTAAAATCTTATCGACTGCAAACATTTCCACGGTAGTGTGTGTATGTGTGTGTGTGTATATATATATATATATATATATATATATATATATATATATATATATATATGTATATGTACATTTGTAACATTAAAAACTTAAGTGCTGAACAGAGAGGCAATGGCTGAATTTGTTTTTAATTTCATTTGTAGCCTTTGCTGACAGAAGATGCCAGATGAAGACTGGAGTAAACAAGATAAAGGAAGAAACGTTTCACGTTTTGATTACTCTGTGGCAGCTGTTTGGTTTTATGCCTTGTCCATCTACACATTCAAAACATCTGAAAGTCAGTTGATTGACATGTAACCGTGTGACCTCTTGTGGTTAGCAAGAAAATTGCAAGAAAAAAAATCAATAAATGTACTATATATTGCGTCTTTAACATTACAATTTTATCTGTTTGTTTTAGTTTTTTGAATTGTAGTTGTAAAGTTGTTATAATTGTAAAATTGTAGTCCTTGAGAAAAGTGGAGATGCCGGGGATTGAACCCGGGGCCTCATACATGCAAAGCATGCGCTCTACCACTGAGCTACATCCCCTTATGAATCTACAGAGTGTACATTCCTATGAGAGCTTTGTAGAAATGCATTCATGACATTATATTTGTTTTTTTAATTACTTACAAAATGTGAAATTACAACTTTGGAAAAACATTTTCTCTTATACGTTAGCTAAATTCTTAAAAACCTCCGTAGCCTTCTTCTAATAATTCGTTAAAATAAAATTAATGAATTCTGAATTTTATGAAACAGTACAGGAGTGCAGTAATTTAGATAAAATATTTAAAGTGTCTGGCTGCCTTAAATATTTGAAGATATTTAATATGGTGGATTTTTCATCTAATACCAGTGTACGTGCAGCCTTCGTTGTGGTGGCTCTTGCTCATCGATTACGGTGCTGATTGGTTTAAAATTTCACCCAAGCTGATGGTGGCCAATGAAATTACTCTACGTTGAGCTCTAATAATGACATCTCGTCATTTCGTTCATCGGTGCTAGTGCTGGAAACTCGCAGGTGAATGTGTGTACACGCAGATGACGAACCACACACAAGCGCTCTGAAATGGGATGTTTCATAGGCTAAGGACTACGACAAACGCCGGGCGGACAGCTGAATTTGAAGCGGAATTTTATATCATATCACAGGCATGTCCGCTTTTGTGGTGAGTGAAAGTTTAAACGTAAAATGCTATGAGTTTTATGTTAGCTTGCTAAAGTTGTTAGCTTGATTAAGTGTACAAAAGCTGCACGCAGCTTTTAACTTTCTGGACAAATATGATTCAGTACAGTAGTCAAGATTTGCATTATCAACCTGGTATGGTTTTATAACTACCCATTGAAATATATGTAAATACAGGCCTAATGAAATATGTAAATAGAACTGTTAGTGATGCATTAGGCCCATTTAAGCATGTGTATTTCATCTACAACATGTACATGAATAAGAGCATTTTGCAAACAAGACCTTTTTGGAGTACCTGAGGTCGTGGTTGTAATAATTTCTCATATTGTTGACAAACTTGCAGTTTATGGCACGGGCCAAGTTTCATTGGATTTCGGCGGCAATGCTTATGATTACCACAAGGGGCTCTTAAAGAAATTAATATTAAAACAATATCTCAATTTGTGAAACATCTGCAATTCACTTGTATGAGTCAATAAATACAGTTTGCATGTTGATTCAGTTTAAATTATGTGTGAAATACAGCAGGTCAAAGATTTCAGTAACCTCAAATGTGACCCTGGACCACAAAACCAGTCATGAGGGTCAATTTTGTGAAATTGAGATTTATACATTGTCTGAAAGCTGAATAAATAATCTTTCCATTGATGTTTGGTTTGTTAGGACAGGACAATATTTGGACGAGATGCAACTATTTGAAAAATTGGAATCTGAGGGTGCAAAAAAATCAAAATATTCAGAAAATTGCATTTAAAGTTGTCCAAATGAAGTCCACATGAAGCAATGCATTTTACTTACAAAAATAATTTTTTATATAGTTACGGTAGGAAATTTACTAAATATCTTCATGGAACATGATCTTTACTTAATATCCTAATGATTTTTGGCATAAAAGAAAAATCGATAATTTTGGCCCATACAATGTATTGTTGACTATTGCTACAAATGTACCTGTGCGACTTATGACTGGTTTTGTAGTCCGGGTCACAAATATGTTTTCAGATTTGGTGCCCTTGCTGTAAATCTGCAGCCGTTCACATCAGACCAAAATTTTTTAAATTTGAATAAAAATGAAAACTAAACTGCGAAATTTTATGCACAAAATGAGCTCATTTCAAATTTGATGCCTGTTACAGGGACGAGGGCATGTTTACCATGGTGTAGCATCGCCTCTTCTTTTCAAAAGACGTCTGGGAATCGAGGTTATGAGTTTCTGGAGTTTTGGAATTTGGTCCCATTCTTACCTGATATAGGTTTCCAGCTGCTGAAGAGTTTGTCGTCTTTCGTTTAATGATGCACCAAATGTTCTCTATAGGTGAAAGATCTGGACTGCAGGCAGGCCAATTCAGCACCTGGACTCTTCTACAACGAAGCCATGCTGTTGTAATAGCTGCAGTATGTGCTTTTGCATTGTCCTGCTGAAATACACAAGGCCTTCCCTGAAATAGACGTTGTCTGGAGGGGAGCATATGTTGCTCTAATCCTTTATATACCTTTCAGCATTCATAGTGCCTTCCAAAAAATGCAAGCTGCACATACCATATGCATTTTTGCAACCCCATACCATCAGTGATGCTGGCTTTTGAACTGAACGTTGATAAACACGCTGGAAGGTCTCCCTCCTCTTTAGCCCGGAGGACACAGTGTCCAAGATTTCTAACAAGAATGTCAAATTTGGACTCGTCTGACCATAGAACACTTTTCCACTTTAAAACAGTCCATTTTAAATGAGCCTTGGCCCACAGGACATGACGGCGCTTCTGGACCATGTTCACATATGGCTTCCTTTTTGAATGATAGAGCTTTAGTTGGCATCTGCAGATGGCACGGTGGATTGTTTTTACCGACAGTGCTTTCTGGAAGTATTCCTGTGCCCATTTAGTAATGTCATTCACACAATCATGCCGATGAGTGATGCAGTGTTGTCTGAGGGCCCGAAGACCACGGGCATCCAAAAAGGTCTTTGGCCTTGTCCCTTACGCACAGAGATTTCTCCAGTTTCTCTGAATCTTTTGATGATGTTATGCACTGTAGATGATGAGATTTTACAAAGCCTTTGCAATTTGACATTGAGGAACATTGAGAAACATTGATATTTGGCTGTCCCAGATGAAAGTTTGCCATCGTTAAACAATCGTGGCGATTTCTGGGATCATGGCTCTTAATCGGTGGTCCTACAGTGAAAGAGGTTCAAAGTAGGGCTGAAACGATTAGTCGACATTATCGACAACGTCGACAATAAAAAATTGTCGACAAATATTTTTGTTGTCGAATAGTCTCTTGATCTTATATTACCTATTTGAAGGGCCTGCAATAACGCGGTGTAACCAGTGGGGCGCTGTAGCACAATACTGTAATGCAGCCCTCCCGGATCAGATCCAATAAAAGAAGTCAGCGGTTTGGAGTACATAGTGCAAACGAAGTCGAACCCGTGAAATGTGGGAGATTAACATAGCATAAACATAACAAACATAACGTTTAGCATAACTACAGAATACTGTCATGCAGGGCCACCAGCTCTCATTCAAACTCACTGTTCTCATGCCACACGTCCCACACAGTGAAAGATGCATCGCAGAGCAAAGAAGACACAGACAACGGTCCGACAGATAAGACAGATCAGGTTACTTTTGATATAAAACTAAGTCTCAGCTTTTAAATTCTGTCAATTTTACTACGGGATTCAAACTATACTTGTGGTTGTGACGCTGTTTAACGTGGAGCGGCAGATCGCTAAGCGGCATGTGAACCTATTCCTCTCTATTACAGCGCAAAATAAACGTGAATAAACATCAAAAAGTACTTACTGAACTTACTGAAATGAATCCATCTCTAATGTAATCATCTAATCAGAGTTTTAACCGTAGAAAGAACTCAATAAAACTTGCAAACAAATATATCACACAAAATGTAACATTTACCTCAGGAATGCCATTTAATGACCATAAATTCGATAGTGTGTGTGTGTGTGTGTGTGTGTATGTATATATATATATATATATATATATATATATATATATATATATATATACACACACACACACTACTGTTCAAAAGTTTGGGGTCAGTAAGATTTTTTTTAATGTTTTAAAAGAAGTATCTTCTGCTCACCAAGCCTGCATTTATTTGATTAAAAATACAAATAAAAACAGTAATATTGTGAAATATTATTACAATTTAAAACCGCTTTTCTATGTCAATATACAGTAAAGTGTAATTTATTCCTGTGATTAATTAAAATAGAATATTTTATAACATTATAATTGTCTTTACTGTAACTTTTGATCAATTTAACTCATCCTTGATGAATAAAAGTATTGATTAATTTTATTTCTATTCCCCAAAAATCAAATTAAAATTCTTACTGACCCCAAACTTTTGAACGGTAGTGTTTAATGTTACAAAAGATTTAGATTTCAGACAAATGCTGTTCTTTTGGACTTTCTATTCACCATAGCATCATAAAAAAATGTAAATAACTGTTTTCAACATTGATAATAATCATAAATGTTTCTTGAAAATCAAATCATCATATTAGAATGATTTCTGAAGGATCATGTGACACTGAAGACTGGAGTAATGATGCTGAAAATTCAGCTTTGATCACAGGAATAAATTACACTTTACTGTATACTGAAATAGAAAACAGATGTTTTAAATTGTAATAATATTTCACAATATTATTTTTTTTTATTTGTATTTTTAATCAAATAAATGCAGGCTTGGTGAGCAGAAGATACTTCTTTTAAAACATTAACAAAATCTTACTGACCCCAAACGTTTGAACGGTAGTGTATATTTTTTAAAAAAAAAACAACACCACATAATTACATATATTTTTTACTGTTATTAAAAAGTTATTACAATTCCCAGACTTAAAAACACAGTACCAGTCATTGTAACAGTTGGACTATTGATGACTTCTGAGGGGGAAAGAAAACCTGAAGGATATTGGTCTATTCAGTTGGCTTGAAAATCATTAAAAATACACTTTCAAAAGCTGAAGTGATTTCCTTGTTTTATTTACTAGTTAAAGTACAGTATAACTCAATATTTTAACTAATTGCTAAAGTAGAATAATCGAACAAAGCTTACTGATTAATCAGTGCAATAATCGATGATTAGTCGATTAATCGTTCTAATAATCGATAGATTAATCGATTATCAAAATAATCGTTTGTTGCAGCCCTAGTTCAAAGACAGTCGTTTTCCCGGTCTTGCAACCAAAGATGGCATACAATAGTTTTCTGTCAGTGTCAGAAATTCAGCCTGATCAACGCAGTGTGTTTGCTGCTACGACCTATGTCTACTGACCAGCCAATAAAAATGCGACATGAAATCAACATGACATGGCACTAGAACTTGAAACCACTTACCTCAAGCTCTTTTCCCTTCTTCTTTCACCGCTTCCTTTTTATTTTCAGCACACATAAAACCTACAACTGCCAAAGTGTGATTTCAACATAGTGTTTTGTATAACAGTAGTGCATGCTGATGACGATTTATTCTTCTATAGAAACTTGCATCATGGCGTACGATTCAACAGGTGTCATCATCCTAGTCTACATGCATGTTGTACCCAAGTTTAGTAGATACATGTCGCACAGTGAGATAAAGTAATGATCTTATAGGATTGCTAAAATCGTGCAGTGTATCCAGGGCTTAAGACATCCCTTTTATAGCTAATCGTGTTACAAACCTGATATCAATTAACTTAATTAGTTGCTAGATGTTCTCCCAGTCTCAATTTCTTGCTTTTTCAGCCATTTGTTGCCCATGTGCCATTTTTTTTGAGACCTGTATCAGGCATCAAATTTGAAATGAGCTCATTTAATGGATAAAAGTGTAAAATTTCTCAGTTTAAACATTTGTTATGTTATCTATGTTCTAATGTGAATAAAATATTGGCTCATGTGATTTGAAAGCCTTTTAGTTTTCATTTTATTCAAATAAAAAAAAAAAAAAGTCCCAACATTTCTGGAATTTGGGTTGTATATGCCAGCCCTAAACAGCTTTCAGCACAGTAATAGGGCTACTTATTCAAAACAATGTCTCTTTTAGAGTTGCATTCACAAGGCTCTCTTCCTGTCTGCATTTTATTATCTAGGCCCATCCCTCGGTTCGTGTCAGAGGAACAGAACACGCATACACACCTGTGCTGTGTCAGGATGAGAAGTGTTTGGGGCAGGAGAAAGGAGTGCACATGCACTGCCCGCTCTGTTCTGTGGCCGAGGCTTACCAAGATCCCGTCATCCTGCGAGCTCACTTCCGCATCAAACACGTGGACAAAGGCATTGACTTTGCAGGTGAGGCACAGGGAAAC
Source organism: Megalobrama amblycephala (assembly GCF_018812025.1). NCBI lineage: Eukaryota > Metazoa > Chordata > Actinopteri > Cypriniformes > Xenocyprididae > Megalobrama > Megalobrama amblycephala. Next base: position 21,369,158 of record NC_063061.1, on the reverse strand, counting down.
TGTTTAGCTTGTATGAATGATGCTCTTTGGAATCAGTCTCTCTTACACTTATTTTTTTATGGACAGGTTTGAAGGTTCTGCGTTGCTGTATCCATTGTGAGATTGTGGGAACTATTAAAGGAGAAAAGAGGTTTAAAGGTGCGCATTGGCACTGTTACCGCTGTAGAAATGGTTTCAACAGGAGGGATGAGGCCATCAAACACTATAAAACACACTTCCGAAATCCCCACACCACATTCCAGATCCAAGTGACACAGGTAAAGGTGGATAACATCGGACTAAAGGTTAATTCACACCAAGAATGATAACTATTAGATGCTCAAGCTCTTTAAAGTCATGTATATTCTGATTGGCTGATGCGTTTATCATTCATTAGCTGGAAAAAAATGTCCTAAAAGTTATTCCAACTATATCATTTCTCTCTGTCATTAACGTTATAGTTCATCAAATTAGAATCATTTTTTAAATGTTATAGTTATCATCCTTAGTGTGAACGGCCTTTTTTCCGCATTGGCTATCACATTTTTAAACCTAATAATGTTTGCATGTTTCCTCTCTCAGAATGTGAACTGCCGACAGTATTATGGTGAGAGCTCAGAGGCTCATGCTAAAGCATATGAAGGGCTGGCAGTGAGTCTTGGATCAGGAGGAGATGGCACAAGCATTGGATCCATATTAACTCACCCTATCCTGACCACTGGCACTGAAACCCTATTGACTGTGGAACCAAAGGTAGACAAACAAAAAGTTTATTTTCAGCATATTCATTAAAGGGGACCTATTATGGCCTTTTTCAAAGTCTTGATTTTGTTTTTGGGATCTACTAGAATGGGTTTTTTATGTTTGAATGTTCAAAAACATTATTTTTCACATATTTTACATTGTAGCACCAGTCTGTCAGTAACGCTCTATTTAGGTCCTGTCTCTATGAAGCCCTGCCTTCCAAAAAGTGCACTGTGCTCTGATTGGTTGGCTGGAGCAGTGTGTTATGATTGGTCAACCTCTTTGAGGGCGTTTTGGAAATGTCACGCCCCTTACCATCCACTAAGGGTGTAAGTAGTTGATCCGTATGGACCAGGCCCCACGGTTCAGCACGCATGTGATTCGCAGATCAATTACAGAGTTTAACCATCATAGAGTGAAACTATAATTTGCACATGATTTGTTTTGCCAATTTACACATTTAAGACATTTTAAGCCACATTTACTACTGATCATGTCTCTGTGATCAGTAGTAAATGCTGCTCCATCTGAAAGCACTGCGAGTTTGAGTTACTTACAATGTGCATTTTAAAAAGTCACAAGCGTCAAACATCTTTCCAACCATGAGAAGCATTTATGAACCACTTGTTCAACAAAAGACAACATTTAATAACATGTTTTTACTCCAAACTCACCTCATAATGTCAGTTAATAGTATGAAATGGCATCCTTTTGTGAGATGATGTGGCTTCTTACACAGAATAAGGCACACTACATATTATTTCATAGTATTCTATACAGTGATAAAGGCAATTATGATATCAATTATGATCTTCTACTAAATCTCTTGGTATTTGATTTAAAGGGTTAGTTCACCCAAAAATGAAAATTCTGTCATGTATTACTTACCCTCATGCCATTCCACACCCGTAAGACCTTCGTTAATCTTCTGAACACAAATTAAGATATTTTAGTTGAAATCCGATGGCTCCGTGAGGCCTCCATAGGAAGCAATGACACTTCCTCTCTCAAGATCCATAAAGGTACTAAAAACATATTTAAATCAGTTCATGTGAGTACAGTGGTTCAATATTAATATTATAAAGCCACGAGAATATTTTTGGAGCGCCAAAAAAAAAACAAAATAACGACTTATAAAGTGATGGCCGATTTCAAAACAATGCTTCAGGAAGCATCGGAGCACAAATGAATCAGTGTATCGAATTTGCTGTTCGGAGCACCAAAGTCACGTGATTTCAGCCATTGGCAGTTTGACACGCGATCTGAATCATGATTCGACACACTGATTCATTTATGCTCCGATGCTTCATGAAGCAGTGTTTTGAAATCGGCCATCACTTTATAAGTCGTTATTTTGTATTTCATTTTCGTTCTGAAGATGAACGAAGGTCTTACGGGTGTGGAACGGCATGAGGGTAGGTAATAAATGACAGAATTTTCATTTTTGGGTGAACTAACCCTTTAAGTATTGTTGTTTATCTCTGCTTTGTGTTTGAAGGAAGATGGTGAGAGAAATGGGATCCCACTTGGTGCTGAGGAGGAGGTGGGGTCTTCCCAGAATTCATGTGACGGGACACAGACTCTTGTTCTTATGGACCCTGATGGACAGGGAAACAGTGTGATCTATGACACGGCTACTGGTATCATTACTGAACAGGTCAAAAGTTTGGGCTCAGTAAGATTTTTTTCAAAGAAATTTATTAGTTTTATTCACTAAGGAGGCATTAAATTTAACAACAACAACAACAACAAAAAAACAGTAAAGATATGTCTAACCTGTTATCACTGTTTCCACAAAAATATTAAGCAAGCACAACTGTTTTCAACATTGATAATAATATAAAAAGTTTCTTGAGTGCCAAATGAGCATATTACAATGATTTTTGAAGGATCATGTGACACTGAAGACTGGAGTAATGGCTGCTAAAAAAAAATCAGCTTTTGGATGATTATAATGAAATAATGAGTGTACATTATTTGTGTTTCTGTCTTCTGGTTTAGCAGATCTCCTGGTAGGAGTGATCTAAAAGCTTTGTCACTGTAATTTCAGGACGCAGAAGGTTTGGAACAGACCCTGCTACAGAAACGACTCCTGGAGCTCCACCAACAGATGTACACACTCCGTCAGGAGAAGGAGACTATGGAGAAGACACTACAAGCTGAGATTAAACAGCTCAAAGAACAGGTTCATATTAAGCCTTAATGCATTTGTCAATTAAGTCATTTTTAACTTTTATTAAAATAAAATTCCATGTTTTTTTATGTATTATTTATTTTTGTACCCATTCCTGCATACACTTGCTGTAGTTCAGTCTTCTTTTGCATTTCTATTTTATTTTTAGGTTGCAAGTCTGGTTCAATCTAATGTTAGGATGTTTGAGGAACTGCAAGCATACCAATGTCCAGATCACAGCCAGCAGAAGGTGGCCAAGCTTGTAAGTGTTCTGAATTTATAGGCTCGGGTGAATTCAACTTGATATTTCTCCTGGGGAAAACTGTCTTATTTTTTATTGTTAGATGGAAAACCTTGAAGCTCAGCACAAGGAGCTCCTGCAGGCCCAGTTGGCCTCACTCAGGAGGGAGGTCCTGTCAGGAGCAGATAACATGCCAATCAATGGCCACAAGGGGGGCACTGGAGCTCAATGTGGATCCAGAAGAGCCACAAACTGAAGTTATCAGTGGCACTTTAACAGAACTGGAGGATATGGATGTACAGTTACAAACTGAGCAGCATGAGGCACTAAGATCCACAGAGCTTGAACTAGTGCCAACTGATACAATGTCCTGTTTGGAGAGCCCTGACTTGGACTTAAATTTGCCAAACACTGGCTTGACTACATCTAAGGTTTTAGAGGATAAACGGGAAGTGTCATTGTCCCTTGTATCGTCTAAGAAGCGCAGCTCAGCGGATGACTCAGTAGACGCAGTTGAAAGCAAAGTACAAAGAGTCAGCTGAGAATGATTTTACATTAAAAACACACTCGTCTCCATTCCTTTTTTTAACTCTTTTTAAAAATTGCTGTTACCTTGGTCACACATTTCCAGGTCAAAAATTCTGTGCTCTGTCTGTATTCTGTCATTTTACAAAACATACATACATACATACACACACATTTCCATGATACAATATTTTTTACCTTTTCCATGCTTATTTATGTTTAAATGCTAGTTTGGCAGTGCTTTTTGATGTACTCGTATGCTCTTTTCACTCAAAGAATGAATGCATTGGATTTCAGTTTGCTTCTTTTGTTCTTTGAGCATAAGTAGAAGCATGTCATCATGAATTCATAAAGTAAACATATTGTGATGATCTATGGAAAAACGTTTTATGTTGGGTTGCCAAATCTTGAAGGTCTGTCGGCATAATAATACTTAATTCTCCTACTTGAGCTTTTTAAAATATATTTTCAGTGCCAACTAAAGCCACATTCACACAAAGCCAGAGCTTTCCCTATCTGGTCTTTTTTTTCCCTTCTAAAAAAAAATCCGTAAACACGGCGTTGTCTCAAGAAATATCTGGGTACACAGGAAACCACAGAAACAGACTCGAAACAATGTAATTACATGTCAGACCACCAGTATGTGGCACTCTAATTCTGCCACACTAAAAACAGACAAGACTTGGAGTATTCGCATAAACCTTGATTGCTATATACAAACCTTTACTAAAGTAAAAGCTTTACTTAAGCTAATAGGCTTAGTAGCTTCTGCAGCACAAACACAAGCATGTAGTCCACCATTGTTGTTGGTGGTGGTGTCTGACTCGAGACGTGAAAAATTTAGTGCTTCTCAAATGGTAGGGTGCATCCTGTGGCTGTGTGCAGTCTGTGTCACAAGAAGTGCTTTGAAGTGTGCCATTTAAGACAGGGTCTCTGTTTCCCATCACTAATGAACACTTGCTAATGAACGGTTGCACACTTGCAGGGCTTCGGAAGTGACATCTACATGTGTGATTCACTCTCAAAATGCATTGATTTGACATAACCATTGCTAGAGACAGAGATATGCAAAAGTAGTAACACACTGGCAATGTAAACTTAAGACAGCTTAATAGAAATTTGTTTCAAAATATTGAGTCCAGTATTGTTAAACTAACTTTTGCTAAACCGAAAATATTTCACTGTACTGCTCAATAGCATCTGCATTAGTCTTTTTTTTATTATTATTATTCTCTTTGGTACTATTTCCACAAGTTGTACATTTTCAAAACTCTTAGTACAAAACTCGAAACTAATCACACTTCTAACACAGCTAGTCATTCTTTCAAAACTTGATATCACACTTCTGTTCTAGTTGTACAAATCTTCATTCTACATAATCACTGTTTCAAAACAAGATCATTCTGATATGTAATGAAAACATTTGGTTTAATCACAGAAACACAACAGTATGATCTTCTTTCAGTTTAGTACTTTTAACAGTTAATACAACAGCAAACAATGCAAGAAACATGTTTCAAATCACCCTTTGCTGAAATAATCACAGTAACACAGGCTACAGATGACTCATTAGAAAATACATTTACATTACCTAAATTACATAACTGACAAAGTAATGTTTGCAATAGTATTTATTCAGTGTGTTATCAAATGGTGTAAAGTATGACACAGTCATGATGTTTTGTGTACAACAAAGTTTGCTGCCAATACAGTAAATGTTCTCACTGTACCATATGACTGAATATTGAGCTTGATAAGGGTGAATAACAGTAATGTGGCAGTCTTTACCATGGTAAACTGTTTACAGTATCACATGGCATAGTACAATGTAAAATGATGCCATCTGTCTCCCTTCTGATGCATCTCTGATCAATCTGATATTATACAGTCATTGACTGTTTCTTTTCCCTTGTACTCTATCCTGCTCTTTGTTCACAAATTTCAAATCTCTCTCTCTTTCTCTTTCTCTCTCTCTCTCTCTCAATTAAATTTCAATTCAAGTGTGTTTTATTGGCATGACAAAAACTATACATTTGTATTGCCAAAGCAATTGCAGCTGGGCAGCTTAAAAATAGTGCATATATGTATTAACAGAAAAAAGAATAATAATAAGAATAATAATAATAGTAGTAATAATACACTACAATACAATAAATAAACAATATATATGACCCTTAAAGGGTTAGTTCACCCAAAAAATGAAAGTTCTGTCATTAATTACTCATCATCACGTCGTTCCACACCCGTAAGATCTTCGTTTATCTTCAGAACACAAATTAAGATATTTTTTATGAAATCCAAGAGCTTTCTGACCCCAGACTGCAAAGTAATTTTCAAAGCCCAGAAAGATAGTAAAGACATTGTTTAAAATAGCCCATTTGACTACAGTGGTTCAACCTTAATGTTATGAAGTGAAGAAAATAATTTTTCTGTGCAAAAACCAAAAATAACAAATGAAGAGTTTGGTTCCAAAACGCGATAAACGCCATTTTCAAAAAATTGAGTTTCCACCAAAATCAGTATTGTATCTGGTCGGTATTGAAAAGTCATTTATTAATTTTGCGCAAAATGCGATATCCGTCGTGTTATTCTGTCATGTTTTCTCCCTTTCTTTCCAAAACGCGACAAACGCCAGTCTCCCTTCTCTGCAGAACGCGATATATCCGCTCAACCGATCACAGCGCTCCATTCCACCCACTGTAAACATTGAAGGCTTTTTTAAAAGCCGTTTTTAATACCAATGTACTCGGCAAATGTGTTTATTTAACCGTGCGGTGGCGCCAGATACTCTTTAATCGGTAATGACAAATAATTTAACAAGATTCATTTTGGGAGCGACGGCTGAATGTATTTTTAGTAAAATGCCTGTATATAAGATAAATATTGGCAAAGTTGAGACTCTGTCATGTATATGAATCAACTTACTTTGTTGTGTATTTTCAATTTGAAAAATAACTTTTATATTGATGGATTAATTGCATTTTGAAAAAAAGTGTCATGGATTTATTGCATTTTGGGGAAAAAAATAATACGTTTTTATAATAAACTTTTTAAAATCAAAATGTAGATTTGAATTTTTTATGTTTTTATAACCAAAAGATGCTATGTGAAAGTTTGAAACAGAAAATAGTGGTTTTCATCTTGCCACTTTCTTGGTAAAGAAAACACCTTTTTACTCAAATTAATCAAAATGGAGTTATTGCGTTTTGGAACCAAACTCTTCAAATTTATTCAACAATCTCCTCTCTCCCTGTCACTCTCTGATGCTGTTCATGTGAGCACCACATCATGCACCACATCATGTGATTCTGATGCAGAATCCGGTCAATAATGAGCCGATGTTCTGACATAGAACCTGGAAGGGCTGCACTGTGTTTACTATGTCAACAGTGTCAGAGACTGACATGGAAGAGAAGAAATTGTTGAATAAAGTTATTCATGTTATTTTATTTTATTTTATTTTTTTGTGCACAAAAAATATTAATCGCTTCATAACATTGAATATTTTTTGATAATTTATTAAATATCGCCAGCTGAGAAGTAATTTGTAATTTTAGTACTTTGAGTAGTTTTTGAGAAGAGTAATTTGTACTTTTACTTGAGTACTTTTTTGACACCAGTACGCACTTGAGTACAAATTTTCAGTACTCTTTCCACCACTGGAAACATTTAGATGATACACTCATTTTGCATAGTGAAATGGATACTTTTGATAATCTGTTGTGATATTAGTACTAAGAGTTTTGAAAATTTACCAATTGCTTGTGAAAATTGCACCAAAGCAATAAAAAAAAAAAAAAAAAAAAAAAAACCAGTAAGCACCCTCACTAAATTATAGGAAGTTTCTGGATTCCGAAACCGGGCTGGGCATTCATGTCTATATAAACAAACCTTTTCTTTTAATCTATGAATCATCAAAGATGCATTGTTTGTTTTAAGTAGGGTGTTTTGTAGGAGTAAAATACATACAGCAGTATTTTGTATTAAAGTTTATATATAGCAGCAGCAAGCCATAAAATTACTACAAAAAAACCATAGTGAACATGAAAGAATGTTTAGTGATTGGCTTTCTCAATAGACATTTAACCAGAGCTCACATTATTTGCTTAACTTTTTTTCCAAGGCTGATGTTTTCATTTAAGCTCAAAATCGATTGAGGGAATCGCAATAAAGTCAGAAAATCTCAGAATCGATCCAGAATCATTTCTCGATCCACGATTAAACAATTTATTGTCCCAGCCCTAACGGGTCAATGGAAATATCATTAATAAGGGATGCTCCTCAGTTCAGTTTATAAACAGATTTAGTTGCCTTATTTGGTTATCACGCCGCTATGTTATTGTGGTGACATTGACTTTCATGCCGCATAACATGATGCGGAACAAAGCAAACTGTGATTGGTTGTGTTACATTTCAGTCAGTCATCCTCTTGAGTGGTTTTTGGTCAATGAAACCTGCGATAGAGTCCAAACCTTCTGCCATCAGTCTGAAGATCTGGCTATGCGAGACTACCTAGTTCCTAGTAAGGCTGTGTCCTTTCTTGTCCAGTCCTTCAGATGCTTGTAAACCAGATTCCTCCTCAGCATTAAACACTAGAATGAGATGGTGTAGTAAGTGTGCATGGCTATGCTATGTCAAGGAGGGTGTTAGAGCGGAGGCGGACAAGGGAGGGATGGAGTGCCAGGCCCGTGAAACAGGATCATGGTATGGTAGCAGGACTGGGGCAAGGAGCGGTGGCAGACCTGGGCTGTGGCCTGGACTGTGGAGCAGAAGCAGGCCTGGATTGTGGAGCAATGGTGGGCCGGGACCATGGAGCAGTGGGCAACCACTATGGTGGAGCAGTGGAGATCAGGGGCCGTATTCACAAAACATCTCAAGGCTAAAAGTAGTTGCTAACTTGCTGATTTAGAGTATTGCTCTAGAAGTACTTCACAAAGCCTTTTAGCACTAAAACTAGCTCTTAAATCTGTGAAAAGTTAGGAGTAGTCAAGAGGACTCGTTGTCACTAGTACCTTATTTCCACAGAGCAATACAGGACATACAGTACAGTTCAGTACGATTCGGGACGGTAAACTCTGATCCGGCTTGAGTTTCCACTGCCAACAGTACCCTTACTTGATAGAAGTGGTAAATGTTGGAAAGAAGCGATCTATGTCATTCTTGCGCGAAGAAAGCGACACAGTAAACAACAATGTTTTAAAACTCATAGTGAATTACTATAAGAAGCTAGCAATATAAAAGTTTGCATTTATACAGCAGAAGCAGCAGGCAATGAGGATACAGAGATAAAGCTTTGCTGAACTCTTTAAAGTGAAATAGGCTTTTGCTTTAGACACTGGACTGTGGCTGAAGTCTGTTGTAGTTCTTGTTTCTGCTCTTCTCTTTTTCTGTTCTCTTCTTTCTTTCAGTGATTCTGCTTGATAACAGGCTTATTAAGGCTGTGATGACTCTATATTTAATATACGCAGATTTTGTGGCTCAGATAAGGTCCAGTTTAAGTTTATTTCTTTCCTCTCTGCTGACATGTATCATTGCTGTAACTTGCTTGTGGCCCAGATCTGGCAAACAGAAGTGGCTCACACAAGGACCGTCATGTGGGCCAGATCATCATGGCACATGTGCCAGATGTGGGCCGAATCTTGGCTGACACAATGTTGCTATCTGGGAAATGGCACCCTAAACACTTGCGGTCTTCCTGTGAGTCTACACTTTCATAACGTAACGCCACTTTGACTGTTGGGTAGGAGTCTGCTGTGGAGCTTGCATAGTGTGCATTGAGGGCGCATATAGACAGGCAAAAGGGGGTGCTCGCGAACACCCTTCTGAAACCTAAAATGGACAAATGGGACACGCTACGGTCTCGTGGACTTAACGGACACGTGCACGCAGCAGCCATTGTAAGTCCAAAAGACCGAAAGTGCTATGAAGTGTGCCATTTAAGACAGGGCCTCTATTTCCTATCACTAATGAACAGCTCATTGATATAGTGCCACTTCCTGAGATCGCTCAGGCTGAGATGAGTGAAGGGGTCTTTGCATGCTCTCGTGGCCATGTAATTCATTAAAAAGTAAATCATTAGCCTCATAGCATAATTGCCTAAGTCATTTTTTGGCCAAATTGTGATATCTGCCTTTGAAATATGATCTGGGCAATTATGCTATGAGGCTAACGAAATACTGCTGTGATGACCGACAGTCGGTTGCACGCTGCAGGGTTTTGGAAGTGACATCTACATATATGTGGGATTCACTCTCAAAATGCAATGATTTGACATAACCATTGCAAGGAACAGAGATATGTAGTAACACATTAGCAATGTAAACTTAGACTAACAGTATAATAGAAATTAGTTTCAAAATATTGAGTCTATTACAATATCGTTAAACTGACTTGTACTAAACCTAAAATATTTCACTGTACATTTCTATTCTTATGGTGAAGCCATTGCTTGCTCAATAGCATCTGCATTAAAGAACACTCACTAAATTTTAAGAAGTTTCTGGATTCCAAATCTGGGCCGGGCATTCATGTCTAAATAAACAAACCTTTTCTTTTCTTTACTTTTCTCTATGAATCATCAAAGATGCATTGTTTGTTTTAAGTAGGGTGTTTACAGTTTTTCATAGATGTAGGAGTAAAATACATACAGCAGTGATTTGTATTAAAGTTTATATATAGCAGCAGCAAGCCATAAAATTTCTACAAAAAACCATAGTGAACATGAAAGAATGTTTAGTGATTGGCTTTCTCAATAGACATTTAACCAGAGCTCACATTATTTGCTTAAATTTTTTTCCAAGGCTGATGTTTTCATTTAAGCTCAAAATCGATTGAGGGAATCGCAATAAAGTCAGAAAATCTCAGAATCGATCCAGAATCATTTCTCGATTCACGATTCAACAATTTATTGTCCCAGCCCTAACGGGGCAATGGAAATATCATTAATAAGGGATGCTCCTCAGTTCAGTTTATAAACAGATTTAGTTGCCTTATTTGGTTATCACGCCGCTATGTTATTGTGGTGACATTGACTTTCATGCCGCATAACATGATGTGGAACAAAGCAAACTGTGATTGGTTGTTTTACATTTCAGTCAAACATCCTCTTGAGTGGTCTTTGGTCAATGAAACCTGCGATAGAGTCCAAACCTTCTGCTATCAGTCTGAAGATCTGGCTATGCGAGACTAGTACCTAGTTCCTAGTAAGGCTGTGTCCTTTCTTGTCCAGTCCTTCAGATGCTTGTAAACCAGATTCCTCCTCAGCATTAAACACTAGAATGAGATGGTGTAGTAAGTGTGCATGGCTATGCTATGTCAAGGAGGGTGTTAGAGCGGAGGCGGACAAGGGAGGGATGGAGTGCCAGGCCCGTGAAACAGGATCATGGTATGGTAGCAGGACTGGGGCGGTGGCAGACCTGGACTGTGGCCTGGACTGTGGAGCAGAAGCAGACCTGGATTGTGGAGCAATGGTGGGCCGGGACCATGGAGCAGTGGGCAACCACTATGGTGGAGCAGTGGAAATCAGGGGCCGTATTCACAAAACATCTCAAGGCTAATAGTTGCTAACTTGCTGATTTAGAGTATTGCTCTAGAAGTACTTCACAAAGCCTTTTAGCACTAAAACTAGCTCTTAAATCTGTGAAAAGTTAGGAGTAGTCAAGAGGACTCGTTGTCACTAGTGCCTTATTTCCACAGAGCGATACAGGACATACAGTACAGTTCAGTACGATTCGGGACGGTAAACTCTGATCCGGCTTGAGTTTCCACTGCCAACAGTACCCTTACTTGATAGAAGTGGTAAATGTTGGAAAGTAGCGATCTATGTCATTCTTGCACGACACAGTAAACAACAATGTTTCACGAGTTCACACTTGCAAATAAGTCAGATAAATAAATGGTATGCATAATTGGCATGCTGTCCGAGGAGAGGGCTCCAAGCTCGGTATTTGGCCCGAACCCAGAGTACTCCCCCCGTATTCTGGTTAAGATAACCAGGTGAGTGAGATTTGGTTAGGAAGATAACCAGGCGAGTGTGAGATTTGGTTTAGGAAGATAACCATGCAAGTGTGAGGAGATGAGGTGGTGGAGGGATACTGAAAAACTGTCAAGGAACATGGGTGAGTCGACTGCGTATTTATAATGGTCTCCACTTATGCTGATTGGGTAGACTTGTTGATTACTGATTGCTGACAGCTGGTTGGAATGATGTGATGATTGAAAGGATCATTTGAAAGTGCTCCTCCCAAATTTTGTCAATGAAACATCATTTCACGAGTTCACACTTGCAAATAAGTCAGATAAATAAATAGTATGCATATTTGGCGTGCTGTCCGAGGAGAGGGCTCCGAGCTCGGTATTTGGCCCGAACCCAGAGTACTCCCCCCAAAAATTGCGACTAACTCGGGACAGCAGCCAGAAAATGATGTTGATAACCCCCAAAATTTGCAGAACGCGAAACTGGTCGCCTATGGGCAAGCTCCTGCCGGAGCAGTGGCTGTGGATCAAGACTTGGATGGAACAGAGCTCCTGCAGGAGCAGGGTAAGCGATGCTGCCATCCAATAAGCTAGTTGGATGAAGAATGAGCTCCTGATGGGGAGGTGGCAATGAAACTGCTGTGGCGGAGGAACTGAACTTGCTTCAAATTTGCTTTCCAATCATCCAGTGAATTGGTTGTACAGAGATTTGGACTCCTGTGGGAGCGGAAGAGATGATCCTGCTGTGACAATGTATGGTGTAGCGGAGCTCCTGCGGGAGCGAAGTAGATGACACTGCTGCGGCAGTGGAGCAAGTTTGCATGGCGTGACGGAGCTCCTGTGGGAGCGAAGTAGTTGACACTGCTGCGGCAGTGGAGTAAGTTTGCATGGCGTGACGGAGCTCCTGCAGGAGCAGAGTAGATGACACTGCTGCGGCAGTGGAGCAAGTTTGCATGGCGTGACGGAGCTCCTGCGGGAGCGAAGTAGATGACACTGCTGCAGCACTGGAGCAAGTTTGAACTGTTAAAAGGAAATCCTGTGGAGTGGAGTAGATGGCCGGTGCGGCAGTGGATCAGACTTTTCAACTTGCTTTCAACTAACCAATGAGTAAGTTGGACGGTGAGCTGAGCTCCTGCGAGAGCGGAATAGATGACACTGCTGCGGCAGTGGAGCAAACTTGCTTTTCGACTTGCTTTCAACTGTCCTTAGGGTGAGTTTGGACGGAGAACTGAGCTCCTGAGGGAGCAGAGGAGAATAGCACTGCTGCAGTGAAAGAATGAGGTGGGCTACTGGGGAGATGCTGATGCGGCAGAGGAGGTAGAATTGCTTCCGTTGTTTAGTGGATTGGTGATGTTAATTGGAGAGGATGCGTTGAGCCTGTAGGTTTTGGCTTTAGCTGATGAGGGTTTGTTGAGCTTCTTTGATGTGGAAGCGATTGGAACGGATGTAGCTCTTGTAGGCTTTTGACGACCAGAGACCTAGTGCTTGAATCTGGTGTTGGGAGAGGCCTTTTTGAGCAGCTGTGGTTGCTGCACCTATGCGAAACGAATGGCTAGAATAGTTGTCTGCTGGGATGCCAGATTGAATCAATATGGACTTGAGGTGTTTCTGGAACCAGAAACGTGTGATGGGGTGGTTGGAGTCGTCTGTGAAGAGTGGGTCAGATGGGAATTTGGCCTGCGATCTCCTGAAATGGAGGTAAGCTAAAAGGGATTGGTATGGCTGGATTGGTGATGAGAGATTGAAAATGTAGATAAAATGGCCTTTCCTTGTTTGATCTGTCTTACTTTGTTTGATGAAATAAGAAATGGTGTCATCATCTAGCACTGATAAATCTGAAATTGTTGGGTGGACCTTTGGATTGAAGTTGGATGTGATAGTGAGCTCTGAGCATCTTAGAAACCAGAAGAAAGCCAATATGAACATTGCATCCAGTGTGCGGGCAGTATTGATAGAGTGGTAGCCTCGGCGGAGAATGGTGATACATCTGGTGAGTATGTCTAGTGTTATTGGTTGTCTGGGGTCTGGGCGGGTGGGTTGGGTTTTTTGGATGCCTTTAATCAACATAGATGTCTGTGAATTGGCTATTTCTGATGAGGGTGAACCAAAAATGAGTTTGTGAAAAAACTGAATTCCGCTTAGATAACCCTTGATGGAGCTGGCTTGGAGGTTCTTAATCCTGTTGAGATAGGATATGAATGAAGTGATGGTGAGCAGAGAAAAATCAGGAAATGGCAGGTTGTATGTGGAGTGGAAAGACTTAAAACATTTCCAAGCGGTTAGGTAGGATTGGAGGGTTCTGGGGGAAACGGCTTGGATAATGGAATTAAGAGAGGCGTCCAGCAGGGGTTTCAGTGGGTGGTTTATGGGAACATCAGTTCTGAAAAGTGAGGTACTGGGGTTGGGAATGGGTCCGCCTCTGGTGCCAGCAATCTGAATTTCTGTGAGGATCTGTGTTCTGATGTTACTGGTGACGGGGGGTGGTTCCAATGCAGTAGCGTTTGGTGGGATGGGCATCGCCGTTGCGGAAAACAGTGTGAAAGGAGATTGAGCATGGGAGAAAGTGTTAGGAGGAAGACAAGCTGGGGCCGAGGCCGCTTGCGGAGGCAACCTCACCCTACCTATGAAGGAAACTGGAGAGGAATATAGGGCATCTGGGCCTGCACTGCTAGCGAAGGCAACCTCATGCTAGAAACCGATGGTGGGGCTGCAGGCCACTGACACGGGAGAGGGTTGAAGAAAGAGAATGGAAAAGGCTGAGGTTGCACCTGCGCCGCTGGCGGAGGCATACTCACGTTACCAGGGTGGTTTGTGTCGATGGAGGCTGGTATTGTTACATGAGGCGCTGCTGACTGTAGCTCGGCGGAGCGAAGATGAGAGTGAGGACTGGCAGCGGCGGACTCCGGGGCGTGGCCCAGGCTTGCAGAGGGCCGGCTGCCGCGGGCTGAAGCTTGAAGGCCCTTTCTCGCAAGAGAAGGAGATGGTGTTTTTTGAGATCGTTGGTTCGGGCCCCTGCGATTTTTATTTGGCTTGTTAGACGTTTTGGAATGTGGAGTGGATTTTGGAGATGGGAATGCCGACTGAAGAGAAACGTACAGGTTATACAGCTCTGCTTTGTTCATCCTTCTGGAAAAGTGGACATCGGCTCTTATTAGTGCTTGTCTCAACCCCAACACTGTCCATTTTTCTATTGCAGGGATTGTGGGGTGTGCTGAAGTGTAAGAGGATGCTGAAGATAATGGTGGATGTCTTGAAGGTGGAGGTGATGGCAAGCCACGGCGTCTTGGGGTACGAGAAGCGGCGCGGCTGGGCCGACGACCGCGCGGTGGTACTGGAGGCTCGGTTGCGGTGTCCTGTGGTGGAGCACAGGTGCTCCTTGCATCGGTGCGATGCGGCGAAGGATCCTGGGCAACGAGGAATTCGTCGTCAGACGGGAAGGATCATTTGATTGATTGAAAGGATCATTTGAAAGTGCTCCTCCCGAATTTTGTTAATGAAACATCATTTTAAAACTCATAGTGAATTACTATAAGAATCTAGCAATATAAAAGTTTGCATTTATACAGCAGAAGCAGCAGGCAATGAGGATACAGAGATAAAGCTTTGCTGAACTCTTTAAGGTGAAATAGGCTTTTGCTTTAGACACTGGACTGTGGCTGAAGTCTGTTGTAGTTCTTGTTTCTGCTCGTCTCTTTTTCTGTTCTCTTCTTTCTTTCAGTGATTCTGCTTGATAACAGGCTTATTAAGGCTGTGATGACTCTATATTTAATATACGCAGATTTTGTGGCTCAGATAAGGTCCAGTTTAAGTTTATTTCCTTCCTCTCTGCTGACATGTATCATTGCTGTAACTTGCTTGTGGCCCAGATCTGGCAAACAGAAGTGGCTCACACAAGGACCGTCATGTGGGCCAGATCATCATGGCACATGTGCCAGATGTGGGCCGAATCTTGGCTGACACAATGTTGCTATCTGGGAAATGGCACCCTAAACACTTGCGGTCTTCCTGTGAGTCTACACTTTCATAACGTAACGCCACTTTGACTGTCAGGTAGGAGTCTGCTGTGGAGCTTGCATAGTGTGCATTGAGGGCGCATATAGACAGGCAAAAGGGGGTGCTCGCGAACACCCTTCTGAAACCTAAAACGGACAAATGGGACACGCTACGGTCTCGTGGACTTAACGGACACGTGCACGCAGCAGCCATTGTAAGTCCACAAGACCGAAAGTGCTATGAAGTGTGCCATTTAAGACAGGGCCTCTATTTCCTATCACTAATGAACAGC